>NC_041383.1:710183778-710210320 GCF_002162155.2 Triticum dicoccoides
CCGCCGGCGCAGCCCCAGCCGCGCCCCGGCCGCCCGCGCCCGAGATCCCGTGCCGGCCATGCCGCGCCTCTCCTCCGCCGCTCCGCCCCGACCTCACCGCTCCGTGCCGGATCCGGCCGGAGGATACCTACCCCGCCCAACTCCGGCCACCACCACGTCCGATTCCGGCGAGATCCACCGAAGGTTGACTTTCCCCCTCCGAAATTCCACCAAGTCCCAAGTGTTTTTGACATAATCATGCCATGTTCATCGCATTGTATCTCTGCATCCGTAGCTCCGTTTTGTGCCTGTAATATGTAAAATTGTTCGTCCCAACGAGTAAATCATTTCATTCCATTGCGTCATGTTCATTTGAGGTCATCTTGATGCCTGAATCATCATTGTAAGAGTGCATGTTGCTGTTAATCTGCTGAAACTGTTATAGCTTGCTCTTTTGTCATTTTTGCTATGGTTGATGTGTGCATCCTATGAGGTTGATGTCTACATGAGTTTTGAACTATGCCATGTCTTCTTTACAGAGGTGCTTACCATGTATTTTTGTGATCAATATGGTGACTAGCACAAGCTTGTAAACTAGGCCTCGTGATGTTGCTGATTTCAGTCCCTGTTCTGCTATTATTTTTATGCCATGTAAACTTGATGCTACGGAGAGATCCATGCTTATTTTGAGATACTTCAGTAAGGATGTTTTGTACATATGGTTATGCTCTATCCATCCATGCCCATGGTTGTATTTATAGCTTGCTGTAGATTGTTCATATCTTGCTCCAAAGTTGCTAAATGATGTTGTTGTTAGCCTGTTAACATGAAGTTCAGTTTTGTCATGTGATTTCCTAGTGATCCATGTACCCTATGAACTTGCCCTTGCCATTCTTAGCTTCACAAACATGTCTTCTTACTGTTGGTTGCCTTGCCATGCTATATATTGCTCTGTGGTGAGTGGTTCAAGCTCACCAACATGCCTACTTATTGTTGTTCCTGCCATGTATGAATCTGTCATATAACTTGCCATGTTTACATGGGTGCCATCATATCTTCTGATCATTTTTGACTCTTGGTCAGTAAGGGACTTTTTTTCTATGCAATTAGTAGATTCATGCCATGCCTTTGTTTGCCATGATAAGTTCCTGTAGCATGTTGTTTGATAGTTCTAAACATTGCAACCTGATGTTATTTTCTGCTAAAGTCTGAAACTGTTATTATTTGCAATCTTTCCATGTGTGTTTGAGCATGTTCTATTGATTTCTGGAGTTAGCTCAGTGTTTATGTTTTGTTATGCTTTACCTGTACATCATGCCCATGCCTTTTGTTCTTATGTTGAGATGATGTAGCATGTTGTTTTGATGCTTGCAATATGCCTAGTTGCTATTTTGGACAGATTGTTGTTATGCCTTGTATAGTGTGTATGTGTTGAACCGTTGCTCCGTTTTGAGTGTGCTCTATATGAAACTTGCTTGATTTTGCATGAAGTTTCATATTATCATGTTGCCTCCGTGTTTTGGTGTGTTTGCTTGATGTTTGGGTGCATTTTGCATCAATGCCATGTTTAACTTGTTTTGCTCATATCTTCTAGTCCGTAGCTCCGAACTAAATGAACTTTATATGTAACTTGACTAGAATCTAGTGTAGATCATCTTGGTGCAATTTAAATTGCTATTTAAAAACTTGAACATAATGTTTATTCAGATCTGGTCCAACTTCGAAATTTGCATATGAGGACTTACCGGAATTGTTATATGTTGCTCCCGGCCTCATTTAAACTTGCCTTGATGTGTTGTCCTTGTTTGCATCATCTCTTGCCATGAGTAGCTTCATGTAGCCTTGTCATGCATCATGCTTGTTGTGCATCATGCCTTGTTCATGTGTGGTGTGTTTACCATGTTGTGTGCTTCTTCTCGATAGTTCTCGTTTTCGTTGCGATCGTGAGGATTCATTCATCTACGCTTGGTTCGTCTTCGTGGCTTCATCCGTTCGTGTTCTTCATGGACTAGTTCTTCTTACTTGCGGGATTTCAGGAAAGATGACCGCTACCCTGGATCTCAATACTATCATTGCTATGCTAGTTGCTTTGTTCTATCACTTTGCTGCGTTACCTATCATTTGCTCATCAAGCCTCCCAAATTGCCATGAACCTCTAACCTTTGGAACCCTTCCTAGCAAACCATTGCTTGGCTATGTTACGCTTTGCTCAGCCCTCTTATAGCGTTGCTAGTTGCAGGTGAAGTTGAAGATTTCTCCATGGTGGACAGGATTTTGTTGGGATATCACAATATCTCTTATATTATTAATGCATCTGTATACTTGGTAAAGGGTGGAAGACTCGGCCTTTTGCCTGGTGTTTTGTTCCACTCTTGCCGCCCTAGTTTCCGTCATACCGGTGTTATGTTCCCGGATTTTGCGTTCCTTACGCGGTCGGGTGATTTATGGGACCCCCTTGATAGTTCGCTTTGAATAAAACTCCTCCAGCAAGGCCCAACCTTGGTTTTACCATTTGCCTCACCTAGCCCTTTTTTCCCTTGGGAGTCGCGCTCTCAAGGGTCATCTTTATTTTACCCCCCCGGGCCAGTGCTTGTCTAAGTGTTGGTCCAACCTAAGCGATGTCCGGCGCCCCCTGGGCAACCAGGGTCTATGCCAACCCGACGTCTGGCTCATCCGGTGTGCCCTGAGAACGATATATGTGCAACTCCTATCGGGATTTGTCGGCACAGCAGGAGGCTTTGCTGGTCTTGTTTTACCATTGTCGAAATGTCTTGTAAACCGGGATTCCAAGCCTGATCGGGTCTTCCTGGGAGAAGGAATATCCTTCGTTGATCGCGAGAGCTTATCATGGGCTAAGTTGGGACACCCCTGCAGGGTATAATCTTTCGAAAGCCGTGCCTGCGGTTATTGGCAGATGGGAATTTGTTAATGTCCAGTTGTAGATAACTTGACACCAGATCCGAATTAAAACACATCAACCGTGTGTGTAGCCGTGATGGTCTCTTCTCGGCGGAGTCCGGGAAGTGAACACGGTTTCTGGGTTATGTTTGATGTAAGTAGGTGTTCAGGATCACCTCTTGATCATTGCTAGTTGACGACCGTTCCTTTGCTTCTCTTCTCGCTCTTATTTGCGTATGTTAGCCACCATACATCATGCTTAGTCGCAGCTGCAACATCACCACTTTACACCTTCCTTTCCCTTTAAGCTTTGCTAGTCTTGATACCCATGGTGATGGGATTTCTGAGTCCTCGTGGCTCATAGATTACTACAACAATAGTTGCAGGTACAGGTTATGCGATGATCTTGACGCGAGAGCGATGTTTGCTTGTGTTGAGTTCTTCTTCTGCTTCTTCTTTGATCAGGGGATAGGTTCCAGGTCGGCAGCCTGGGCTAGCAGGGTGGATGTCATTTGAGTTGCTGTTTGTGTTTCATCCATAGTCGGATGTTGTTCTTGTATGTTGTATTGTTGTATTCATGTGACATTGTATGTATTGGATGTATCCCCACTATTATGTAATGTTGATGTAATGATATCCACCTTGCAAAAGTGTCTTCAAGATGCGCTTCTATCCTTGGTGGGACCTTCGAGTTCCTTTAGGATAGGGTTGCATCTTGGGCGTGACACCAGGCGTAGGGGTCATAAGTGCTTGAACAGACAAGTACCCAACTAGTTATGTTATATTACATGGGTAGTAAGAAACATCTTCCAGGGAGAATAGTTCCATTAGGGGTTCCTTTTCTTGGGTACGCATGCATCGATGTACATGTCCGGATTGCAAACAGAAATGCAAGATACAAAACTTCTAGGGATTCACATTTGTAGTAAACGAAAGAAACATCTTTTGTTCACCGACCGAATATTCCCTTAAGAACGCTAGCTTTCGGCTTCACCCAGTCTGAGGTACACATCCGGCTGAACCGGCAGTAACAATCGCAGAGGTGCTCCCCGTATGCCCTAGCCGAATTAACGGGAACGTAGGGCATAAACACAAGAGCCAGGGAACCCAGCATGGCCACATCCTAAGTCATATCGATGCATATAATGGTGAAGAAATGGCACATATGGAAAAAGAACGCATATCTGATAGGCAAGAAGCCATGAAAGTAATTATATTTAGCTTCCGTATAGGAAGCCCCCAGGTATGGTTTACACACATAGTCCGGCCGGAGTGATCCAAGCATCCGCACTGTATTGAATACTTTGTGTGAAGAAGGGAAAAAAGGTGAGAAAGGAAAAAAAGAGGGGGAGGAGCATAATTAAAAAAGCGGGGGTAAGGAGACGAACACTGAGTTCGGCACTAGGCGTAGAATCTCCAGAGTCTGGCCGCGTTCCATGGGTTCGGCTCGAGTCTGTTATCGGATGCATTACGCAGGCGGTATGCTCCTCCGGTGAGAACTTTATCAATAATGAAGGGACCCTCCCACTTAGGTTTGATATTATCCTTCTTCTTCTCCGGTAGGCGTAGAACGAGTTTGCCAATATTATAAGTTTTGGCCCGCACTTCTCTCCTTTTATATCATCGAGCCTGCTACTGATAGAATGCGGAATGGGCTTTGGCGACGTCGCGCTCCTCCTCCAGGGCATCTAAGTTGTCCTGCTGATCTAACTCGGCTTCCTTCTCTTCGTACAGGCGCACGTGAGGTGAGTCGTGTATTATGTCGCAGGGTAGTACTGCTTCTGCGCCGCACACCATAAAGAATGGCGTGTATCCGGTGGTGCGATTCGGCGTGGTCCGCAGCCCCCATTGTACAGAGTCGAGCTCCTCGACCCAGTGCGTGTCCGATTCTGTCAAGGACGGCACTAGTCTGGGTTTGATGCCGCTCATAATGAGACCGTTTACACGTTTGACCTGACCGTTTGTTTGGGGATGGTAGACGGAGGCGTAATCGAGCTTAATGCCCATGTTGACGCACCAAGCTTTCACTTCATCGGCTGTGAAGTTTGAGCCATTATCAGTGATGATGTTGTGGGGGACGCCGTAAAGGTGTACAACCCCTGATATGAAGTCTATCACTGGTCCGGATTCGGCTGTTTTAACTGGTTTGGCTTCTATCCATTTGGTGAACTTGTCCACCATGACCAATAAGTATTTTTTTCTTCTGGCTTCCCCCTTTAAGGGGTCCAACCATTTCCAGCCCCCAGACCGCGAAGGGCCAAGTAATGGGGATTGTTTCGAGAGCGGTAGGGGGCATATGGCTCTGATTGGCAAAAAGCTGGCAACCGACGCATTACTGGACAAGGTCATGTGCGTCTGCTCGGGCTGTAGGCCAATAAAAACCTGTACGGAAGGCCTTGCTGACAAGTGCTCGAGCCGCAGCGTGGTGCCCGCCGAGTCTGGCATGGATTTCAGCCAAGAGCTGCCGCCCTTCCTCTTCGGAGATGCATCTTTGGAGCACTCCCATCGCACTTTTCTTGTAGAGTTCTCCCTCATGGACTTTGTAGGCCTTGGAGTGCCGCATAATACAACGTGCTTCATTTTGGTCCTCGGGGAGCTCCTGCCTATTTAGGTACGCCAAGAAGGGCTCGGTCCACGAGGCAATTACAACCATGATTTCGTGGGCCGAAGGTGTTATTTTGGTCACAGAGCCTCCGATTACGTCAGATGGTTCGGAATCTGGTGTTGTATTCAGATCTGGGCTAGTGTTGCCGGACTCCCCTTCCCATACCACGGATGGTTTGAACAACTTTTACAGGAATATGTTAGGTGGGACAGGGCTGCTTGATTGTTTTCTTGAGCCACATGGTGGAATTCGAGCCCCTCGAATCGAGCTAACATTTTGAGGACGGCGTTACAGTAGGCCGCCATTTTCGGATCCTTGGCATCAAAATCCCCGCGCACCTCCAGGCGTTGAATGCCTGTCGGGGGTTGGGTGCGACATATGCCAACGGATGGCTTATCATGGTGGGAGCGAGTAGAACGTCGCCGGTGCCAGGAAACGGGATGAGGCGAAGACATGCACGCCGGCGGATCTTACCCAGCTTCGGGGCTCTCCGGGGAGATAACACCCCTACTGCTGCTCTGCGGGGTCTCCGCATGATCACTAAGGCGAAGTGACTACAAGGTTGCTCCTAGAGCTGTATTCTGGAGGTAGGAGAAGGCAAGGCTAGCTACCTCCTTCCTATATGATCTGGTCTAATGCTAATGGATTCGAACCCTTTGCATGGGTGCCCCGGGGGGGTTATATAGGCCTACCCCCCGGGGGTACAATGGTAATCCGGCTGGGCGCGGGTCCCAGCTATCAGTCTCTCAGGCCGCCGTCTTCTCCGCCGATTGCTGGGGCCCGCCGACTAGCGGGCCCCGCCGGCGAGTCCGGCACTGTAGCCGTGCTTTTGGTGATGTAGGCTTGGTCATGGGGTCATGGCAACAGTGCCGTCGTCTATCGGGCGGTCACTGTCGTCACTCCCCGTCTTGTCTGGTTAATGGCGCGTGGGACCCGTGGGAGAGGCCGGCCGACTCTAGGGAGCCGACTCCCACAGGGCCGCCTTTGGGGCGTATCCGCCGTCTTCCATGCGCTCACTGACAGGCGGGTCCACTGTCTCTGAGCCGTACAGGTAGGCCGTCGTGGCCACAGTGCGCCGCCCACTATGGCTGAGGTCAGGGCAGGCATGGCAACAGTGCCGGGCCACGCCGAAGATCTCCAGTGGTACGGCACACTGTAGCCCTGCCGGCCCCTCGTAAGCAGGAGGTGACGGCCATGCCGTGGTCGTACCCGCCTCGCCTATCGTGACGAGAGTGGAGTCGCGGGCCGACTCTCTATAGCCGGCTTCTCCGGAAGTCGCCGGCCATGAGTCGGCTTATCTTGGAGTCGCCGTCTGGGACTCGGCTTCTCTTGGAGTCGCCATCTGGGACTCGGCTTATCTTGGAGTCGCCATCTGGGACTCGGCTTATCTTGGAGTTGCCATCTGGGACTCTGCTTATCTTGGAATCGCATCTGGGATTCGGCTTATCTTGGAGTCGCCATCTGGGACTCGGCTTATCTTGGAATCGCATCTGGGATTCGGCTTGAGGGGCGCAGCCTGCCCCGATGTCTTGAAAGGTTCTGGGGCTCGGGTTAGCCTACCCGTGGCCCATTACTCCGACAGTAGTCCCCGAAGCTGGTGAGGCTCCGAGAGTGATACGTTGTGGGGCCTCAACAGTTTCATTCTTCCGGTGGTGGAATCTGGGCTTCCCTTGCCGTCTTCCTCCGGGCCGACTATTCAAAGTCGGATCCGCAGAGGGCCGTCTTGCTCCGTAAAGAGCTCGAAAGTCATGGCAGGAGACCAGGCGGCGTGCCTGATACGCTTCCTCGCGGCCGCCCGCCGCGGTCCTATCGTGCGGCGCCACGTGGCGAGGACAGTCTGCTTGCCCACGGGCGCGACGGGACGGGCCGTCAGGCAGGGCCAGCCACTACCGCGCCTCGGCCCGCGAACAGATCCGCTGCGGCCGCGCGAACGGTTGGGCTTCCCACGTTGTTACTGCGTGCAGTAACTGCGTGGGGGTAAATCGTGGGGGGCGTGGGGTCCTGAGCGCAGTTAATCCCACGGCCGCCCCATCGGCTTCTCAGCCTTCAAGGCTATAAGTAGGCGGGGGGGAGTGGAGCGGCAAAGCACACGCGCCCATCTTTCCCGCTCCCCGCCTCCTCTTGCCTCCTCTCCTTCTTCTTGCCGCCCGCGAGTAGAACCACACCGCGCCAACAGCGATGATCTCTTCCTTCGCCGCCGCGGCTTCGGCCGTGCGCTCCGGCGTGTGGGACGGCTCGGAGATAGACGACGACCTCATCGAGTTCCTCCGCAAGAGGCGCCGTGTCACGTCCCTAGTTCTGGTATGACCTAGACTAGCTAGTCATTTGTGCATCATGTTTAAATTCCGTTTAAACTTGAAATGAGGATTGGTGAAACCCTCAGAATCATTTTTTGGAAATGACCCAAATAAAAATTGCTCCAAAAGGGTCCAAGAAAATGCTCATGTTGCTCTCTGAAAATATTGGAAGAGGTAAAAATCAAACCAATATTTTTAGGAGCTCACAAGTATTTATTTTGGCCATTTGGAATTAATGCATAAATATTTGCATTGGATATATATTAGTTATATATATAATATATGTCCAAAAATTATGCTAGTTATTGAGGAGCTCTAGAATAATACCACTAGTTCCTACAAAAATTGGCATAAGTAAATAAAATGGTTTAGTATTTTTATTAAATCAAAACAAATGTTAGAAAATAGAAAACAAAAACAAAATAGGAAATAAGTGGAAAAATGCTTACCCGCACTTACCTCCCTGTGCAGCCCAGCGGCCCAACGGGCTGGCCCAGCTGACTGGCGCTGCCAGTCATCCCCTTCCTCGCGCCAGGAGGACAGGGGCACGCGCTCGCCGCCCGCGCGCATGGGCGCCACGCCACCAGCCAGCCTGCCTGTGTGCCCTCCCCCTCGACGCTCTGGCCTCTGGACGACGCCACGCGCCGCCCCAGGCCTCTCTCACTCTCTCGTTCCTCCCCCTCCCCTGGATCTCTCTCTCCCACCGTGCTCGAACGCTGCCGTCGCCGCCGCACGCTGATGCCGTAGCCACCGCCTCCCCCTCGCCTCTCCGACACGCGCAGGAGCTCCGCCTCCTCGCTCTGAAGCTCTCCGCCGAGCCACACAAGCCGGAGCGCCCCGTGGAGCCGTCGCCGACGCCATCTTTGCCTCCGACCACCGTGGATCCCCATCGCGGCCCCGCCGTCTCTAGTGCGTCCCCGAGCTCGCCGTCAAGCCCGTCGAGTCTGCGGTGAGCTCCGCCACCATTCCCCCCTCTCCGCTTAGTCGCTCGTGCGCCGTAGCATCGTTCGCCGCCATGGCCGTAGCGCCTCGCCGCCGTCCATGTCGCCGTCGTCGTCTCGGCCCGCCTCCGCCCAAACCGAGCATCCATCGCGCTCCTGGTGCCATGAGGGTGCCATAGAGCCCCTCGGGTGGCCTTCCAGCGCCCCGCAGCCCGCTCCCGCTCGAAGCCGAACTCCGGCCGCCGCCCCGAGCTCCGCTCCGGTGAGCTCCGCCATCTCCGCCGCCTCTCGCTGGCTCCCCTGGATGCGCGGGAGCGCGGGCGACCTCCTGGCGCCCCCAGCCGCCGCTCTCATGGCCTCCAGCGGGGACTCCGCCGAGCCCCGTGGTCGCCGGCGGCTAAACGCCGGCGTGATTGACCGGGTCAACCCCGCTAAATAACCCCCCCGGCTAATTAAGTTAGGTTAGTACTAACTAAACTAGATTAGTTAGGTTAGACACTGACATATGGGTCCCATTGGTCAGGTTTGACATGGACCGACCCGTTGACTTGCTGACGTCAGGCTGACGCAGTTATTCATTTTCTGGATTTAAAATTAATCAGGAAATTCCAGAAAATGTTCAAAACTTCAAAAATTCATATCAATTCAACCGTAGCTCAGATTGAAATAAATTATATATGAAAAATTATCAGAAAAATGCAATCTTTCCATCTGTACTAGTTTCATGCATAACAAAACAACTTATACATGCTGTATATGAGAAAACACATTATGGCATTTTAAGAGACTTAATTTAGAGTTGCATTTGAACCCTTGGTTCAAATGGATCTCTTCCAAATAGAATGCTAGATGCATTAGCACAAACAACATCACATCTACATGCCATGATCATGCATCATATTGTTGCATATGTTGTGTATTGATTGTCGACACCGTTCCTTCTCGATAGGTTCTGCTCCGGAGAGTGTTCCAGAGTACCTGTCTGTGAAGCAATGCCTCCTCTGTTGATCTACCAGGCAAGCAAACCCCCTTGTTCATTCCGATACAATCCTACTCTATCGCTCTTGCTCTCAGTTATTGCATTAGGACAACAACGATTCATCTGCTACTTTGTGCTGCGGTAGTTGAACCCATTCCTCTGCATGACCTGTCATTGCCACAATAAATAGTTGAAACCCACTAGCATGTGTAGGAGTTGATTGAGCCATGTTGTGTTCCTACCATGCTATGCCTGCTATTGCTTAGAGTGTGTCAGGTCTGATTCATTGGGAATGAATTGGAGTGCAGCGCTCTATGTTCTGATGCTGAGAGTTAAGTGTGTGAACCCGATTTGGTAAAGGTAGCGGTGAGAGGCCATGTAGGAGTACATGGTGGGTTGTCTCACTGGAACCGTCCTTAAGCACTGAGTTCTATGTATGTTGTCCAATGACTCGATACTACCACACATTGGGCTCCGGGCGCTCCAAGCCCTCTCGACTTATTAACCGACTTGATCTCTGTCCAGGAGTCGCAACTAGTTTCTGGTGTATGTAGGTAGTGCTATTTTTCTACCGAGTGGCACCTGGCAGGGTGGGCTTGGGACAGACTAGGCACAGGTGACACGGTGTACCAAGTGGCACCCGGATGGTGGGCTTGGGAACCCTGCTCACATCGTTTGGGGCCGTGAGCGACACCCCGGCCGGATCTCCTTGCGGATGGAACCCGAATAGGCGATAAACCTGGGCTAGAGTCTTGTGTGGTTAGTCAGGTCGTGGCCGACACCCTCGCCAGGCTTTCGCTTGAAGGTTGCCGAGATACATGACATGTGCATGGCGGTAAGTGGCGAGAGCGTGTGTGAAGAAGTACACCCCTGGAGGGTTAACATGATCTATTCGAATAGTCGGGTCCGCGGTTATGGACTTCTTGGATGCTTACATGGTACATAGACAACTTGAAATGGATACTATAAAATGCTCAAGACAAGTGTGAGTGCTATGGATGCCCTTCTCGTAGGGAGACGGGGATGAATCCATAGTAGTGTATTGTGTGGTGATTAGTGGACTCGTGTGCGCCATTTCACCTCAAAGAAGTTCTGGTAGTCGTAGAACAGGATAGCCACTGAGTCAAAGCTGGCTTGCTGCAACTAAACCCCACATTACCTTATTGATACAAATGCATGTATGATAGGATTGTTGGAAATATGCCCTAGAGGCAATAATAAATTGATTATTATTATATTTCCTTGTTCATGATAATCGTTTATTATCCATGCTAGAATTGTATTGATAGGAAACTCAGATACATGTGTGGATACATAGACAACACCATGTCCCTAGTAAGCCTCTAGTTGACTAGCTCGTTAATCAATAGATGGTTACGGTTTCCTGACCATGGACATTGGATGTCGTTGATAACGGGATCACATCATTAGGAGAATGATGTGATGGACAAGACCCAATCCTAAGCCTAGCACAAGATCATCTAGTTCGTATGCTAAAGCTTTTCTAATGTCAAGTATCATTTCCTTAGACCATGAGATTGTGAAACTCCCGGATACCGTAGGACTGCTTTGGGTGTGCCAAACGTCACAACGTAACTGGGTGGCTATAAAGGTACACTACGGGTATCTCTGAAAGTGTCTGTTGGGTTGGCACGAATCAAGATTGGGATTTTGTCACTCCGTGTAAACGGAGAGGTATCTCTGGGCCCACTCGGTAGGACATCATCATAATGTGCACAATGTGACCAAGGGGTTGATCACGGGATGATGTGTTACGGAACGAGTAAAGAGACTTGCCGGTAACGAGATTGAACAAGGTATCGGTATACCGACGATCGAATCTCGGGCAAGTACCATATCGCTAGACAAAGGGAATTGTATACGGGATCGATTGAGTCCTTGACATCGTGGTTCGTCCGATGAGATCATCGTGGAACATGTGGGAGCCAACATGGGTATCCAGATCCCGCTGTTGGTTATTGACCGGAGAACATCTCGGTCATGTCTGCATGTCTCCCGAACCCGTAGGGTCTACACACTTAAGGTTCGATGACGCTAGGGTTATAAAGGAAGTTTGTATGTGGTTACCGAATGTTGTTCGGAGTCCCGGATGAGATCCCGGACGTCACGAGGAGTTCCGGAATGGTCCGGAGGTAAAGATTTATATATAGGAAGTCCTGTTTCGGCCATCGGACAAGTTTCGGGGTCATCGGTATTGTACCGGGACCACCGGAAGGGTCCCGGGGGCCCACCGGGTGGGGCCACCTGCCCCGGGGGGCCACATGGGCTGTAGGGGGTGCGCCTTGGCCTACATGGGCCAAGGGCACCAGCCCCTAGAGGCCCATGCGCCAAGGTATAGGAAAAAGGGGAGAGTCCTAAAGGGGGAAGGCACCTCCGAGGTGCCTTGGGGAGGATGGACTCCTCCCCCCCTCTTAGCCGCACCCTTTCCTTGGAGGAAGGGGCAAGGCTGCGGCTCCCCCTTCTCCCCTGCCCCTATATATAGTGGAGGGAAGGGAGGGCATCCATACCTGAGCCCTTGGCGCCTCCCTCCCTCCCGTGACACCTCCTCCTCTCCCGTAGGTGCTTGGCGAAGCCCTGCAGGATTGCCACGCTCCTCCATCACCACCACGCCGTTGTGCTACTGCTAGATGGAGTCTTCCTCAACCTCTCCCTCTCTCCTTGCTGGATCAAGGCGTGTGAGACATCGTCGAGCTGCACGTGTGTTGAACGCGGATGTGCCGTCCGTTCGGCACTAGGATCATCGGTGATCTGAATCACGACGAGTACGACTCCATCAACCCTGTTCACTTGAACGCTTCCGCTTAGCGATCTACAAGGGTATGTAGATGCACTCCCCTTTCTACTCGTTGCTGGTCTCTCCATAGATAGATCTTGGTGATACGTAGGAATTTTTTTTGAATTTCTGCTACGTTCCCCAACAGTGGCATCATGAGCTAGGTCTATTGCGTAGATTCTTTGCACGAGTAGAACACAAAGTAGTTGTGGGCGTCGATATTGTTCAATATGCTTGCCGTTACTAGTCTTATCTTGATTCGGCGGCATCGTGGGATGAAGCGGCCCGGACCAACCTTACACGTACGCTTACGTGAGACCGGTTCCACCGACAAACATGCACTAGTTGCATAAGGTGGCTGGCGGGTGTCTGTCTCTCCCACTTTAGTCGGATCGGATTCGATGAAAAGGGTCCTTATGAAGGGTAAATAGCAATTGGCATATCACGTTGTGGTTCATGCGTAGGTAAGAAACGTTCTTGCTAGAAACCCATAGCAGCCACGTAAAACATGCAAACAACAATTAGAGGACGTCTAACTTGTTTTTGCAGGGTATGCTATGTGATGTGATATGGCCAAAGGATGTGATGAGTGATATATGTGATGTATGAGATTGATCATGTTCTTGTAATAGGAATCACGACTTGCATGTCGATGAGTATG
The DNA here is from genome assembly GCF_002162155.2 of Triticum dicoccoides. NCBI lineage: Eukaryota > Viridiplantae > Streptophyta > Magnoliopsida > Poales > Poaceae > Triticum > Triticum dicoccoides. The sequence goes on from NC_041383.1 coordinate 710,196,933, forward strand.
ACAACCGGCAGGAGCCATAGGAGTTGTCTTTATTTATTTGTGACCTGCGTGTCAACTTAAACGTCATGTAATTACTTTACTTTATTGCTAACCGTTAGCCATAGTAGTAGAAGTAATAGTTGGCGAGGCAACTTCATGAAGACACGATGATGGAGATCATGATGATGGAGATCATGGTGTCATGCCGGTGACGATGATGATCATGGAGCCCCGAAGATGGAGATCAAAAGGAGCAAAGTGATGATGGCCATATCATGTCACTATTTGATTGCATGTGATGTTTATCATGCTTATACATCTTATTTGCTTAGAACAACGGTAGTAAATAAGATGATCCCTTACAACAATTTCAAGAAGTGTTCTCCCCTAACTGTGCACCGTTGCGACAGTTCGCTGTTTCAAAACATCACGTGATGATCGGGTGTTTTATTCAGACGTTCAAATACAACGGGTGTTGACGAGCCTAGCATGTACAGACATGGCCTCGGAACACATGCAAAACACTTAGGGTTAACTTGACGAGCCTAGCATGTACAGACATGAACTCGGAACACGGAGACCGAAAGGTCGAACATGAGTCGTATAGAAGATACGATCAACATGAAGATGTTCACCGATGATGACTAGTCCGTCTCACGTGATGATCGGACACGGCCTAGTTTGACTCGGATCATGTAATCACTTAGATGACTAGAGGGATGTCTATCTGAGTGGGAGTTCATAAGATGAACTTAATTATCTTGAACATAGTCAAAAGGATTTTGCAAATCATGTCGTAGCTCACGCTATAGTTCTACTGTTTAGATATGTTCCTAGAAAAAAATTAGTTGAAAGTTGATAGTAGCAATTATGCGGACTAGGTCCGTAAACTGAGGATTGTCCTCATTGCTTCATAGAAGGCTTATGTCCTTAATGCACCGCTCAGTGTGCTGAACCTCGAACGTTGTCTGTGGTTGTTGCGAACATCTGACATACACGTTTTGATAACTACGTGATAGTTCAGTTAAACGGTTTAGAGTTGAGGCACCAAAGACGTTTTTGAAACATCGCGAAACATATGAGATGTTTTGAGGGCTGAAATTGGGATTTCAGGCTCGTGCCCATGTCAAGAGGTATAAGACCTCCGATGACTTTCTTAACCTGCAAACTAAGGAGAAAAGCTCAATTGTTGAGCTTGTGCTCAGATTGTCTGAGTACAACAATCATTTGAATCGAGTGGGAGTTGATCTTCCAGATAAGACAGTGATGGTTCTCCAAAGTCATTGCCACCAAGCTGTTAGAGCTTTGTGATGAACTATAACATATCAGGGATAGATATGATGATCCTTGAGGTATTCGCGATGTTTGACACCGCGAAAGTAGAAATCAAGAAGGAGCATCAATTGTTGATGGTTGGTGAAACCACTAGTTTCAAGAAGGGCAAGGGCAAGAAGGGATACTTCATGAAAACGGCAAATCAGCTGCTGCTCTAGTGAAGAAACCCAAGGTAAAACCCAAACCCGAGACTAAGTGCTTCTGTAATAAGGGGAACAACCACTAGAGCAGAATTACCCTAGATACTTGGTAGATAAGAAGGCTGGCAAGGTCGATAGAAGTATATTGGATATACATTGTGTTAATGTGTACTTTGCTAGTACTCCTAGTAGCACCAGGGTATTAGATACCGGTTCGGTTGCTAAGTGTTAGTAACTCGAAACAAAAGGCTACGGAATAAACGGAGACTAGCTAAAGGTGAGCTGACGATATGTGTTGGAAGTTTTTCCAAGCTTGATATGATCAAGCATCGCACGCTCCCTCTACCAAAGAGATTGGTGTTAAACCTAAATAATTGTTATTTGGTGTTTGCGTTGAGCATAGACATGATTGGATTACGTCTATCGCAATACGGTTATTCATTTAAGGAGAATAATGGTTACTCTGTTTATTTGAATAATACCTTCAATGGTCTTACACCTAAAATGATTGGTTTATTAAATCTCGATCGTAGTGATACACATTTTCATGCCAAAATATAGTAATGATAGTACCACCTACTTGTGGCACTGCCACGTAAGTCATATCGGTATAAAACGCATGAAGAAACTCCATATTGATGGATCTTTGGGCTCACTCGTTTTTGAAAAGTTTGAGACATGCGAACCATGTCTATTGGTGTATATGCATGAAGAAACTCCATGCAAATGGACCGTTTTGACTGACTTGATTTTGAATCACTTGGGACATGCAAATCATACCACATGGGCAAGATGACTGAAAAGCCTCGTTTTCAGTAAGATGGAACAAGATAGCAACTTGTTGGAAGCAACACATTTTGATGTGTGCAGTCCAATGAGTGCTGAGGCATGCAGTGAATATCGTTATGTTCTTACTTCACAGATGATTCGAGTAGATGTTGAGAATATTTACTTGATGAAACACAAGTCTGAATTATTGAATGGTTCAAGTAATTTCAGAGTGAAGTAGAAGATCATTGTGACAAGAGGATTAAATGTCTATGATATGATCATAGAGATGAATATCTGAGTTACGAGTTTTGGCACACAATTAAGACATTATGGAAATTGTTTCACAATTAATACCGCCTGGAACACCATAGTGTGATGGTGTGTCCGAACGTCATAGTTGCACCCTATTGGATATGATGCATACCATGATGTCTCTTATCGAACTGCCACGATAGTTTATGGGTTAGGCATTAAAGACAACCACATTCACTTTAAATAGGGCACCACGTAATTCCGATGAGATGACACCGTATGAATTATGGTTTAGAGAAACCTAAGTTGTCGTTTCTTAAAGGTTTGGGGCTGCGACGCTTATGTGAAAAAGTTTCAGGATTAAGCTCGAACCCAAAGCGGATAAAGTACATCTTCATAGGACACCCAAAACAGTTGGGTATACCTCCTAATTCAGATCCGAAAGCAATATGAATTGTTTCTTGAATTGGTCCTTTCTCGAGGAAAGGTTTCTCTCGAAAGAATTTAGTGGGAGGATGGTGGAGACTTGATGAGGTTATTGAACCATCACTTCAACCAGTGTGTAGCAGGGCACAGGAAGTTGTTCCTGTGGCACCTACACCAATTGAAGTAGAAGCTTATGATAGTGATCATGAAACTTCAGATCAAGTCACTCCCAAACCTCGTAGGGTGACAAGGATACGTACTACTTCAGAGTGGTACAGTAATCCTGTCTTGGAAGTCATGTTCCTAGACAACAATGAACCTACGAGCTATGGAGAAGCGATGGTGGGCCCGGATTCCGATAAATGGCTCAAGGCCATGTAATCTGAGAGAGGATCCATATATGAAAACAAAGTGTAGACTTTGGAAGAACTACTTGATGGTCGTAAGGCTGTTAGGTACATATGGATTTTGAAAGGAAGACAGACAATGATGGTAAGTGTCACCATTGAGAAAGCTCGACTTGTCGTTAAGATGTTTTTCGACAAGTTCAAGGAGTTGACTACGATGAGACTTTCTCACTCGTAGCGATGCTAAGAGTCTGTTGGAATTATATTAGCAATTACTGCATTATTTATGAAATCTTGCAGATAGGATGTCAAAACATTGTTTCCTCGACGATTCTTGAGGAAAGGTTGTACGTGATACAACCGGAAGGTTTTTGTCTATCCTGAAATATGCTAATAAGTATGCAAAGCTCCAGCAATCCTTCTGAGGACTGGAGTGAGCATCTCAGGGTTGGAATGTATGCTTTGATGATGATCAAAGATTTTGGGTGTATACAAAGTTTATGAGAAACTTGTATTTCCAAAGAAGTGAGTGGGAGCACTATAGAATTTCTAATGAGTATATGTTGTTGACATATTAATGATCAGAAATGACGTAGAATTTCTAGAAAGCATATAGGGTTATTTGGAAAGTGTTTTCAATGGAAAACCTGGATTAAGCTACTTGAACATTGAGCATCAAGATCTATAAGGATAGATCAAAACGCTTAATAGTACTTTCAAATGAGCACATGCCTTGACGTGATCTTGAAGGTGTTCAAGATGGATCAGTCAAAGAAGGAGTTCTTGCCTGAGTTGTAAGGTATGAAGTTAAGACTTAAAGCTCGACCATGGCAGAATAGAGAGAAAGGAACGAAGGTCGTCCCCTATGCTTAAGACATAGGCTCTACAGTATGCTATGCTGTGTACCGCACCTGAAGTGTGCTTTACCATGAGTCAGTCAAGGGGTACAAGAGTGATCCAAGAATGGATCACAGGACAGCGGTCAAAGTTATCCTTAGTAACTAGTGGACTAAGGAATTTTCTCAATTATGGAGGTGGTAAAAGAGTTCGTCGTAAAGGGTTACGTCGATGCAAGCTTAACACCTATCCGGATAGCTCTGAGTAGAGATACCGAATACGTATAATGGAGCAACAATTTAGAATAGCTCCAAGTAGAACAGTTATTTGGAATAGCTCCAAATAGAACGTGGTAGCTGCATCTAGGAGATGACATAGAGATTTGTAAAGCACACACGGATCTGAAAGGTTCAGACCCGTTGACTATAACCTCTCTCACAAGCATAACATGATCAAACCCAGAACTCATCGAGTGTTAATCACATGGTAAATGTGAACTAGATTATTGACTCTAGTAAACTCTTTGGGTGTTAGTCACATGGGGATGTGACCTTGAGTGTTAATCACATATCGATGTGAACTAGATTATTGACTCTAGTGCAAGTGGGAGACTGTTGGAAATATGCCCTAGAGGCAATAATAAATTGATTATTATTATATTTCCTTGTTCATGATAATCTTTTATTGTCCATGCTAGAATTGTATTGATAGGAAACTCAGATACATGTGTGGATACATAGACAACACCATGTCCCTAGTAAGCCTCTAGTTGACTAGCTCGTTAATCAATAGATGGTTACGGTTTCCTGACCATGGACATTGGATGTCGTTGATAACGGGATCACATCATTAGGAGAATGATGTGATGGACAAGACCCAATCCTAAGCCTAGCACAAGATCATGTAGTTCGTATGCTAAAGCTTTTCTAATGTCAAGTATCATTTCCTTAGACCATGAGATTGTGCAACTCCCGGATACCGTAGGAGTGCTTTGGGTGTGCCAAACGTCACAACGTAACTGGGTGGCTATAAAGGTACACTACGGGTATCTCTGAAAGTGTCTGTTGGGTTGGCACGAATCAAGATTGGGATTTTGTCACTCCGTGTAAACGGAGAGGTATCTCTGGGCCCACTCGGTAGGACATCATCATAATGTGCACAATGTGACCAAGGGGTTGATCACGGGATGATGTGTTACGGAACGAGTAAAGAGACTTGCCGGTAACAAGATTGAACAAGGTATCGGTATACCGACGATCGAATCTCGGGCAAGTACCATATCGCTAGACAAAGGGAATTGTATACGGGATCGATTGAGTCCTTGACATCGTGGTTCATCCGATGAGATCATCGTGGAACATGTGGGAGCCAACATGGGTATCCAGATCCCGCTGTTGGTTATTGACCGGAGAACATCTCGGTCAGGTCTGCATGTCTCCCGAACCTGTAGGGTCTACACACTTAAGGTTCGATGACGCTAGGGTTATAAAGGAAGTTTGTATGTGGTTACCGAATGTTGTTCGGAGTCCCGGATGAGATCCCGGACGTCACTAGGAGTTCCGGAATGGTCCGGAGGTAAAGATTTATGTATAGGAAGTCCTGTTTCGGCCATCGGGACAAGTTTCGGGGTCATCGGTATTGTACCGGGACCACCGGAAGGGTCCCGGGGGCCCACCGGGTGGGGCCACCTGCCCCGGGGGGCCACATGGGCTGTAGGGGGTGCGCCTTGGCCTACATGGGCCAAGGGCACCAGCCCCTAGAGGCCCATGCGCCAAGATATAGGAAAAAGGGGAGAGTCCTAAAGGGGGAAGGCACCTCCGAGGTGCCTTGGGGAGGATGGACTCCTCCCCCCCTCTTAGCCGCACCCTTTCCTTGGAGGAAGGGGCAAGGCTGCGCCTCCCCCTTCTCCCCTGCCCCTATATATAGTGGAGGGAAGGGAGGGCATCCATACCTGAGCCCTTGGCGCCTCCCTCCCTCCCGTGACACCTCCTCCTCTCCCGTAGGTGCTTGGCGAAGCCCTGCAGGATTGCCACGCTCCTCCATCACCACCATGCTGTTGTGCTGCTGCTGGATGGAGTCTTCCTCAACCTCTCCCTCTCTCCTTGCTGGATCAAGGCGTGGGAGACATTGTCGAGCTGTACGTGTGTTGAACGCGGAGGTGCCGTCCGTTCGGCACTAGGATCATCGGTGATCTGAATCACGACGAGTACGACTCCATCAACCCTGTTCACTTGAACGCTTCCGCTTAGCGATCTACAAGGGTATGTAGATGCACTCCCCTTTCTACTCGTTGCTGGTCTCTCCATAGATAGATCTTGGTGATACGTAGGAAATTTTTTTGAATTTCTGCTACGTTCCCCAACAAGGATCTGATGTAAGTCTTGCTGAGTACCTTTGTACTCATGTTGCTTTATTTATGTTTTTGCAGCGGAGACTTCGGTCTTACTAGTGTTCTCATGGACTTTGACAAGTAGCTTGTACCTCAGCTACGATCTTGATCGGACGTTGTAGATAGTCAGGCTTTTCAGCCTTTTCCATTTGTAGATGTCTGTACTCAGACATGTAATGCTTCCGCTTGTTGCTTGATTGGTCTGAATGTTGGGTCATGTGACCCCTGTTTGTAATAAATGCTATGATGGCTCTTTGAGCCTTATCTATACGAGTTGTTGAGTTATGCTGTGATGCCATGTTGTACAGCACATACTTGCATGTTATGCGTACGTGTAATGTGTATTGCTATGTGTGGGATCTGACTATCTAGTTGTTTATCCTTAGTAGCCTCTCTTACCGGGAAATGTCTCCTAGTGCTTCCACTGAGCCATGGTAGCGTGCTACTGCTCCGGAACACTTAGGCTGGCCGGCATGTGTCCTTCTTCGTTCCTGTGTCTGTCCCTTCGGGGAAATGTCACGCGATGAATACCGGAGTCCTGTTAGCCCGCTACAGCCCGGTTCACCGGAGTCCTGTTAGCCATGTGCTACAGCCTGGATTCACTCGCTGATGATCGACACGATGCTGGGTCATGGATGCCTGTCGCTGTAAGTTTGTGCCACTTTGGGTTTACGACTAGCCATGTCAGCCCGGGCTCCTTATCATATGGATGCTAGCGACATTGTCATATACGCGTGCCAAAAGGCGTAAACGGTCCCGGGCAAAGGTAAGGTGACACCCGTGGGGATACCGTGCGTGAGGCCGCAAAGTGATATGAGGTGTTACATGCTAGATCGATGTGGCATTGAGTCGGGGTCCTGACACGCCGCCTCCCCGGTGCACACCTCGTGCGATCCCGTGCCGCGCCGGCGAGGGAGATATCGCCGGCGCCGGAGGAGGGCGAGCGGGTCATCTTCCGCTCGCACCTCATGCGCGGCCTGGGGCTGCCGGCGAGCGGCTTCTTCCGCTCCTTCTTGGAGTTTCACGGGCTCCAACCGCACCACCTCACCCCAAACACGGTGGTGCTGTTGTCCGCCTTCGCCACCCTGTGCGAAGGCTTTCTCGGTGTTCTCCCCAACATCGACCTGTGGGGAGAATTTTTCTCATCCAAGCTCGGCACGCACGTCGCCGACGTGCCGGAATGCGGTGCCTTCATCGCGATGCGGTGATCAACGTCCGACAATCCATTCCCCTCCATCTCGTTGATCAAGTCGGTGAAGATGTGGCAGCGGTCGTACTTCTACGTGAAGAATGTCGCCCCCGACGGCGACTGGGTCAATCTGCCGCCTTATGAAGCCGGCGCACCGGCTGGGAGGCTCCCCAGCTGGTCTCATCGAGTCAAGACGCTGACTCGAGCCGCCGCCGTGGCTCGGCTCCGAGTTCTGACGCAGTCAGTGGGCCTGGTTGGGGCCGACTTGCTGGCCGCCTTCGTGGTGCGCCGAGTCCTCCCGCTCCAAGGCCGGCCTCATCTAATCAGTCAGATGACCAACCACCAGGACCCAAGTCGGATGTGCACCAGGGAAATGCCCCGCGCAGTGGTGGCAAACATGGTGAACCACATCGCGAACTGCGAGCTCGGGACGGACTGGCAGTTCGGCAAGGAGCCGTACTCGCGCGCCAACCCCCCTCCAGTGGTAAGTCCCATCTCTTTATTGCTTTGTCTTCTTTATAGCCGAATCCGACTTCTGATTTTCATTGGTTTCTTCTGGACTAGAACCCCCTTATTCAGCCCGCAGCCAGGGTTGCAAGACCGCCCCGCGAGTTCGTCCCCGACCGAGCGGAGAGCGACGTCGACGACCCCGACTTGGGGGCGGCGGCAATGGAGGCCGACGCTGAAGGCGGAGGAGGAGGAGCGGGAAGCGGCCTCAGGCCATCGGCCACCTTCACCGACTGGCCTGAAGACGACGCCGAAGGGGAAATCGTCCCGCGCCACCAGCCAAGGGTCGGCCCATCGGGCGCGGGTTCCTCTGCCAGCTTGGCCGGCCAAGGCGGCGCGAAGAGGCGCCACGCCGGGCCGAGTGCGCCTGGTGGCAAGTCGAAGAAGTTCAAGGGGGCGGCCGCCGCGACCAAGCGGGAGGAGGCAGCCGCGAAGGCCAACCGCTTCCGTAAGGAAGTGAAGAGGCCGCCACTAGTTTCTGCGTAAGTGTCTCCGCCTTTGTCTTGTTTTCTTTGGGTAAATCTTGTCCGAGTTTCTCTTTTATACTCCCCTTTTTTCTTCAGGGGCCCCCTTTCCCTTGAGAGGGTCGCCGTCCCCTCCGTCATGGGGTCGGCAGAGACGTCCGCCAACACTCGGTGGGTTGACCTTGCCGCCGACCTCCGGGAGGCGATGGAGCAAAACACGCGGGAGAAGCGCGACGAGGAGGAGGCCGACCGCCTGGAGAAGGCGGAGGCTGAGAAGGCGGCGGCCTCCGCCTAGAAGAAGCTAGAAGAGGCTGAAGCCGCCATTGCAGCGAGACGGCGAGCTGAGGAGGCTGCGCGTCGCCAATCGGCGTTGCTCGTCACCCCGCTGTCCTCCGCACCGCTGCCTCCGGAATTCACGGGGCAGACCGGAGAAGCCGGCCCCGAGAACCCCATCATGGAGAAGGAGAGCGGCAAGGCCTCCATGTCGAACATGCTTGTGCCGCCCCCGCCGCCTCCACCGCCGTTTGGGATGGCCCACGGCAAACAGCCGGCAGGCCCGCCGGTGCCGTCGACTGAAGACGAGGCCGTGGCGACCCTGCTCCTTCAAGTCGCCTCGCCAGCGCACCGCCGCCTAGAGAAGGCGACTTCGGCGCCACGGCCCCTGGAGGTCGGCCATCCCAGACGCCGAGGCGACGAGCGCCGCGCCCGTTGGGTGGGTGCGTGGAGGCGGCACGGGCCCGCTGAACCAGGCGCTTCTGGATGTCCAAGCGAAGCTGCGAGCCGAGGGCGACGCCCTCCAGATCTGCACCAAGGTGCATCTAGCATCGTGAGCGGCCGTCCGGGTACGTTTTCCTCTTTGATTCTTGTCTTTCTTGCTCTTCTCTATGGGGGCGCGCCAGCGCACCCACTGGGTGTAGTCCCCGAGTTTCGGGCCGGCTGCTGAGCAGGCGGCTCGGAACTCCTTCTGGCGAGTTCCAAGTATTTATCTTTGTCTGAAATGTTCATTACAGGAATATCACAACCTCCGCGCCACTGCCTTCAACCGCAATGTCGAGGAGTTGAGCAAGCAGACTACTGACTTGATGGAGAGCCGGAGTGAGTTTTCTTCTTCTTCGCGGGGGCGCGCTGGCGCACCGGCGGGCTGTAGTCCCCGAGATTTGGACCGACTGCTGAGTAGTCGGGCCGGATCTTCCCAGCGACCTTCTTTCTTGACGACTCAACATCTCCTTCTTTGCCCTTCTTTTTCGTGGGGGTGCGCTGGCGCACCCGCGGGCTGTAGTCCCCAAGATTCGGGCCGACTGCTGAGCAGTCGGGCCGGATCTTCCCGGCGATCTTCTTTGCTGACGACTTACTCGTCTCTTTCTTTCGTTCTTCAGGGGCCAACGCCACTCTTCAGGAGCAGCTGGGCGAAGTCAACACCGCCTTGCACGTCAAGGGGGAGGAGTTCGGCAGGCTTGCCGCGGAGCGCGACCTGCTGGCTGCGTAGCTGGCCGAGCAGAAGGAGCTGCTCAAGAAAGCGCAGGACGAGGCCGAGAAGAAGGAGGCTGCTCTCCTGGCCGAGTTCGAGAGCGAGCGCTCCTCCTGGACTGACAAGGAGGCGATGCTAACCTCCGGCTTCCATGAGATCGAGGACATCATCGACGGTGAGTTTCTTTCTTTGAGTTTCTGACTATGTGTCAGGCTGACTTCTGATTTTCTTGACTTGCTTCTTTTTTGTCTTGGCAAACTTCTTCCCTGGCCACTCGCAGGCAGTCCCTCTGGCCATCGAGGCTGATTGTGAGGTACGGAGGGAGAACGGCACGGAGATTGCCGCTAGCGCCCCCCTGACCGCTGACGAACAGCTTCTGAGCATCAAGGCCCGTCTTCATCTGGCCCATCGGCTGATGCGCCGGCTTCAGCGTGCCGGCGCCCAGGCGGTTGCCGCCTTGTGGCCAGACATGCCGGCTCTGCGCACCGCCAGTCGGACTACCGACTGGCTGGAGGTCGCAGCCGGCCGTCTTGAAGCTTGGAAGGGTTCCTCGGCCCGGGACGGAGCGTGCCGGGCCTTGGAATTCGTCAAGGTGTGGTATCCAGGGCTAGACCTGGACCGTCTCGCCGCGTTCCGGTCAGAGGCCCAGGCCGAGCTGGCGGCTGTGGAAGGCGCCCTTGTCGAGCGTGCCTCGGCAATCGCCGACTACACAGACACCAGTGTCTTCATCCCTGAGCGGGCTGCAGGCAGCGAGGAGGTGCCGCCAGAGTGGTTCGGGATGAACCCGGACTATGGCGAGGACTCGGCGGAGGTGATTAATTCCAGCACCGAGGAGGAAGGCGAGGCGGAGGAAGAAGGCGAGACAGAGGTGCCGGAAGACGGAGCGGGCTACCAGCCTCAGCTCGACCGCACCTCCAGCAATGAGCCGCGTCCGACCGGGCCAGTCGCCGCTGGAGGCGATCAAGCCGAGACTGCCCAGCCGGCCGCCCCGGCGCCTGACACCGCCGTCTCCTCTGACCCTCCGAACCCGTCTGCTGCTCCCTAGGCTGCCTTCTCGCTTTATTTTATATGCTCTAGAAAGTCTTTGAAGAACTTGTTAATTTGCACAATTCCACCCGCGGGGTGTACTCTGAACTTATGTTTGAAGATTCGGCCAAGGGCCTATGCCATGCAAATATTAATTCGAGTTCTATCTTTCCTTGCTTATTGCTCCTTTGGCTTTTTCCTTTGCCGCCTTCCCCTAGCCGTCGCTTTGTCAGCCGGACAACCGCTCCACGGACTGCCGCTGGACCAAATTCCTGGCTACTTTGGGGAAAGCAAGTACTTGCCATTCATTGGAGTCTTTTCAACAAGTTGGATAGAAAGCGGCAAGCCGACTACTCGCGAGTCGGTTTTTGCGAAAAGGGGCTGGAAGCCGGCTTAGGCTATGTTAATGTTTTAGGTCCTTAGCCATTTTTCGTGTGAACGCCCATTCATCCTTACTCCTGCCTACCAAACAGTCGCTCTGCGAGCTGCGGCTTCTGGCAGGAGACGGCTTAGGCACCGCACACTACTTGTCCGACTTCAGGAAACATTTCATAGCATCAGACGGCGAGTCCCCGGGCCGACTAGTCGAACCCGGTGCCAAGTGGCGTAGCAAGAAGTAGCATACTCGAAGGCATAATTCTTATCATACAGATAATCAAAAGGGGCAGTCCCCGAGCTCGTCTCGGGGGGCCCGAAGTCTTGGTACTTTAATACAAAGGGGTAGCGTGATACATACTGAATCAACTGTAAAATCCTCGAAGGAGGTTTGCATTCCTTGGCTGTTCCGACTCTTTGCCGGAGTCGTCTCTTTTGCGTGCTCGGGGCTTCTAAGCGTCAATCAGGTAGTAGGAGTCATTGCCCAGCACTTTGCTGATAATGAAGGGGCCTTCCCAAGGTGCCGACAGCTTGTGCTGGCCGGTTGTCCGCTGGATCAGTCGGAGCACAAGGTCGCCTTCTTGGAAAGATCTTGTCCTGACCTTCCTGTTGTAGTATCGGTGCAGGCTCTGCTGGTAGATGCCGGACCGACTGAGTGCCAACAGCCGGCCCTCTTCCAGCAGATCGACGTCGTCTTGACGTGCTTCTTCTGCTTCCTCCTTGGTGTACATGGTGACTCGCGGGGAGTCGAACTCTATGTCCGTCGGGATGACGGCTTCAGCACCATAGATGAGGAAGAAAGGCGTGAAGCCGGTTGACTTGTTTGGAGTCGTGCGCAGACTCCAGAGGACGGCTGGGAGCTCCTCAAGCCAACAGCCGGCCGAACGCTCCAGTGGTTCGACCAGGCAGGGCTTGATGCTGGATAGGATGAGGCCATTTGCTCGCTCCACCTAGCCGTTTGACTGCGGATGGGCGACGGACGCTAAGTCCAGTCGGATGCCCTGCGTTGCGCAGAAACGGGACAAGGCGCCTTTGGCAAAATTTGTGCCATTGTCGGTGATGATGCTGTGTGGTATGCCGTACCGAGTCGTGATGTCGGCGATGAAGGTTACTGCAGTCAGACCATTCAACTTCTTGATGGGTTTTACTTCTATCCACTTGGTGAACTTGTCCACCGCGACAAGCAGATGAGTTAGGCCTCCACGTTCCGTCTTGAATGGTCCCACCATGTCCAGGCCCCAAACCGCAAAGGGCCAGGCGATGGGGATAGTCTTGAGCGCGGAATCCGGCTGGAGCGGCTTGGAACGGAACATCTGGCACCCTTTGCAGTTTTGGACTAATTCCTTGGCCTCTTCTAGGGCAGTCGGCCAGAAGAAACCGTGCCGGTAGGCTTTGGCGACGAGTGCCCTTGAAGCCGCATGGTGGCCGCACTCGCCTGCATGAATGTCTCTGAGAATTGCCTGGCCTTGTTCTGCCTCGACGCAGCGTTGGTAGACGCCAGTGACACTGCGCCTGACCAGCTCTCTGTTGACTATGGTATAGGCTGCCGCTCGGTGTTGCACTTGCCGAGCCAGGATTTCATCAGCTGGCAGCTCTGTGTTTACTAGGAACTTGAGGATGGGCTGGGCCCATGAGGGTGCTGCTATTTCTTCAATTGCCACTATTGCGACTTGGACAAGGGTCGCTGGGCTGGGAGGCGGCGGGCTGGAATCCGCGACCGCTTGCTGGATCGTTGAAGTCCCCGGGCCGACTGGCGCAGTCCCCGAGCCGAGCTCTCGAGTCTTCAGGTTGACCGTCGCAGTCCCCGGGCCGGGTTCTGAAGTCCCCGGGCCGGCTTCGACTGCGGTATTCTTGGAGCCGTTTGTAAGAATTCTTGTGACATC
>NC_041383.1:710210630-710245630 GCF_002162155.2 Triticum dicoccoides
AAGATGGAGTCTGATTCTGTTGAAGGCTTGATAGACGGCTTGAGGAGGCGCTGAAGGGCGATGCCGGATGGTATCGCTTGACGGGTGGAACCAACTCGTGGCAGGGCGTCTTCTTGGTCGTTGTCATTTCTTGGCACGTGAAGGAATTCACACCCCTCAAAATATCCGCTGAGTTGCTGAACCAGGAAGCGGTAGCTCGCCATGTTTGCATCTTTGGCGTCCCAGTCGCCAGACGACTGCTGGACCACCAAATCGGAATCGCCGTAGCATAGGATCCGGCGGATGCCAAGTTCTTTGGCAAGCCGGAGCCCGGAATGAGCGCCTCGTATTCGGCAATGTTGTTGGAGGCGGCAAAGTGGATCTGCAGTGCATATTTGAGCTTGTCGCCTTTAGGGGAGGTGAGGACGATGCCGACTCCCAAGCCGGTGCGCATCTTGGAGCCATCGAAATGCATCCGCCAATGGGTGGAGTCGGGCGTTGGCGGCAGGTACTGGGTCTCGGCCCAGTCGACGAGGAAGTCAACCAGTGCTTGTGACTTGATGGCGGTGCGGGGCTGGTAGTAGATGGTGTAGGGGGCCAGATCTATGGCCCACTTGGCCACTCGGCCCGAAGCATCACGGCTTCCAATGATCTCAGCCAGTGGAGCGGTGCAAACCATAGTGATTGGATGCTCTTGAAAGTAAGGCTTCAACTTCTTGGCGGCAAAATGCACGCCGTAGCACATCTTCTGGTAGTGGGGGTAGTTCTGCTTGGAGGTCGACAGTACCTCGCTCAGATAATATACCGGTCTCTGGACAGGGAGCGCCTTGCCTTCCTCCTTGCGTTCAACCACGATAACTGTGCTGACTACCCGGCTGGTGGCGGCAATGTATAGGAGCATAGGCTCTTTAGGAGTCGGAGCCGCCAGCACAGGGGGAGTAGTCAACATCTTTTTCAACTGGAGAAATGTTTCGTCCTCTTTGTGGTTCCACTCAAAAAAGGTGGTCTTCTTCATCAGTTGGTACAAAGGGAGAGCCTTCTCGCCTAGCCGACTGATGAATCGGCTGATGGACGCCAAGCAGCCGGTGAACTTCTGCACATCTAACAGTCAGCGGGGGACTTCCATCCTCTCGATGGCTTTGATCTTTACAGGGTTGCACTCTATGCTGCATTCAGAGACCAAGAAGCCAAGGAGCTGGCCGGCTGGTACTCCGAAGACGCACTTCTCCGGGTTGAGCTTGATCTGGAATCGGCGCAGATTCTCAAAAGTTTCTTGGAGATCTTCCAACAGTGTCCCATGCTTTTCCGTCTTCACCACCCCATCATCCACGTAGACGTGGGCATTTCTGCCGAGTTGCTTGAGGAGACACTTCTGCATGCAATGCTGAAAGGTGGCGCCGACATTTCTCAAGCCGAACGTCATAGTCATGTAGCAGAAAGCTCCAAACAGCATGATGAAGGCAGTCTTCAGTCTGTCTGCCGGGTTCAGCTTGATCTGGTGATATCCTGAATATGCATCTAAGAAGCTCAACAGCTCGCATCCCACTGTGGAGTCTATCACCTGATCAATTCTTGGTAGAGCAAATGGGTCTTTGGGGCGAGCTTTGTTGAGGCTTGTGTAGTCGATACACATCCGCCACTGCTTGTTCTTCTTCAACACTAGGACCGGGTTCGCCAACCATTCTGGAAAGAACACCTCCATAATGAAGCCGGCCGCTAGGAGTCGGGCTATCTCTTCTCCAACAACTCTTCTCTTCTCTTCTAACAGGCGGCACAAGGGTTGCCTGACGGGTTTCACATCAGATCGGACATGTAACTTGTGCTCGGTGAATTCCGTCGGTACACCTGGCATGTCTTTAGGGGACCATGCGAAGATGTCTCAATTCTCACGGAGGATATCGACGAGCTCGCCTTCCTATTTGCTGTCTAGGTTTGCACCTATGATAGCGTGCCTCTCTGGGTGCTCCGGGTCCAAAGGTATCCTCTTTGTTTCTTAGCCGGCTTGAACGAACCCTCAGCTTCCGACTCCTTGGGGTCGGGCGACATCTCTGGCTACTTGCCGGCCATCGCCACAACCCGATCAAGGAGCCGCCTCTCAGCTGCGATCACCAGGGACTCGGCCAGCCGACTACTCTCGGCCGTGCAGGTGGACGACTTCCTGTAGTCGCCGGCCACGGTCAGAATCCCCTTTGAACTTGGAATCTTCATCTTGAGGTAAGTGCAGTGGGGGACCGCCATGAACTTGGCCAAAGCAGGTCGGCCAAGCAATGCTTGATATGGGCTTTCAAGGTCCACCACTTCAAACCAAACTGGCTATCGGCGAAAATGATATTTGTCTCCAAAGAGGACATCTATCTGGATCTTGCCGATTGGGGAGCAAGAAAGGCCAGGTACAATGCCGTGGAAAACAGTTCGGCTGCTTTGAAGTTGTCTCTGCTTGATTCCTAATTTCTCCATGGTATCCTTGTACAGGATGTTGATGCTGCTGTCTCCGTCTATCAACACTCGCGAGAAGCGAGCGGCCCGCCTATCTGTGGCCAAGGTGGCACTTAAAACCAGGGCGTAGGAGCCCGGATTCGGCATCACCTTTGGGTGATCAGCTCTACTCCAACTGATAGGTTTCTCGGACCAATGCATAAACTCCGGAGTATCTGATGCTACTGCATTTACTTATTGCTGCTGCAACCGTCTGCTGCGTCGATCATCAGCCATACTGGTGAAAACTACATAGGCTCCATGCTCTTCTGGGTACTCGTCTTGTACGGCGTCGACTGGCCTGGCAGCCGGCTGCTGGGGTGGCTATGGAGGCGGCGGCCCAGCAGGCGGAGGAGGAAGGAGGCCGTCTCCTTTGGCGATTCTGGTGAGCCAGTGGCATTTCCGAGTGGTGTGGTTTGACGGCTTCGCGCCACTGTGGAACTTGCAGGGACCATCTAGAGTCTGCTCGTAAGAGAAGGCCGGCAACCAGTTGGACTTGCCGCCTTTCGGTTGCTTCGCCGGAGGCTGCCCCTCAGGCTGTTGGTCTTCGACTGTCGCAACCTGCCAACTGCTGGAAGTCGGCTGTGGGGCTTGCGCTTGTAATCATTCTGCTGCTGTCGCCGACTGGTGTCTCCAGCCGGAGTTCTGGGAGCTTGAGGGGCCACTTTGTCAGTCGCACTAACTTGAATCTCTGTCTTCATGGAGGAGTCGGCTGTGGCATACTTGTTTCTATGACCAGCAACTCGTCGAGGGTCTCTGGCTCGTCGCAGAGGAGCCTGTGCTTGAGGAGGGTGCCTTCTCTGCACCCGGCGGTGAAGTACTCGATAGCCTGCACCTCGTGCACGCCCTCGCAGGAGTTCCGAAGCTCGCCCCATCATGTGAGGTAGTCGCGAGTCGACTCGTCTTGGCCTTGCACGCACAAGGAAAGCTGGCGCGGCTTGGGGGGTCGCTTGTACGTGCTTGTGAAGTTGCGGATGAAAGCCTCGGTGAAGTCGACCCAACTGTTGATGCTGCGGGGCTTCGAACTGTTCAACCATGTCCGGGCCGTGCCCTGGAGCATGAGCGGAATGTACTTCACGGCAACACGCTTGTTGCCGTTTGCTATGTTGACGGTTGTGGAGTAGTCAACAAGCCAATCTTCCGGCTTCACGGAGCCGGTGTACTTGGGTGTGTCTCGGGGGAGCATGAATCCTTTGGGAAAGGGCTCGTCTCGGATGCGGGGTCCAAAACAGGGCGGGCCCAGCTCGTCTTCTTCTTCCAGCGCCAGGGATCGGTGGAGTCGGTCGATCTAGTGGCGGGCATCGTTCTCTCCGACTCCCTCTCGACGGCCAAGGCGGTCGCCGAGAGTCGGATGCTCAACAGGCAGCGGGGAGACTCGTCTTTCTCTTCGTGGTGGGGGAGGCAGGTAGTCGCCTTGCCGTTCCACTGCTCTTGGGCGGCCATCTTGGTCGCGCTCGATGGTGATGCGAGTCCGACTGTGGCTGACAGTCGGATCCTTCTCTCTTCTTCCACGGACTCCGCCAGTCAGCGTCCGAGACATCGCGCCTTGATCTCAGCGGGGAGGTAAGTCGTCATTTCGTCATTGCAGCGCCTCCGTGCGGCAGCCGGCTTCGTTCTATGCGGCGACCGCTTTGAGGAGTCACTGGACTCGCTCGATCATCAGGCGGCGCTCTTCGCCTTCGAAGTTATCTAGTTCGTCCGCCGCCGCCTGGGCGGCGCGGATGTTCTCCGCAGGCATGGCATACACGGGGTGATCGGCCCCGAACAGGTTGGCGATGGCCGCGCCGCATTGTCGGACCGCGCCTAGGCGGTTAGGCCCAGTCGGATCTGGCGAGCCGCCCACAGCGTGATCCATCTCACGTTGGTAGGCCTCCGACAAGAGTCTCATGCTTGCCAGCTTCTTCGCGCCTTCGATGAGCTGAAGGCAGAGTGCCTCTAGCGTCTCGGTGTCAGTGTCCTCCAGAATGGGCACTGTCAGGTCTCGCAGAGCCACGTCGAGTGGGTCGTGAACTCCCTCACTGGAGTGCTCGCCATGACTAATAACGAGCACCTCCGTGACGGTGCTTCCGCCGCTCTCCTCGTGAGGGAGTGGCTTGTCGTAGATCACCACATTGGTGGGGAACGTGTCGAGCGACACGCTGTCGGAGTCGACCAGCATCGGGTCGGTGGAGCCTACGGACTCCAAGTCCATGGTAGGCTCGCCGACGACATGGAGATGGTCGAGGAGGCTCGCGAGGAGGCTTTCGGGGCCGCCCGTGCCCGCATCGGATGCAGGATCATCGGAGACGCAAACCTCGCCAAGAAGATCAGTGAGGCAGCTCGCCGCGCAGGCGTCGTCGATGCCTTGCAGTGCGTCGGGGCAAGCGCCATCGGGCGTGCCGGGCTGGCTACGCTCGCTGGGGAGGAAGAGGGTTCCCGTCTAGAGCAGGTCTCCGAACGACAGTGCACCTCGCCCCACGGTGGGCACCAAATGTCGGGGGTTGGGTGCGACATATGCCAACGGATGGCTTATCATGGTGGGAGCGAGTAGAACGTCGCCGGTGCCAGGAAACGGGATGAGGCGAAGACATGCACGCCGGCGGATCTTACCCAGCTTCGGGGCTCTCCGGGGAGATAACACCCCTACTGCTGCTCTGCGGGGTCTCCGCATGATCACTAAGGCGAAGTGACTACAAGGTTGCTCCTAAAGCTGTATTCTGGAGGTAGGAGAAGGCAAGGCTAGCTCTCTCCTTCCTATATGATCTTGTCTAATGCTAATGGATTCGAACCGTTTGCATGGGTGCCCCGGGGGGTTTATATAGGCCTACCCCCGGGGGTACAATGGTAATCCGGCTAGGTGCGGGTCCCAGCCGTCTGTCTCTCAGGCCGCCGTCTTCTCGCCGACTGCTGGGGCCCGCCGACTAGCGGGCCCCGCCGGCGAGTCCAGCACTGTAGCCGTGCTTTTGGTGACGCAGGCTTGGTCATGGGGTCATGGCAACAGTGTCGCCGTCTATCAGGCGATCACTGTCGTCACTCCCCGTCTTGTCTGGTTAATGGCGCGTGGGACCTGTGGGAGAGGCCGGCCGACTCTAGGGAGCCGACTCCCACAGGGCCGCCTTCGGGGCGTATCCGCCGTCTTCCATGCGCTCACTGACAGGAGGGTCCGCTGTCTCTGAGCCGTACAGGTAGGCCGTCGTGGCCACAGTGCGCCGCCCACTGTGGCTGAGGTCAGGGCAGGCATGGCAACAGTGCCGGGCCACACCGGAGATCTCCAGTGGTACGACACACTGTAGCCCTGCCGGCCCCTCGTAAGCAGGAGGTGACGGCCATGCCGTGGTCGTACCCGCCTCGCCTATCGTGATGAGAGTGGAGTCGTGGGCCGACTCTCTATAGCCGGCTTCTCCGGAAGTCGCCGGCCATGAGTCGGCTTATCTTGGAGTCGCCGTCTGGGACTCGGCTTATCTTGGAGTCACCATCTAGGACTCGGCTTATCTTGGAGTCGCCATCTGGGACTCGGCTTATCTTGGAGTCGCCATCTGGGACTCTACTTATCTTGGAATCGCATCTTGGATTCGACTTATCTTGGAGTCGCCATCTGGGACTCGGCTTATCTTGGAATCGCATCTGGGATTCGGCTTGAGGGGCGCAGCCTGCCCCGATGTCTTGAAAGGTTCTGGGGCTCGGGTTAGCCTACCTGTGGCCCATTACTCCGACAATGCCCATAGAGACTGCCATCCGAAGACCATGAAACAGAGCCTCGTATTCGGCTGCGTTGTTGGACTCTATGTATAATATTTGGAGTATGTATTGGACCGTGTCTCCGGTGGGAGAAGTCAGGACTACACCTGCTCCCAATCCGGCCAGCATTTTAGAGCCGTCGAAGTGCATGATCCAGTTGGAGTACGCGCCATACTCTTTAGGGAGTTCGGCTTCTGTCCATTCGGCGACAAAGTCGGCCAATACTTGCAACTTAATGGCCCGCCGTGGTTTGTATGTTATGTTGAATGGAAGGAGCTCGATGGCCCATTTAGCAATCCGTCCCATGGCGTCGCGGTTGTTGATTATGTCGTTGAGTGGTACTTCGGAGGCCACCGTAATCGAACACTCTTGAAAGTAGTGTCGTAGCTTCCGGGATGCCATGAAGACCGCGTACGCTATCTTTTGATAGTGTGTGTATCGGGATTTGCATGGAGTGAGGACAGTGGACACATAATATACTGGCTTTTGGAGCGGGAACTTGTATCCCTCTGCTTCTCGTTCGACGACGAGCACTCCACTGACAACCTGATGTGTCGCAGCTATGTATAGTAGCATAGGTTCGCCAATATTTGGCGCTGTCAGGACTGGATTACTGGCCAATAAGGTTTTTATTTCATCCAGTCTGGCCATAGCTTCAACCGTCCACATGAAGTGTTCGGTGCATCGAACAGGGCGGTAAAGGGGTAGTGCCTTTTCTCCTACTCGGGAGATAAAGCGTCTTAAGGCAGCCACGCATCCAGCTAGTTTCTGGATATGCTTGAGGTCTGTTGGGATAGCCAACTGCGACAGAGCTCGGATTTTTGCCGGATTTTCTTCAATTACTCTATTGGAAACAATGAAGCCGAGCAACTTCCCGGAGGGTACGCCAAAAACACATTTTTCCGGGTTTAGCTTGATGTCATATGTTCGGAGGTTATCGAACGTAGGCCTCAAGTCATCTATTAGGGTTTCGACGTGTCTTGTTTTTATGACCACGTCATCCACATATGCTTCCACTGTTTTTCTGATTTGCTTCTCCAGGCATGTTTGAATCATGCGTTGATAGGTTGCGCCAGCATTTTTAAGCCCGAAAGGCACAGTGTTGAAGCAGAAAGGGCCATATGGTGTTATGAAGGCCGTTGTGGCTTGGTCGGACTCTGCCATCTTTCTTTGATGGTATCCGGAGTACGTGTCAAGGAAACATAGTGAATCATGTCATGCGGTGGCGTCGATGATTTGGTCGATGCGAGGGAGGGGGAAGGGATCCTTGGGGCAAGCCTTGTTGAGGTCTTTGAAATCCATGCATAGGCACCAGGATTTGTCCTTCTTTAGTACCATTACCAGGTTTGCCAGCCAATCCGGATGCTTGATATCTCTGATGAATCCGGCCTCAACTAGCTTGGCTAGCTCTTCTCCCATGGCTTGCCTTTTAGGCTCTGAGAAACACCTAAGAGTCTGTTTGACTGGCTTGTATCCTTTCAGTATATTGAGGCTGTGTTCGGCCAGCCTGCGTGGGATGCCCGGCATGTCTGAGGGATGCCAGGCGAAAATGTCCCAATTCTCACGTAGGAATTCTCGTAGTGCGGAGTTCATTGTGGGGCTCAACTGTGTCCCGATGGAAGCTGTCTTAGTGGGGTCTGTTGGATGGACCTGGAATTTGACTATCTCATCTGCGGGTTTAAATGATGTGGACTTGGGTCGTTTGTCGAGTATCACATCATCCCTGTCCACTATGGCTCGCAGCATTGTTAGTTCTTCGATCGCTAGGGCTTCGGATAATGCTTCCAGGGCTAGTGCTGCAGTTTTATTTTTGGTGCGGAGTGCGATGTCCGGATCACTGGCTAGAGTGATGATTCCATTGGGTCCGGGCATTTTAAGCTTCATGTACCCGTAATGGGGTATAGCTTGAAAGCTTGTGAATGTGTCCCGCCCTAAAAGAGCGTGGTATCCGCTGCTAAAAGGAGCAACTTGGAATGTGATTTCTTCGGACCTGTAATTCTCTGTGGTGCCGAATACCACATCGAGTGTGATTTTTCCCGCACACCGTGCCTCCCGACTAGGGATGATTCCCCTGAAGGTTGTGCCGCTCTGCTTAATGCGGCTTTTATCAATTTCCATCTTGCTGAGTGTTTCTTCATAGATCAAGTTTAATCCACTTCTGCCATCCATGAGTACTTTGGTGAGCCGAAAGCCGTCCACGATTAGGCTAAGGACCAAAGCGGCAGGTGCCCGGACTGTCTGGAATTGGGGTTCGTCACTGGCACTGAAAGTTATAGCAGTGTCGTTCCACGGATTTATTTTTGCCACATGGCAGATTTCAGCGAGATTTCGATGAGCTCGCTTGCACCTATTATTTGAGGCGAAAGTCTCGAAGACTCTGAATACCGCATTGTTGTCTTCGGCGGGACGTTGCTCTGCTTTATTTACAAGAAGATCCTCGCCGCTTTTTCCTACCTGTCGGAGTATCCAACATGCTCTAAGGCTATGCGTTGGCTTAGTATCCGGCGTGCTATGAATTTTGCATTGCCCATCGAGCCATTCTTCCAATACGGTTCCACGTCCTGGAGTGGTCTTTGGCTTTTTGGGGATTGGATCGGGTAACTTAGGAGAGTTTACCCTTTTAGCTCGGAGGGAAGGTTCAGTGAGATCCGGACTATCCCAAAAGTCTGTTTGGGTTTCCAGGTACTTCCCATCGCACAGTACTTCTATACTATGGCTGCTAAGTCGGCAAAGTGTACTATGTGCCGCCGACTTATAGCATTAAGGATCCCTTTGCTTGTGCAATTTTTGCAAAAAAGTGAGATTGTGTCCTCCTCGCGACAGTCCTTGACCTTGTTTATCACAAGGAGGAATCTGGCCCAGTAGCGATGTACTGTCTCTTCTGGCTCTTGTCTGAAATGGAAGAGACGGCTTAAGTCTGGGTCGGTAGGAGTAGTTGAATCTGGATTTTGATCCGATCTAGCGCCCAGGGGCAGAGGAGATTCCGGGCTTGACAGCTCGGGCTCCGGGATGTTGCCCGATTTTTCCGGCCCATTGCCCAATTCTAAATTCAGGGTCAGGGTCGTATCCTCCCGCGAACGGGTATCCGACTCAGAGAGCTCGGTGATCCGGACATAGATCGTCCTTAGAATAGAGGGGTAATCCATATGTGGCTCTTCCACTACCACTATCTCGTGGGTGACCGGTGGGGATTTAATACCCCTTTGGTCGGGTTTAAGCCCAATCTGGTCATAGTCTGTAGCGACTCCCAAAGAGGCGATGCGATCCAAGAGCTCATTAAGGGAGGAGAGCTCCATTGGGTCCAGCAGTTCCGCGAGTTCCAAATTGACGTGGAGGCTATGTGTGATGACCCGAGAGGTCATCGTCGGCGCGGCAGCCGATCGGGCGGACATGACGAAGCCACCTAGTCGGAGAGTTTGGCCTACAGCCAGTGCTCCCCCAGAAGTGATGTTGTCCTTGACAACAAAACGGGCAATCGAGCCTTGCAGCGATGACACAGAGGCACTCTCAATGAAAGCACCATTGTCGGTGTCAAAACCGGCGGATCTCGGGTAGGGGTCCCGATCTGTGCGTCTAAGGCTAATGGCAACAGGAGGTAAGGGACACAATGTTTTACCCAGGTTCGGGCCCTCTCGATGGAGGTAAAACCCTACTTCCTGCTTGATTGATCTTGATGATATGAGTATTACAAGAGTTGATCTACCACGAGATCGTGGAGGATAAACCCTAGAAGCTAGCCTATGATGATGATGATTGTTCTGATTCTCCCTATATGGACCAAACCCTCCGGTTTATATAGACACCGGAGGGGGATAGGGTTTACACAGAGTCGGTTACAAAGAAGGAAATCTAATATCCGGATCGCCAAGCTTGTCTTCCACGCAAAGGAGAGTCCCATCCAGACACTGGACGAAGTCTTGAGTCTTGTATCTTCACGGCCCAACAGTCCGGCCAAAGTAAATAGTCCGACTGTCCGGATACCCCCTAATCCAGGACTCCCTTAACAGCCACGTTGCATTGTTCTAACATGCGGGCCCATCGTTTTTCTTTTGCAGGTGAAAGTTCATGGAATGCACTAGCATTTTGTAGCAGTGTTTCAATGTTGGTCAAACTCACTAGCTCCGCCACCACCACCTCCTCCTCCTCTTCCACCTGAGCATTAGTCAGATCAAGATGGTGATCTGCTGCTTCCACATAGTCAATAATATTGACGTTCACAGTTTCACCATGATGAACCCACCTAGTATATGTGACCGACATCCCATACAAGTGTAGATGATTTTGCACAGTTGACTGGGGTCTTGTAACTGAATTCATACAACTGCTACACGGGCAGAGCACATCTGATTTCGGACCACCCTACTCAGCTTTGATAAAGTTCATGAAGTTTTCAACCCCCTCGACATATGTAGTAGAGAATCTTCGAGCAGAAGTTATCCAAGTCCTGTCCATCTGTTAGAGATACAAATTTGTTCTTCTACTAGATATTACAGGAAAAACATATATGCTTTTTTATGAAGACCAGAAAAAATACCTAGGTCGATGTCTAAAGCTATGGCAAGATATTTGGACGAGCAGATCTAAGTAACAAAATATATGTAAAGCTAATTCAGCAAACAGATTTGAGTGCTAAATTATGGCAGGCTGTTTCAGCAGTCAATGAGGGCGAGCACAAGCCATCAAACTATCAAAGTCCTTCGCAGCAACAAAGATCGAGTATAAAACGGTGCAGAGCTATTTCACCTAACAGATTGGCTGCTAGACCATGGCAATCTACATCACAATAAATATATGGCAAGATATTTTAGCAACTAATCGGCCATGGCATGCCATCTTAGCCAAGCAAATTGAGTGCAGAATAGGGCAAGGAAGCTTCTTAAGGAAAGCATATTGACTGTAAACTACTTCAACAAAAAGTGAGATTAACATCGTCTATCAGCTAACATTCAGCGCTACATCGACATGCACGGGGCCTCAGTCTAGAATGTGCGTACTGTGGGAGAAGCTGACCATCGTGCGTCTCTACACAAACGTCGCCAGCGGTGGCGGCGCTGACCGTTGTGCGCCTCCACAAGAACGTCGCCAGCGATGGCGGCGCGGCTAGAGGATGGCAGTCTACGAGAGCGTACTATGGGAGCGAGAGGATCGCTGTGCATCCCCTCAACGAACCGCGGCGCCGACGTATCGGCGCGGAGGGGAGGGCGGCTTTGGCAGAGCGAATGGAGTGGAGGGGGATGGGGGGAGGGGGTTTGGGGAATATTATTGGCTAGTTGGCCGAAGGGCGGTTGAATCTAGGATTTGGTGGGAATTTTTGGGTGGGGGTGTCGGTGTCAAAACCGGCGGATCTCGGGTAGGGGGTCCTGATCTGTGCGTCTTAGGATGATGGTAACAGGAAGCAAGGGACACAACATTTACCCAGGTTTGGGCCCTCTTGTTGGAGGTAAAACCCTACTTCCTGCTTGATTAATATTGACGATATGAGTAGTACAAGAGTAGACCTACCACGAGATCGTAGAGGCTAAACCCTAGAAGCTAGCCTATGATGATTATGATTGTAATTGTGATCGTCCTTCTAAGGACCAACCTCTCCGGTTTATATAGATACCGAAGAGGGATAGGGTTTACATGGAGTCGGTTACAAGGAAGGAAATACAATATCCGGATCGCCAAGCTTGTCTTCCACGCAAAGGAGAGTCCCATCCGGACACGGGACGGAGTCTTGAGTCTTGTATCTTCACGCTCCAATAGTCCGGACGATGTATATAGTCCGGCTGTCCAAATACCCCCTAATCCAGGACTCCCTCAGTAGCCCCTGAACCAGGCTTCAATGACGATGAGTTCGGCCCGCAGTCTTGTCTTCGGCATTGCAAGGCGGGTTCCATCTCCGAATACTCCAAAGTACCTGTTACGACAAATAGTGTCTGGCTTCCCATCAATGTTGCACTCCTCGGCTTCAGTGCCTCAATAATGACCATCCTCACATGTCGAGCGAATGCGAGGAGCCCCGGGGGACTAGGAAGAGTTTTCTGTTCCTCATAGTCATTTGATAGAGTTACAAACCCAAGGGTTTCTCCCACCGGCGTTCATGGTCCCCGTCCGAGCCGGAATAGCCACCTATAACGGTGGGGAACAAGCGGAGGGATCTCCTAATCCATCTCCAGGGGAGCGAATATGCCTCATCCCGCATTTGCTAAGGGGCGTCAGGTTTCCCATCCACCCGTTCCTTCGCGGGCTCCTAGAGTTCTACGGCCTCCAGTTGCACAACTTTACCCCTGCCTCTGTACTACATATAGCAGGGTATGTTGCCCTTTGTGAGCTGTTTCTAGGCTGCGAGGCTCACCTCGGGTTATGGAAGAAGTTGTTCTGCCTTGTCCCCCGCAACCAGGGAGAATCCCTATGTCAAGTGGGCGGGGCCAAAGTATGGCGCATGGACGAGACCGGATACCTATCCGACACTCCCAAGAAGGCTCTAGAGAACTGGCCTTCGGGGTGGTTTTACATTGACGATGTTCCTCTTCCGGATCCAGTCCGGACAGGTCTCCCCAAGTTCAGTGACGCCCCGCCGAGGGCACATCTAAGCTGGCGCCCCCGGGGCCCCCAAGAGGAGGATACCAGGGAAATACACTTCCTGATGAGCATGATAAAGTTACTGGCCAAGTCCGGACTGACGATAGTCGAGGTTATGGCAATATGCATAATGCGGGGAGTGCAACCGCTTCAATATCGGGGGAAGCCCATGTGGCACTTCAACGGGGAAGATGATGCCACCCACTGTGGCCGTATGGGTCCGGACCCCGCCACTGCTCTGGCAAGGATATTGTCTGATTTATACAAAGGAGAAGAGGAAGAATTCCTTCACATTAAACCGCGGGATGGATTCTCCATGTACAACCCCCCAAACTAGGTAAGTCGTCATTCCTTTCCCGCTTCACTTATTGTGGCGTCCTTCGCTAAGATCATTGCCTCAATATTTCCGAGCAGGAACTGAGGAGGGTCGTAGAAGGAATTTCTAGCCCTCCCCCGCAGCCAGAGGACCCCGGAAGGGCCCTAGATCCAGGACTTGAAGAAGATCCGGATATTACCGTGGAGCTTGTCAACGGGGTATTTTATCAGGCAAGCTGCGATGGCGCCTCCGTGGCTATTATTGCCGACTATCCCGGACTGCTACCTACGTCGTGTGTAAGACAAGCCGAAAACCCCATCCTCTGAAGAGGACTCCTTTCTGATGTCATGCCTTACCCCTGAAGTGTCGTGTTTTTGCAGAGACGACAGTCGGAGCGCGGGGCCGAGCCCCTAGGGACCCGTCGGCCACGGGCGTCCAGATCGGGTAGGCTAAAGAGGAAGGCGGTTAGGGTCGAAACGCCGCTATAGAGGTAAGGCAAAAACCTGTTCCGTGATTATTGTATTTGAAGTATAACAGCGCCCTTTGTGTCCCGGTCAGGAAGAGGAGTAGCCAGACTATATCCGGGGGTTCCTGCCAATCATGCCTCCACCAGCCGGATTCCGGAACCGGCTTCGAGAGCGGAGGCGGACGTGGGGCCATTGCCGCATAGTTCTTTGACAGAGGATGCGAATATGCTCTCTGCCACGAATTCCGAAGTAGAGAGCGCCATGAATCACCGGCGCCGACGGGCCGTACTTCGCAACAACATCTTTTCCGAAGAGGCATTTAATGCTTTCAATTCGGGAGACACATACATCCGAGCTGCTCAAGGCGGGCTTACCCGAGCGACGGACCAGTATACCAAAGATATAAGGGTAAGAAAATTCGATAAGCATGTATAGCAGTAGCCCCTGAGACTTGAAACGGTTGGAACAACTGTTTTAAGGATCAATTTATGCACAAGTCCTTGTAGATAAGAATGAGCAATTGTCTCGGGAGCTGGAGGAGTGCAAGGCCCAGCTGAGGGCCATGGTTGCCAAGTTAGAGGAATCCTAGAAGGCCTCATCTGGTAACATTTTTCTCAATTGTACGAAGATGCACCAGTTAGTAAGTGGCTGGTATGACAAGTCTAACAGAAAATTCTGCAAACAATCCCGGCGTGAATCCGGAGGGCGTAAGAGATGACGAGTCGCATCTCAAAAGGCAGCTAAAGGCTGGCGAGCGCTATCTTACATAAGTTAGGCAGGAGAAGAACAATCTTCAAGATGCCAATGTCTGGCTGGACGTGGAATTAAAAGACGTCCGCGCTTAGCTGGCGGACTCCGTGAAAGAGAACAAAAGGCTTCGACGCGGCATTTATGGTAAGTGCCTAGATGAACTGTATTATAGTTTGGCGAGGAAGTATATTGAATGAATTTTGCTTGTAGGAATGTTAACGGGTCGCCCTGAGGAGGAGATGCCCTCATCTGCAAGCGATGTACTGCAAGACCTCTCACAACTGCACGAGCGAGCTCGGCAGGTGATGTAGGGCGTTGCTCAGGCCTTGTGGCCATCAAGCTTCCTGCCGAATGGCATGGTGGAGCTTGTGGATATGCTTCAAGGAGCACGGCTGCGCTTCCGATTGTGGAAGATGTCAGATTGCCGGCAAGGTGCAAGAGAAGCCTGGGCTATGGTGAAGACGCGCTACACCAAGCTGGACCCAAACCATATGGCCGAAGTAGGACCGGCGGGGCCAGATAGGCAAGAAATTCCCGTGAGCCTGGTATATGACCACGTAGCGTTAGCCGCCAAGTATTCTCAACAGGATTGTAAGCTAGATAGCCTGTTGGATGGTATAGAGAAGGAATATAGTCAGTCCAAGTGACTGTGTAATTCAATGGACATAAGTAGTCCCTAGCCGGATTAAAATCATTTGTCATGGCGGACCTTTTTGCTTCAGCCCCCGGATCCTACAGTCCTGGGTGTGTCCGAATACCCGCTCAGTTATACAGAACCGGGGTATGCGTGGAAACCAGGCGTAGGGGTCATAAGTGCTTGAACAGACAAGTACCCAACTAGTTATGTTATATTACATGGATAGTAAGAAACATCTTCCAGGGATAATAGTTCCGTTAGGGGTTCCTTTCCCTGGGTACGCATGCGACGATGCACATGTCCGGACTACGAACTAGGGCGCAAGATACAAAACTTCTGGGGATTTACGTTGTAATAAACGAATACGTCTTTTGTTCACCGACCGAATATTCTCTTAAGGACGCTAGCTTTCGGCTTCACCCAGTCTGAGGTACACATCCGGCTAAACCGGCAGTAACAATCGCAGAGGTGCTCCCCTTATACCCTAGCCGAATTAACGGGAACATAGGGCATAAACACAAGAGCCAGGTAACCCAGCTTGGCCACATGTTAAGTCATATCGATGCATATAATGGTGAAGAAAAGGCACATATGGAAAAAGAAACGCATATGTGATGGGCAAAAAGCCATTAGAGTAATAATCTTTAGCTTCTGTATAGGAAGCCCCCAGGTATTGCTTACACACATAGTGCAGCCGGAGTGATCCGGGAGACCGTACTGTATTAAATACTTTGTGTGAAGAGGAAAAAGGGTCGAGAAAGGAAAAGGAATGGAGCATATTTAAAAAGGAGGGGGTAAGGAGACGAACACTGAGTTCGGCGCTAGGCGTAGAATCTCCTAAGTCTGGCCGCGTTCCATGGGTTCGACTCGAGTCTATTATCGGATGCATTACGTAAGCGGTATGCTCCTCCGGTGAGAACTTTGTGAATGATGAAGGGACCTTCCCACTTGGGTTTGAGCTTGTCCTTCTTCTTCTCCGGTAGGCGTAGAACGAGCTCGCCAATATTATAAGTTTTGGCCCGCACTTCTCTGCTTTGATATCATTGAGCCTGCTGCTGATAGAAAGCGGAGCGGGCTTTTGCGACGTCGCGCTCCTCCTCCAGGGCATCCAAGTTATCCTTCCAATCTAACTCGGCTTCCTTCTCTTCATACATGCGTATGCGTGGTAAATCATGTATTATGTCGCAGGGTAGTACTGCTTCCATGCCCTACACCATAAAAATGGTGTATATTCGGTGGTGTCAGTCGGCGTGGTCCGCAGCCCCCAGAGTACGGAGTCGAGCTCTTAGACCCAGTGCGTGTCTGACTCGGTCAAGGATCGCACTAGTCTGGGTTTGATGCCGCTCATGATGATACCATTTGCCCGTTCGACCTGACCGTTTGTTTGGTGCCCATTTTGTCGCACCAAGATTTCGCTTCATCGGCTGTGAAATTTGAGCCATTATCAGTGATGATGTTGTGGGGGACGCCGTATCGGTGTACGACCCCGGATATGAAGTCTATTACTGGTCCGGATTCGGCCGTTTTGACTGGTTTGGCTTCTATCCATTTGGTGAACTTGTCCACCATGACCAATAAGTATTTTTTTTCTTATGGCTTCTCCCTTTAAGAGGTCCAACCATATCCAGCCCCCAGACTGCGAAGGGCCAAGTTATGGGGATTGTTTGGAGAGCGGTCGGGGGCATATGACTCTGATTGGCAAAGAGCTGGCAACCGACGCAGTGTTGGACAAGGTCCTGTGTGTCTGCTTGGGTCGTCGACCAATAGAAACATGTACGGAAGGCCTTGCTGACTAGTGCTCAAGCCGTGGCGTGGTGCCCGCCCAGTCCGGCATGGATTTCAGCCAAGAGCTGCCGCCCTTCCTCTTCGGAGATGCACCTTTGGAGCACTCCGGTCGCACTTTTCTTATAGAGTTCCCCTTCATGGACTTTATAAGCTTTAGAACGCCGGACGATGCAGCGTGATTCATTTTGGTCTTCAGGGAGCTCCTGCCTATTTAGGTAGGCCAAGAAAGGCTCAGTCCATGGGGCGATTATAGCCATGATTTTGTGGGCCGAAGATGTTATTTCGGTGGTAGAGCCTCCGATTATGTATGATAGTTCAGAATCTGGGGGTGTATTCGGATCTGTGCTAGTATTGCCGGACTCCCCTTCCCATACCACGGATGGCTTGAACAGCCTTTCCATGAATATGTTTGGTGGGATAGGGTTGCGTTTAGCGCTGACGCGAGCGAGAATATCCGCCGCTTGATTGTTTTCTCGAGCCACATGGTGGAATTCGAGCCCCTCGAACCGAGCTGACATTTTGAGGACGGCATTATGGTAGGCCGCCATTTTCGGATCCTTGGCATCAAAGTCTCCATTCATTTTTGATATTGCGAGGTTTGAATCCCCGCGCACTTCTAGGCATTGAATTCCCATAGAGACTGCCATCCGAAGACCATGCAACAGAGCCTCGTATTCGGCAGCATTGTTGGAGTCTGTGTACAATATTTGGAGGATGTATTGGACTGTGTCTCCGGTGGGAGACATCAGGACTACACCTGCTCCCAATCCGTCCAGCATTTTAGAGCCATCGAAGTGCATGATCCAGTTAGAGTACGCGTTGTACTCTCTAAGGAGTTCAGCTTCTGTCCATTCGGCGACAAGGTCAGCCAGTACTTGCGACTTGATGGCCCGCTGTGGCTTGTATGTTATGTCTAACAGAAGGAGCTCGATGGCCCATTTAGCAATCCGGCCCGTAGCATCGCGGTTATTTATTATGTCATTGAGTGGTACTTCGGAGGCCACCGTAATCGAACACTCTTGAAAGTAGTGTCGTAGCTTCCGGGATGCCATGAAGACCGCGTATGCTATTTTTTGATAGTGTGGGTATCGGGATTTGCATGGGGTGAGGACCGTGGATACGTAATAAACCGGCTTCTGGAGCGGGAATTTGTATCCCTCAACCTCTCGTTCGACGACAAGCACTGCGCTTACAACTTGATGTGTTGCAGCTATGTATAGCAGCATAGGTTCGCCGGTATTTGGCGCTATTTGGACTGGATTACTGGCCAATAAGTTCTTTATTTCGTCGAGTCCGACCGCGGCTGCATCCTTCCACACGAAGTGTTCGGTGCGCCGAAGAAGGCGGTAAAGAGGTAATGCCTTATCTCCTAACCTGGAGATAAAGCGGCTCAAAGCAGCCACACATCCAGGTAGTTTCTGGATGTGCTTAAGGTCTGTTAGTATAGCGAACTGCGACAGAGCTTGGATTTTTGCCGGATTCGCTTCAATTCCTCTATTGGAAACAATGAAGCCCAGCAGTTTCCCAGAGGGGACGCCGAAAATGCATTTTTCCGGGTTCAGCTTGATGTCGTATGTTCGGAGGTTATCGAACGTAAGCCTCAAGTCATCTATTAGGGTTTCGACGTGTCTTGTTTTTATGACCACGTCGTCCACATATGCCTCCACTGTTTTGCTGATTTGCTTTTCCAGGCATGTTTGAATCATGCGTTGGTAGGTTGCACCGGCATTCTTAAGCCCGAAAGGCATAGTGTTGAAGCAGAAAGGGCCATATGGCGTTATGAAAGCTGTTGCAGCTTGGTCGGACTCTGCCATCTTTATTTGATGATATCCAGAGTATGCGTCGAGGAAACACAGTGAGTCGTGTCCTGCTGTGGCGTCGATGATTTGATCGATGCGAGGGAGGGGAAAGGGATCCTTGGGGCAAGCCTTGTTGAGGTCTTTGAAGTCGACGCATAGGTGCCAGGATTTGTCCTTCTTTGGTACCATTACCAGATTTGTCAGCCAATCCGGATGCTTGATATCTCTAATGAATCCGGCCTCGAGTAGCTTGGCTAGCTCTCTCCCCATGGCTTGTCGTTTGGGCTCTGAAAACCGCCTTAGAGTCTGCTTGACAGGTTTGTACCCTTTTAGTATATTGAGGCTGTGTTCGGCCAATCTGCGTGGCATGCCCGGCATGTCCGATGGGTGCCAGGCAAAAATGTACCAATTCTCACGTAAGAAGTCTCCCAGGGCGGCGTCCATCGCGGGGCTCAACTGTGTCCCGTTGGAAGCTGTCTTCGTGGGGTCCGTTGGATGGACTTGGAATTTGACTATTTCGTCTACATGTTTAAATGAGGTGGACTTGGGTCGCTTGTCGAGTATCACGTCGTCCGTGTCCATGGTGGCCCGCACTGTTGTTAATTCTTTGGCTGCTAGGGCTTCGGATAATGCTTCCAGGGCTAGTTCTGCGGTTTTGTTTTCGGCGCGAAGTGCGACGTCCGGATCACTGGCTAGAGTGATGATTCCATTGGGTCCGGGCATTTTAAGCTTCATGTACCCGTAATGGGGTATAGCTTGAAAGCTTGCAAATGTGTCCAGCCCTAGAAGGGCGTGGTAACCGCTGCTGAAAGGAGCCACTTGGAATGTGATTTCTTCGGACCTATAATTCTCTAGGGTGCCGAATACCACATCGAGTGTGATTTTTCCCGCACACCGCGCTTCCCGACTAGGGATAGTCCCCCTGAAGGTTGTGCCACTTTGTTCAATGCGGCTTTTATCAATTTCCATCTTGTTGAGTGTTTCTTCGTAGATCAAATTTAATCTGCTTCCGCTGTCCATGAGTACTTTAGTGAACCGAAAGCCGTCCACGATTGGGCTAAGGACCAGAGCGGCTGGTGTCCGGACGATCTGGAATCGAGGTTCGTCACTGGCATTGAAGGTTATAGCAGTGTCGTTCCACGGATTTATTTTTGCCACATGGCAAATTTCAGTGGAGCTTCGATGAGCTCGCTTGCGCCTATTGTTTGAGGCGAAAGTCTCGAAGAATATTTGTACTGTATTGTGTTTTTAGCGGGATGTTGTTCTGCTTTATGGCTTACAAGAAGATCCTCACCACTTTTTGCTACCTGTCGGAGTATCCAACATGCCCTAAGGCTATGGGTTGGTGTTGTGTCCGGCGTACTGTTGAGTTTACATGGCCCGTTGAGCCATTCTTCCAATACGGTTCCACCCCCTGGGGTGGACTTTGGCTTCTTGGGGATTGTATCGGTCGACTTTTGAGAGTTTGCCCGTTTAGCTCGAACAAAGGTTTTGGTGAGAGCCGGACTATTCCAAAATTCTGTTTGGGTTTTCCAGACGCTTTCCATCGCACAGTATTTCTATACTATGGTTGCCAAGTCAGCGAAGTGTACTATGTCACGGCGACTTATGGCATTAAGAATTCCTTTATTCATACAATTTTTGCAGAAAAGTGAGACTGCATCCTCCTGACGATAGTCCTTGACCTTATTTAGCACAAGGAGGAATCTGGCCCAGTAGCGATGTACTGTTTCATGGGGCTCTTGTCTGATATGGGAGAGACGGTTTAAGTACGGATGGGTGTTCATGGCTGAATCTGGATTCTGATCCGATCTAGCGTCTACGGGCAGGGGAGCTTCCGAGTTTGACAGCTCGGGATCCGAGGTGCTGCCCAATTTTTCCGGCCGAATGCCCGATCCTAAGTTCGGGATCTGGGTCATGTCTTCCCTTGAGCTGGAGTCCGGCTCGGGGAGCTTGGTGATCCGGACATAATTCGTCCTCAAAATAGAGGGGTAATCCGTATGCGGTTCCTCCACTACCTCTATCTCATGGGTGGCTGGCGGGGATTTAATGTCCCTTCGGTCGGGTTTAAGCCCGATCCGGTCATAGTACGTAGCGACTCTCAAAGCGGCGATGCGATCCAAGAGCTCATTAAGGGAGGAGAGCTCTATCGGATCCATCTGTTCGGCGAGTTCCGAATTGATGCGAAGGTTATGCGTGATGACCCGAGAGGCCATCGTCGGTGTGACAGCCGATGGGGCGGCCATGATGAAGCCGCCAGGTCAGAGAGTTTGGCCTACAGCCAGCGCTCCCCCAGAGGTAATGTTGTCCTTAACAACGAGACGAGCCATCGAGCCTTGCAGCGACGACACAGAGGAACTCTTAATGAAAGCACCAATGTCGGTGTCAAAACCGGTGGATCTCGGGTGGGGGGTCCCGATCTGTGAGTCTTAGGCTGATGGTAACAGGAAGCAAGGGACACAATGTTTACCCAGGTTCGGGCCCTCTCGATGGAGGTAAAACCCTACTTCCTGCTTGATTAATATTGACGATATGAGTAGTACAAGAGTAGATCTACCACGAGATCGTAGAGGCTAAACCCTAGAAGCTAGCCTATGGTGATTATGATTGTAATTGTGATCGGCCTTCTAAGGACCAACCTCTCCGGTTTATATAGACACCGGAGAGGGCTAGGGTTTACATGGAGTCAGTTACAAGGAAGGAAATACAATATCCGGATCGCCAAGCTTGTCTTCCACGCAAGGGAGAGTCCCATCCAGACACGGGACGGAGTCTTGAGTCTTGTATCTTCACGCTCCAATAGTCCGGACGATGTATATAGTTCGGCTGTCCGGATATCCCCTAATCCAAGACTCCCTCAGGGGGGGAGGATTTTCCCGTGGTGGGCGGGGGAGTTTGGCGCATGGTCGGTTTCTCCAAGGCCACTCCGTTTGCGTGAGCCGTGTGTAGGACCGGACGTGTGTGGGGTGCAATGCGACCGCGACAGGAGTGTTGTGAGTGTACTGCCTTTTTCCTTTTAAACTAGGTGCTTCGCCCCCTAAAAAATAAATTGTTGCTCCGTGCGATCCATCGATACTACTACTACTAGTAATCCGGTAATCCCGACTAAAGCGGCGCGGTCGGGTCTTTTCCCGCGCGATATGCTGGGAGGTTGGCTTAGTTGGGTTTTTTAGGACGAGTAATGCTACACCTACGTAATCCCAGTTACGTAATTAACATAATGTGAAACGTGTGAGCTGTTGATTGTAGATTGGGGGGAGGGAGGGGCCCACCACCATGAAAATCACGGGAGGAGAGAGAGAGGCAATTTACGTTAACCCTTTCACAGGTTCCCGTAGATGTAAAAAGATGTGAAATGCGTGAATGTGTAGTGGACGTACTATTGGAGTGCCTAAGATAAATTGTGTATGTATAGACCCTATGTGTTTATTTTACTTTGCATGTTAGCTTTGTCTTGGTTCAATAAAAAGCAGAGTTGGTGATGATGGTGTGCCTGTCATCCTGCAATATAGGTCCTCTGATCTATATCTAACGGATAGGAAGGAAACTATGAAAATTTACCCGCACTCCTCTCCACATTTGCAGATAAGGCCTTCCCTCGTTCATCCTTTTCTCCCACAAGATCTTGATCTTCCATGCAATGCACGGGCATCTTGCTAGTACTCCTACAATAAACTATATTATTGTGAAAGTTCATATACACCGGCCGAGATTAATGCAAACACGGCAGATTTTCATTACATTTCAAACTTTTATAGGACAGAAAAATAAAAGAAACCCGACCCTAAACCTATTCTACGGCGGCAACCGACGTCCTCCATCTGCCATCTCTATGTACGGGGGCGGGGTTCAAGACCCGTGAAGTGAAGGTGCGGTCTCCGGCGAGGAAGAGTAGAACACGGGATGCGGACCGGCCAGTTGGCACACCATGCCCTACCGCCTCCCATGCCCTACTCATCCTCTGAGGAGTCCCCGACCTCGGCGGTGCCGGACGTTGAACGACGGTAAGTAGGACGCGTGGCTGGCGGTGCTCCCGTCGTCGGTCGCCAGCGTGGCCACCGCTTGTGTGGTCGCGTCTGGGTCCGGCTACGCCTCTATTGCATCGCGAGAGGCGACTTGAGCGAGGGCGGCGACCTCAAGCTTCATCCCCGAAGACAAGCTCTCCCGCAGAGTGTTCGCGCTTGCGGTCATGGAGGATGTGGTGCCAGGTAGGAGGACAATGCGCTATGGTGTGGAGGTTAGGTGGGCGTTGCCGCTTTAACTAGCGCATTCCAGTGAGGCCAAGCGTCCGGGTGCGTCATTAAGTCGGCGGAGTTGGTTCCTCGGGCACCGAGCCTCTTAACGACGGCATACGAACGGACGACATGAATGCGGGCAGCTGGCGCCGGCTGGGAACGCACCGCGTGATGGCGCGAGGGACGAGGGTTTTTGGTGTGCCAGGGTAGTCAGCTGCGGTTGTGGCAACGTTGGACATGCCCTTTGCTCACATGCGATCCCCTCATGTCATTGAAAAAGCAAGACGACCCGACATGGTCTCATGTCCTAAGGATGCAGTTGGCCGCGCTACACCACTCCGCGGATGCGTCGCGGCGCCCCGTGCATCCTCGACGAGCCGGGTGTTGGGGTGTGTTTGGATTGTGGCCAAAGTGCACCTTACCAAAATTTTGGTCATGAGCCAAAGATTGGTCTTTGTTTGGATGGTTGCCATTTTTTGGCATGCCAATGAACTCTAGCCAACTCTAGTTCATTTTTCTTGCCAATGTCGGCTAAACCATGGGCAACCAAAACCTCAACCAACATTTTGGCTACCAAATGCTTTGATGGGGCAACCTTGGGCACAAACCTACTGTTGGTCATGCCACAGCACTAACGCCACCCTCGACACACTGAAACCGACCGTGTCTAGCGACGGTGACCGTGTCGCTTACCGCGGTCGTTATGTCCAGAGGCGGTGCTGGAGCTATGCCACGTTGTTGGCGCCCACGACCCACATGAATGGTTGTCGGTGGCGAGGAGGTCGTGGGCCAGCTCCTCCATTGGACTAGTCTGCGCTACATCGTCCCAACGGGTGTGCCCCACATGTCGGTTTCCCTGTTTTCCTTGCCATATTCGAGTGTCAGTGCTCCGCGTTGCGCATTAGGCCTTTTACTATGTAGGCCAAGCGACACAAGTTATTGTTTATTTGAGCCGTTCAAGTATAATCATGTGGCATTTTCTTATTTCTCATTCCTCTCCAACCCTCTTCTCCATCGATCATGTCGCCCTCCAGTCGAGTCCATCCTCCCGCATGCCTCATTTGAACATTCCGCCGAGTATCATTCGCATGTGGGCCTAGACCATGCTTGTATTTCCAATGTTGTAATTTGTCCAACATGCATACAAACAAACGATTCATTTCAAGTTTCACTTTGCCTCCACTGCGTGTTGCTTTGCATCTTAGTTTTGACATCGCATTCGGTTCATGCCCCGACACATGTTGACGAGATCGATTGATGTTCAGAGATCAATTGTGTGTCGTGCAAGGAGATAAAGGTTTGGTCTGTTTCTATGATAGAAATGACCCGCGGGAAGGGGGGGGGTCTGTGGGGATAATAGGGAGTACATTGTACGTTCATAAGCGAAATGAACATATTGTATCCACCCTAGTCCTCTTTCAATCGATCTCCGGACCCCGAGATGAAATCGAGAGAGAACGAGTGGGGGCACGTGATACCTAAGGCGGATTCAAAATTTTGAACCGGTGATCATAGCATCCGCAAATCATATATAAAGGGTATTCAATGCTCGTTTCGTTTTTGAACGTACAATATACTCCCTCCTATCCTTTCTAGTTTACATATAAGTTTTATGTGTAGTCAAAGTATCTCTACTTTGATCAAAAAAGTATCAACATTCAACAACGCCCAATCAATATTGTTAGATTCGTACGTACTCCTAGATTTGTACCCGAGATGGTTTCTAGTTTGTTTTCAACCATGTGAATGTGCTTGTTCTCGCGCATGCTCTTCCTACTAGGATTTCGCCACGTATAGCCAGTCCAATAGTAACTTTTTTAAGCTACCTATCCAATAGTACTAGTGGAGTACTGACAACATCTATACTAGAGTATGCAATGCTCATAGTAGTACTCCCTCCTTCCATCTATATAGGGCCTATGTGGAGGAGAGAGATGTGAAAAAGTAAGGGAAGTGAGCTCTCATGCAAGAGCCTAGCGTTCCTAGTTAAATACAATAAATATGAAGAAAGAGATAGAGAGCATATGGAAAAAAGTATTAATACAATATCCAACCTTATAATTTTTTTTGCGGGAAATAGACAACCTTATAGCCCACACTACTGTATGAGTGCATATAATAGATGATGGCTATAGATGACATGGCAGTCCCTGATAGCCATCGACTGGCTATATTATTAACCATGCTCTAATGCGTTTTTCAAAACCGCATTTGACTATTGACAAGATTAATAGTAAATGAGATGTATAATGTGAAAATTATATTATTGGAAGATCCTTTCACATACGAATTTGACTGTATGCTTTGTGTAAGTTGCATGTCATATATTATTACTCTAATATTTGGTCAAAGTTAGGCTCGAAAAATGCATTAGGCCCTGTATAGTAAATGGAAGGAGGGAGTGGTAGTGGAAGTGGATCCTCTGACGTAGGTATCCCTGCCTTACCCTCCCTTTCGGTCACTTATGGTGGACCCATGCTTGCTAGGCCCCGCATGTCAGTTACTCAATGGGTTCGGCCACGTCAGGGGATCCTCATCCGTAGTAGACTCCCTCTGTTTTTATTTACTCCGCATAAAACGGAGGGAGTGGTAGTATAAATGATGCGGGCGGGGAAGGGGGAGGGACGTCAGTTTGCTCTCAACTGCGGTCCCACAAGCGAGCGAAAACGCAAGACGAAGCGCGTTCCATTTGGTGAGCCACGTGGAGGGTCCAGCGTGCCGGGCTGCAACACGAACGCGACAAGAGCGATGTACAGTCAAAACTGATTGACTGGTCGTCACCGGAACCACTATTCACACCAGAACCTTCGCTGCTCGGCCTATGCCAGCCACTGCCCTAAAACCACACCTAATCTCCATCCCATTCCCCCACCTTTCAATCCCCTAGCCCGCATCAAGCGTCCCCTAGTTCGTCGGAAAGCCATGGTGCGCCGCAAGATCACTTACTACAAGATGCTGACGCCGGAGCGCCGCGCAGAAATCGCGGCGGCAGTCGGCGCCACAGACCTCCGTTCCCAAGCTCGATTTGCGGCGGTCCAATCCCCGAGTTCTATGGAGCCAAGCTACGAGGAGGAGGAAGTCGATCCAATGTTCACGGCGGAGGTCGCGGTGCAGAAGGCCCCCGATGGTTACGAGACGATGGACGTCGACTTCATGGTGGCGTCCGAGTCCCACATGGTGCGGGCGGACCAGCGGTTCAACATGGCGATACTAAAGGAGGACCGGGAGGCAGAGGCTCAACTCGATGCAGAGCGCGCGCATGCCGCTGCCATCGAGGCTCTCCTGCAGGCGGAACCGGATGTCGTGGATGTGAACTGGGCGGTGGAGGCTCAACTTGAGGTGGAGCGCACGGATGCCGCTACCATCGAGGCCCTACTGCAGGCGGAACCGGACGTCCTGGACTTGAACCGGGTGGCAAAGGCTCAACTCGACGCGGAGCGCATGGATGCCGCTCTCATCGACACCCTCCTGCAGGCGTAACCGGACGTCCTGGAGTTGAACCGGGCAGCGGAGGCTCGACTCGACGCGGAGCGCGCGGATGCCGCTGCCATCGAGGCCCTCCTACAGGCGGAATCGGATGTCCTCAACTTGAGCCGGGTTGTGCTCTCGTCCGTGTAGAGCGCCCGCATGCTCCACGTGAACGAGTAGCTGGAGGACGAGGACAACCATGGTGCAGAGTCACACGTCGGCAGCTACGGCTGGTTCGTGCCGGCAGCCAAAGACGACGAGGCTGTCTCGTTCCGCGAGCAATGATAGTTTTTCTCTATGTTGTTGTTTTTATGGATCTTTTGTCGTGTAAAAACATATACTGTTGTGCAAGTCACCTGACTTGGGTTAGTCTACAATTTCAGGCGGTTGGATGAATATCCTACCTCTCCTAACCCTTCTTCCTCACCTCTTCTTCTTCCCCAACAAACCACCGCACGGGTCGTATGGATACTCCCCAACATGCAGTTGGATAAACATACTCTATGAATGAAAATTATGTGTCAGCGGTAGGATGTCTGAGTTTGGTTTGTTTCACATGCGACAACACGTGTCAGTGAGGGTGTGTTCCCTTGGTTGGGTTTGCGGCGTGCAGGAGCGACTGTGTGAGGGTGTGGTGCGACCGCGGCGTGCAGGAGTGACCGTGTGAGGGTGCGGTGCGCTGCAACAGCCGTGCGCAAGTGTACCTCCTTTTCATTTTGAAAACTTTAGGCAAGCTTGGAAAAAATGTGTGGCGAAGTATGGCAATGCAAGGCCTAGACCCAAACAGGATAAGTACGTACGTACGTACTAGGAGTACTAGTGTTAAAAAAGAAAGGCAGGGTTTTCCTTCGCGGGATTAATCGATACAAATCCTCGTTTCATGTGTCAATTAATGCGTATTTTTTTCTCCAAAGACCAAAGAGCTAACCATCTCACTCCTCATCCCTTGATTAATGCAGCGCCATGCAAACCAACATTCTCACTTCCGCATGCATGCAGGGGATATTAATGTCCTTGGTTGCTAGTACGAGGCAAACCCCATCAATTCTGCCTCGATTAGTGTTAGTGGCCTTTTGCAAATTGTAATTTTGATATACTGGGCTTGTGTACAAGAAAAGGAGGTAGTAACTATATTTGACTTCCTTCCCCATTGCGGTGACGTCGACGATATCTCGAACGTTGTGGTTTGGCGAAGTGCGTTCGACGGAGAAAACCATTGAGGGAGACCACGATAAGTC
The DNA here is from genome assembly GCF_002162155.2 of Triticum dicoccoides. NCBI lineage: Eukaryota > Viridiplantae > Streptophyta > Magnoliopsida > Poales > Poaceae > Triticum > Triticum dicoccoides. The sequence goes on from NC_041383.1 coordinate 710,238,064, forward strand.
GTTCGCAAGTGCCACCTGCAAGCCGAGACAACCACCTTATTTGCATCCAGGAAGTCCGTTGAACCAAAGGACGCGTAAATGTACTAGTACTACTAGTACACAATAGCGTCATCCATCTAGATTAGTGCAATGAGATGGTTTCTCGAAGAAGACGATGGAGAAGCGAAGTCAGCGAAGAGTGAAATGATGGTTGCTTCGTCCGTACTTTTGTGATTTGACGCCTCACTGCTTTGTGATTTGTGATAGGAGGGATAGGGGAGTAGACTCTGTGCTCTATACTCTACATGCGTCCAAGCACGGGAGAAAGAGGAGAGATGTTGCATTTTTCTATTCCTTCAATCAGTCAATCAGGGAGCTTCGGTTTCATCTTTTTGGCTTTGGCAACACCGTCCACAATGGTTCCCACGATGCCCAAAGCTATTTTCACATTTGGCTACACATTCTGGATGCCCTTAACCGTACCACTTGGTTTTGCTCCTATGTGCTATCTATACAAATCTAATTATATTGATCTAAAAAATTATTGAATCAAGATTAGTAAAAAGGAGGTGATTTTGCCGCGCGGATGGCGGGGGAGGTTTCTTATTTTTAGAGTATGTTGTCCTGGCAGTTTGCTAACATGCGCTCCCATGTGTCAGTGCTTTACCAAGCCGATCCGCGTCCCACATGAGGCAGAACAACGGCAGAAGCAACACGTGGTTAACTTGAAGAAGATGAGGGAGAAGCGGATTCAGCAACGAGTGAAATGATGGTTGCTTCATCCCTCCAACTTCTTTTTTAGCATTATTACTTCGTCCCTCCAACTTAACTGCGGGAAAGGTGCAGCTTTGTGATTTGACGCCTCATTGCTCATTACTACGCCAGCGCCATGACTGGGGTGCTTCACCCTGGCTGCTCTGCACTGTATTTCGGTATGGCACGTGGACCCAGTAGCTTGATGTCCCACATGTCGGCGAAAGGGACTAGAAGATTTATGAAAGCGAGCGCTCCACTCTTACGATGGAGGAGTACACGACACGACGGCCTAGTGAACTGTCACTTGTACTGTATAGTACTATAGTTTTGATATTTCGCACGATCCATCGATAGAAACCTGATTAAACAGGAAAGGGCGGGATTTTTCCCGCGTGGTAGATGATACTGGCCATACATTTCAAAGGCAATTTTAGTGTATGCAAACTGAATAATTAAGTAACAACATGATATCTAGTAAAACTAAAAACACATATGATTTATTGTGTTAGAGTGTAGTAGTAGTGATGTATTGCATAGTTGTTAGATGTAACATGCGAGAACATGTAGAGATGTAGTTTTGGAGGGCCTACAGAGAGAAAAGCATAATACGGTCACCGAACTTCAGAATGAGCTGATTACGGTCACTATATACGTTTTGCGGTGATTATACGGTCACTTGCTCACGGTTCAGCATCGGATTGCACTCTGTTGATAGCCAAATAGTCTGCGTGGAGCCATGTTGACTAGTTAAATTAACCACGTTCCTTGTGGGTCCCACCTGTCAGTTTGCATAGGGAAAAGGCCAGATAAACACAAATTTACGCGGGCGCGACAAGACTCCAACCCGTGCGTGGGAATCACCTGGTTGCGTATGTATCTATCAGGGCCTGATGTGTGCGCATGCACGTGTAGGTTGAGAACTTGAGCGTGAGAGTGTGTGTTGGTCGTGTGGTGTACTGGTGTGTGCATGCATGCGTGCGTGTGTGCGTGTGAGTGTTGCATGCGTGCGTGGCTGCATGTGTACTTGTGAGTGTCGCGTGTGTGCGTGGGTGCATGTGTTCGTGTGAGTGTTGTGTGCATGCAGTTCGTGTGCATGCGTGCGTGTGTGTGTGTATAATCACCACACCAGCTCCTGTGTGTTAAAACAGACGGCTCGGCATACCAATACAAGGCCGCCTTGTCCGCTGTGCTCACGGTCATGACTTCGAACCACCGTCCAATATTTTGTTGTTGTTTGTTTTCATTCTTACTAGCAAGATGCCCGTGCGTTGCATGTAACATCAAGATGCATTTGTATGACTAGTTTATCTTGTGAGAGAAAAGGATGAACGAGGGAAGGCCTTATTTGCAAATGTGGAGAGGTGTGTGGGTACCTTTTTGCAAAATTGCCATAGTTTCTTTCCTATCCGTCAGATATAAATCGGACGGCCTATATTGCAGGATGGCAGGCACACCATCATCACCAACTCTGTTTTTTATAAGAGTGTATTTTATAAGAGTGTAGATGTAGAGTAGATACAAGCCGACAGGTGGGCCCGATGGTAGTGAGATAATGTGATGCAACACTAGAGGTGCCACGTGGAGCGTTTAATTAGTCAACTAGTCATGTCTTGAGCAAATACAGAGTTGTACAGTGAGCCCGTGACTGTATAATAACCACAAAACATAAATGGTGACCGTAATGAGTGGATTCTGAAGTCCAATGTACGTATCGTGCTTTCGCTTCAAATACAATGATCTTCATTGTATATATCGCGAGAGAAAGATGAAACATGTGTGAATGTGCTGGGGGCTTACTTTTAGAGGACCTGGAGATAGTTTGTGTGCATGCGTGAAAGGGGCATAGAGGGGGGGTATGCGATGGAGAGAGAGATGCTCTTTGTTTCTCTTTATTATGACTAACTTTGTATATAGTAGAAAAATATACAAATTCACAGTGCGGAATAAATATCATTGTGGGCACCATGCAATGCAAATTAGCATTCGTACTCCTCCATATAACTTTGTAATGTTGTATATATGTAGAAATTCTAAAATAATTTTTGGCCACACTTTATTCAAAAGGAATGTTGTATGCGAAATAAACGTGAAGAGAGGGATTTTTAGATCAATGGGGTACGTGATGTAACATGTGTGAATGTGTAGTTGATGCATTTGGCAAGGCCTAGAGAGGTATGTGTGTGTATTATGTATTCGAGAGAGGCATGGATAGAGGGGCCGGCGGTGGGGGGCGTGGGAGAGATTGCACGAGAAATGAGAGTGGTCTAGAGAGAGAGAGACGAATATGACATCACGGCGAGAGATTCCATTGAGTGTGTATATGCAAGGGGGGAGGGGATAGAGGCACCAAGAGAATATTTTTTGTGTGTGTGGTGTTTGTGTTGGTATGTGTGGGTGTAAGAAGATAACGAGATGTGGGGGCAGAGGGTGTGTCACCGCGTGAGGTCCGGTGGGTCGAGGTGAGGCCCTGCGTACAGTTCTGTCCTGCGCCACATTGGTTAGCCCGTGACGCATTTAGGGAGACCCATGGATGACTAGTCGTTCAAGACAAAGATAGCAGAATTGTGAAGGACTCTTTGTCCACTGACAAAGCCAGCTAGGATTTATAACCCTAGGTTCTCGGACTAAGGTAACCCCTGTATCTCTGATATCACTGTTCATCCAACCTAACTTTAAGGGGCATCCTACAGAATGCTCTACTAGAATCATACTCGTCGATTAGGAAGAGAGGTGTGAGACAATGCGTGAGAGACAGGCCTAAAGATAATGTGCGTACAGGAGACACGTAGGCAGGTCTATGTATATAGAAAGGGTCGATGGGGATTGTGCGTGTGTATGCTTGCGAGAGGAAGAGTGCTTGTGATAAAGGTTAGTGAAAACAGTAGTAAATGGTTACGAGAGGAGGGAGGGTTATATCGAGAGCATGTGTGCGAGAAAGACACCTCGGGAGAGAGTGTGTGAGCATGTGTGAGAGACCACCGATGGAGAGTGAAACTACACGTAAAAGACTGCTGTACACATTGATTAAAGATATAAATTGTATCCAAATATTAGGATGGGATCATGATATTTGCAATTCACGTAAGGAACGGTCATTGATCCATCAGACATCTAGATTCTATTGAATTTGAGCATGTCTATGTTATTATTCGACACAATTGATCCACATAGTTATTATTTTGAACTCCAGACAATGCATCGCTTTAGCAATCGAATATAAACGTGAGAATAGTTCATGTTGTGTGTATAAAGCACATTATACATACGAAAGTTACACAATGAACATTATAAATAGCTACCTATGAACTAGCATACATTTGAATTCAATTTAAGGTGGTTTAAAAAAATCGAATTCAACATGAAGTTCATTCAATTATTTGAATTTGATATCATGGCATTTGTAAATCATACCTAAATTATGGGGGCAGCAATCTTCGCTCTGATTTTGTACATAATAGCATATGTAGTCATGTACAAAATATTTTCAAATTTAGCTCCTCCATTCCAAAATAATCGTAGTTATAGGATTTTCAAGTGTCAAAATTTCAAAAAGAAGCGGATATTTAATGAGGTTTTCAAACATACAAGGTCAAATATAACGTTGTCTATTTAGGTCAATCCTCATAGTTCAAGAGTACTCTAAACGTGAATGCTTGTGTTTCAAAATTTCAAGCGAAGCGCCAAAAGAGCCTCTACTCGCCCGAAACCATGTGAGACCAATGTTTGGTAGTACAAGGAAATTACTTTTCTAATAACTCCGACCCGTGAAACCTACCGGCCCGACGTCCAAAGGTCTAAACCGGGGTAGGTTTGTATCTTCATCTAGATGGCACGCAACCGCCTCCGAAAACATTCATACACAATGGCCACCTAAGCACACAGGCGCGCGGCCGAAATCGCTCCTGCCCACTATTTGGGACACCTGGGATTACCGTCCTACCCCCGACCCGCAGTAGGTCCGAAATTTAAGAGGGGGGCAAAGTTTGTACTTTCCCCAAATTTCAAACAAGCGTGTCCCATCTTCTGTTCAAAAAAGCGAAAAACAAGTGCGTCCTAGACCGAAACATGGTTCTCCCCCCTCCCCCCGCCCACCCGTATGATTCCCCATTCGTCCTCCGTGGGCGCAAAAACTACCTCTCCACCAGCCGCGAAAGCCCGGCGTCCTCTGTCCGCCACCCCATCCCACCCATCAACCACCACACTCCTCCATCATGCCAGAGCCGATACACCGACGTCGTCATCCACCGCAACGCCCTCCACGGCTAGTAGTTGAAGCCGAGGTTGGGCCGTTCGTACCCGAGCCATTTCAACCACGCCGTCCTGCGCCTCAGCGCTGCCGCTCCAACTTCGCCACCGTCCACCGCACCGGAGATGTTCCTGCTACGCCATCCTTTGCCGCCTTGGATATGCTTCCCCTCCGCCGATATACGGCCACGGCAACATAGTCAACAATTTGGCCATGGGTTTGTCCAAGGATCCACGGCTCTCCAAAACATCGGTTCCCCCGGGAGAAAAAAGAAGATCGCCATGACATATGGAGGAGACCACACTGGCAACCGATAAGGGTACTCCTCTTCCCTTATTCGTGCAAATCTTACATGTTTGCTTGCACGGTATTCATCCCATAGAAGACACTAGTTGGCCGCTTCTTCTTGATACTAGATGTTCCTAGTAACTCGCGATGCACAAGGTTTCTCCTCATATACTATTTCACCTTAGCTAGAGGTCCGTCGCCCCCCTAAATTTCAATTTCTGGTCAGTTGATTCCCAATTAACGAAAGCATTCCCCGGCATAACAGGCACTAGTACACCTATTACACCGGGGAAGCAGTGTCTCGGTGTTTATCTTAGGGGCGTGTGGGGCCTAGAGCTACTGGCGCCCGATCTGGAGGTCGACCGAGATTAAAGGGATGGCCTGGGGACGCTGCCAAGCACGGCGGTGGTGTGAGGTTGAGGGGAGGGCGGGGCGGCAGAGTCAGGGGTCTGGGCCGGTGGCCGCTGGCGGTTCGAGAAAGATCGTCAATAGTGACTGGCGGGAGGTAGACGAAGGCCATCTGTCCGTTCCTTATAGATCGGATGATTCATTAAAAAAATCGACTGACCTATTTATTTTCAGCCGACGGTTATCTTAGATACAAGCACATGTGGTGGTGTGCTGGAGGAGTACCTGCATTTCCTGTGCTCATATATTACAAAATCATACGGAGTAGAATCTAATTTTGTTTGCCATGCAATGTTGTAGAGCTATCGTATGTCTCCTCTCATTTATTTTTCAGCCACTTGCTATCTGCTACTTTTACATTGCACTAGTTCTGCACACACTTCACCCATACTCTCACTATTGTGTTTTTATGCAAGGGTATTTCAGAGTCTGCCTTGAGAGATGCAACAAAGAAAAGAGAGAAGTCGTGCCAGCTTTCTTCACGGGTAGGCACGGCACTTTACATCGCTATAAAGGGTGCAGTGTGAGCAGATAGAGGCGGTAAATGTAGCTCTGGAGTTGATGACCTCGCTCGCAATGAACCACCATCCCATGTTCTTGCTTTCACTTTGTGGTGTCATATGTGGTTGCATGTTCCATATGGTGTCTAGCTTGTATTCGGAAGACCGAAGTCGGTCTTTATTAAGATAAGGAAAGATGTTTTTTACATGAACCACCTTCCCGTGAGCACCAGAAGACAAATAGCTAGTCAGGGCACTGGCCGAGCCAGTGACAAGCCGAGCAAAGACAGGCATCACCTAGAAGCCAACTAAAAAGCCGCGATGGTGGCGAAGCAGCCCGCCTCCCACCAGGCTCTTAGGTCCTAGATGATCATGCTCACCACTCCAGCTGCATGTCTAGCTTGTATTGCTTCCAATTTGGTTAAATTGCATCTGCTTAGCTTACACATTATACCTTTGAATATGACATGCCTTTCTGTTTTTGGCACATACTAGTACATCTGTGTATTAACCATGTTCTTACATTAAACTAATATTCTTGTGTATCCCTCATCAATCACTTATGATGAGGCAGTTAGGCAAGTGGACTACTCCTCATTTAAAGAATGCAGCGTCAGCCTCCCGACATGATTCTCAGGAAACAACAAGGCTAGATGAAGATAGTGAAAGTAGCTCTATAGTTGATTACTGCATTTCCCCTACACTACCTCGCAAGTGCTTGCTCTAACTTGGCAGCGTGATATGTGGTTGCATGTTGCATATGGTGTCTAGATTGTAATTCTTCCAATCTAGTTAAACTGCATGTGCTATTCTGCTTAGCTTATACATTATACATGTTAATGTGACATACCTTCCTGTATTTAGCACATAGTACATCTGTCTATTTAGCATGTCCTTACATAAAACTATTGTTTTTTTGTATCCCACATTAATCAATATGACGAGACACCTTTAGTATATGCAGTGCGATATTAGTTGCATCTTTCATATGATTTATAGCATGCGCTGCTTCTAATTTGTTGAAATTCCATTTATGATGGGACACTTTTAACTTGGCAGAGCCATATTGGTTGCACCTTTCATGTGGAGTCTAGCTTGCATAGTTTCTTATTAGTTGGAATGGTTTCTGCTTAGTTTACACAAATAGTTGTGAACATGCCATGACGTCCTGTTTTTCGTACATATTCCATCCAGGTATCATGTGTTTGCCTTACATCAAAGTAGTGATTGTCAGTATCATGCATGAATGAGTTCCAAAGAGAGAATTTTATTGCTTTTTCTTGTCAGTTTTACTTGACAATTCAAAATCAATAAAGCGGAAGGAAGTTAGCAAGGCAGCGGATAAAGGTGCTCCTTCCAAACGGAGGGCCTCTACAGTTTCTACTCCTCC
>NC_041383.1:710246028-710293383 GCF_002162155.2 Triticum dicoccoides
TGCATAGACACTCAACGTAGTTGTGTTTATGATGAGCACGTCTCCCCTAGTGCACCATCACCGGTGCTCCCTCTAACTTGGCACTATTATATGTGGTTGCATGTTATGTGTGATGTCTAGCTTGTATTGCTTCTAATTTTGTTGAATTCCATCTGCTTACTTTACACATTATACTTGAGTAAGACACGTGTTCCTGTTTCTAGAACATACAATATCTATCTATCACACCATGTTCTTACATCAAATTACTACTGTTGTGTAACCTGCAACAATTACTTATCATAAGACACGTTTGACTTCAGAGTGAGATATAGGTTACATCTCGCATTCTTTTCTAGCTTGTACTACTAATTTGTTGAAATGGCACATATGACGAGACCAATTTAACTTGGTAGAATGATATTTGTTGCATCTTTCATATGGTGTCTAGCTTTCATTGCTTCTAATTTGTTGAAATGCCTTCTCCTTAGTTTACACATCATAAGCTGTGAATATGCAATGCTGTGAATATGCAATGGCACTAATGACGAGAGACCTCTAACTTGGTAGTGTGATGTTGTTTGCATCTTGCATATGATTTATTTCTTGTACTGCTTCACATTTGTTTAAACGCCATTTATGATGAGACATTGTTAACTTGGCAGAGCGATATTTGTAGCATCTTTCATATGTTGTCTACCTTCCATTGCATTGCTTCTAATTTGGTGAAATGTCTTCTGCTTAGTTTACACATCATAGTTCTGGTTATCTCTTCCGTCCTGTTTTTCGTACATATTACATCCTCCTATCATGTGATTGTCTAACATCAAAGTTCAGTTCGTCTGCATCACGCATCAATTTGTTCTGAAGAACTAAATTGTTATTTGTTTTTCTTGTCGGCTTGACTTAACATGGCACAGAGAAAGAGGAAGAAACACAGAATGGCAGGGAATGAGAAGCGGACGAATCCTACAGATTCTGCTGGTACTGATGGTGCAATAGAAGGTCAAAGTCCAGCGGAAAAATCTACAAATAGGGTATCCCATGCTACACAAGCTGCAAAAAAAGCCAAACAGAAACAAATAGCTGCCACCAAACAAGCAGAGACAACCCTAGTTCTTGCAACACCTACCATAGTACTACCAGCTGCATGAGTTACTCGTGTGTCAACTGAGCTAGCAGCATGTTCCCAAGCTCCCTTGCCACCTGACACTACTTCCCAAGCACTCTTGACACAAGACGAGTTGCCAAGATCAGATGAACCTTGTGAGCTTCAACAACAAGAAGGTAGTTGCTGGAGTCAAGTTACAGTTGCATGCTTCTTTATACACAGTTTGATGTACACTAACACTTCCTATGTTCGTTGTTGGACTAGCACCTAGGCGCAAGAGGAAACAAACATCAGGGATAATGCTCAATAGTTTATCTAAAACTAGAGGAGGAAGAATGGAGATCCGTTTTGAGTTGGGTTTAAAAAGGCCACGTGATGCTACAGTCAGCCAAGTTAGTATCAGAGGCAGCGGTTGCCGTTAGGTGTCATGTACGTATCCTCCCAACATGGATTCAGTACAGGAATGAAAAAGACGAAACCCAGTTCAACACCTTCCTCGACCATTTATCTGTAAGTATGGTTATGTATGGAAACTAGTAATATTGTCTTGCTCTGTCCCATACTTTCTAGGTTGCTGATAATGAGACTCCCATAATTTTCAACAGATGAGGTTCAAGTTGGATAGCCAAGATGATGCAACCAGACAAGCTTGCACCCATGTTTTCAAGTCTGCTCTGCGACAGTATCGGTATAACTTGAGGAAAACTCACTTTGAAGGCAAGGCTAACAGTGAACTTTCCCAAACGTCTCCAGTGGAAAATATATCAGATGAAGACGGGAGGGGCCTCATTAAACACTGGTCTGATTCGAAGTATCAGGTACATTATATATGTGTGATCAGATCACATGTTGGAGTCCTATTTACGCATGTGCCACACAAATCTATCTTCTTGTAGGTGAACTATTCAAAGAACAAGGCCAACCGTACGAAAGTGAAATTCCAACAGACGACGGGATCTCGTAGCTATATTGCACACTGCGGGGCTCTTGTAATTAGCTATTGTTTCACTCTTTTCGTTGTACCATATTATCAGATCTATATTGACTTGTTCCAAATGCAGAGGAAAGCCCGCAAGGACCAAAAAGTACCTGAACGAAATGCTGTGCAAATCTTCAAGGACTGTCACACCAACAAGAAGAAGGGCATTACTACACCAGTCAAAGCCGATGTTGTAAGTCCTTAATCCTCATGCCTTTTAACTACTACTTACTCTGACTTGTGCCTTGAACTGCATGGTTTGCAGCCAATGTCTATTACTCTTTTCAATTTTATACACAATTGTCTTAGCGTATCATTGCACCTTACAAGGTTTAAAAGGGAGGAGTGATGTTCCTTTGATCTTGACCCGTAATCTAGTTCCGTGCTGGACTTGCCCACACAATGTTACAATTGCCCGTTTGTCTGTTCTCAGTTGTTTTGTGATATGAATGATGTCATACTATGCTTACCGTATTATAAACTTTGTCTCTTTATCCTTAGCCCTCAATATAATGTGAAGAAATAGACAATACATTAGTGATGGTACATGGTCATATGTTTGGAACCTGGTTTTATTATGTACTTTGCAATAAAATACAACTAATATTTTACATGGGTTCACTAGAATAAGTTCTGTATATAGACCAAAGCTATTTTGTTTGGTTTTGTTGCCTCCTTAATATCTTCTGTTCTGGTACTACTAATGTAAAAAACTCAACTTTTCATCGAGCTATGGAAAAAATGGTGGAACCGGCACCTTCTGAAGGTGGCGAGGCAACTATAACCGCAATCTCAGCTCTTGCTGTAGTGGATCAGTACCTGTCCACTAACAGTGCCAAAAGCACGTTCCTGTGTAATACTGGGTTGGTTGTTAAGGCAATCTCGTCCAAACTGCCTCATGATCAAGATATGCAAGCTCAAAGCAATGTTGTATCTGCGCTCCAGACACAAGTCCATTCCCTAACAGAGACCCTTTGTGAAACAAGGAGAGACATTGTTCGATGTCATCAAGATATGCATGGTTTTGAAACTAGACTATCAGACATTTGCTATGTTGTTCAGGAGCCTAGAAGAAATGAAGGCGAGGGTTATGGTGCTCCATCAGACAATACAGCATGAAAATGTAACAGTCGGGACAAATGAACTGAGCTTCTGAACTTCTGGTGGTGCATATATCTGCTAGACTGTTAAGTTTTATGCCAACCTTCCTTTTGTTATATAGTTGTAATTTATTTTGGTGCGATACAAAATTTGTTCTTAACGTGCAACCACCGACTAAAGAAAACAGCAAGCCATTTTTGTATAGTGTAGGGTGTTCCCTATATTTGCACTGGTGGCGATCTTTGATGCCGAGTGGATGTAATCTATGCAATCGCCTTAATAGCCTAGCGTTAGTTTTGGCCTTATTTATTTCCTAGTCTTCTTTTTACCTGGTTTGCTAGTGGCCGCAACAACCATGGGCCATATACGAGTCGTAGGATCCATGGGTCTCCTACGGGTCGTCGATAAATGGGCCTCCAACAGGGCCGTAGAATCGGTGGGCCTCGTGCCGTCGGATACATGTGTCTACATGGGCCGTAAACGGGCGTTATTGGGATCGGACCAGCACGGTAACGGGCCGTTAATAGGCCAGAGGGCAGCAAAGGCTTAATTCTGTCATGGGCATAACAGGTCGTTAATGGGCCAGAATATAGGATGGGCTGGAAACGGCGCAACGGGTTAACAGGCAATAAACGGACCGACTCTTGCCATGGGCCGAATTTGGCCCATTAGGGGAACAGGCCAGTAACGGGCCGGAAGTAATTGAGGGACGGAAAGGAGCCCAAGAATGTATGGGCCGTCAATAGGCCGAAAGCTAACACGGGCTGGAAATGGCCCATGTGAATCACGGGCCGTTAACGGGTACAAAGAAATTTACTGTTCATTATGGGCTAGAGTCACTGTGGGCCTCTAAAGGGCCTAAAGATACGAAGGCCTCATATGGACCGAAAGACGTCGTGGGCCATACATGGGCCGAAAGTGAAATGGGCTAGTGTTATATTCGATGGCCCACATGACGTTGTTGGGCCGATTTCTGTTAGGGCCTAACGGGCCGTGAGTTACCGGGCCGTAAAATGGGTTATTTGCGAAGAGACCGTTAACAGGCTTTTCATGGGTCAGCCCGTTAACTTTTGACCAAGTCAAACGGGCCGGTTTTGTAAGCTAAATGGGCCAGTGGTGGGCTGTGGCACGTGTCGACATATCATAGGCGCCTATCTGACCCACTGACAAGCTGACACGTGTTTCGTCCGGCCAATAAGAATTTTACACGTGGAAATTTCCCATTGGTCCGGACTGTTAACAGGTTATCAGATCCAAAACTCGACCCGATAGCTTAACGGCGTTCCGTTACGGTGGATGCCACGTGTCGGTCACCCTTGATGAAAGCACTTCTGTGATGCATGATTTATCGTCATGGAAGTGGACACTTCTGTGATGATAATTTTGGTAATGTCATGGAACACTTCTACAATAGCACATGTATGACTATCTTGATTCTGTCATAAAATCGTCATGGATGTACATGCATGACAAAAAACCCGACCTACTGTGACAAACATGTATCATCACGGAAGTGTATTTTTTTGTAGTGTAGGTATGATAACCATACTATCAAGAGGGACTTTCGGGCGAGTTGCTTGATCACATCGCATCAAGAGAGCTCAAACCTTTGCATAATTTTCATAATTATTTCTTGTTGATCTTTGGTGGTTCTCTATGTGAGGACCTTGGGCTTTTCCATAGCTTTAAAACAAGCCCAAGATCATCGAATTTGGAGTTCGTATGCCAAATTTGTGCATGTTTTAGTGGGCTGTTATAGGCTATCCTAGGTACCCCGTGGGCACAGGGCCCTCGTACCCACGGGCTTGTACCATGTGCATGGGACCCCGTGGGCATGAGGTGCCCAGAAAGTGTCCATTGGAGCGCCAACGACTAGTTTTGGAAGTTGGCTATAAAAGAGCCTTCCTCCCCACTGGTTTGGGGGTTGTTGATACACATTCTAAATATCATTTTGAGCATCATACCACCTCTCCGAAACCCTATCTCCCCTCTATGTGAAGGGGGATTTGTGGACGAATCTTGGAGTCATTTGTTGATTTCCTCTCTTGCATCCCCTATATTCAATCTCCTACTTTCGAGAGTGCATCTTGTGAGATTGAGAGAGTGAGTTGAGCATTTGTTGCTTGACCTTGCATTGCATTTGTTGCATTGGTTTGAGCTCCCCGCATTGATTTGTTCGAGTGAGAGCCCGTGAGTTTATTACTCTTGGAGGCTTCCGCCTCCTAGACGGTTTGGTGATATATTGAGAAGTTTGTGAAGAGGCCTAGGTGGCCAAGGTTCATCCGAAAGCTTCCTATTGTGGTGTGCTCCGAGGAAGGGTGTGAAGTGGCCTAGGTGGTCAAGTTCTTTTGGAAGCTTCCATGTTTGTCGTGTGCTCCAGAGAAGTTTGCAAAGGTGTGGTGGTCGCCTTCAAGACCAACCCCGAGTGAAGCAAGGCTCAACCGTTGGGGGCAACCCAAAAGGGATAATACGGTGAGTCACTTGGTGACGATCCAGAGCTTTGGCTTCGGCGCTGCTCTAATGGAGATTAGCACTCTCATGAGTGTGAACTTCGGGATAAATCCACGTCCCTGACTCACTTGTGGTTATCTCATACCCACACCCTTTACTTTTCGTAATTCATACCTGCTCATATTGATATATCTTGTGCTAGTTGAATTGCTTAGTTGTTCCTACATTTCCATATCTTGTGATATAGTTTGTGCTTGCTAGTTTCCTTAAGTGCCTATCTTGTTTAACATAGGTTGTTGGTGTACTTAGTTGAGCCTAGCATATTTAGGATTTGTGCTTGAAAAGTATCCATTTAGTTTAATTCCACATTAGGATAAAGCCAAATCTGTAAAAGTTTTAAAACGCCTATTCACCCCCCTCTAGTCGTCATCTAGATCCTTTCAAGAGGCCTTATACCAGATATTGTTACTTGCAACTCGTTCTTGGCCTCCCTTTGCAAGCTTGGAAGAAGCAAAGAAGCTGCAGAATTTTTTGAATCCATGACTGCCAAGGTCCACAAACTGGATATCGTGTCATACCGTATTTTTCTTCGTGGGTATGCTATTGAAGGATACTTTGTTGATATGATTGATCTCTGTCATTCAATGGAAAGCAACGGTATTGCAGCCGACTGCTATGTTTTCAACATATTAATTGTTGCATATGCTAAACATGGAATGATGGATGAAGCTATGCTCATATTTGCGGAAATGTGGGGAAAGGGAGTAAGTCCCCGATGTAGTCGCCTATTCCACTATAATAGCCACACTTGCTAGAATGGCTAGATTGACCAATGTTATGGGCAAGTTCAATATAAATGATTGCCATGGGGGTTCAACCCAACACAGCTATTTATCACTCCCTAATTCGAGGTCTATGTTTAAATGGTGATTTGGTTAAAGCCAAGGAGCTGGTTTCTGAAATGATGAACAAAGGTATGCCTCGTCCTAGCATTGTGTTCTTCACTTCAATAATAAACAATTTATGCAAATATGGAAGGGTTATGGATGCACATGCTATCTTTGACTTTGTTATAGACATGGGTGAGAGGCCATATGTCATTACATTCGGTTCATTAATTGACGGATATTGCTTAATCGACAAGATGGGTGAAGCACCAAGAGTGCTTGATTCCATGATATCAGTTGGCATTGAACCTAATGCAGTTACATGTAATACTCTTATTAATGGCTATTCTAGAAATGGAAGGATTGATGATGCATGGTTTGGCTCTGTTTAGAGAAATGCCAACTAGGAGAATTAAGCCTGACACTGTTACATATGAGACCATACTGGATGGGTTGTTTCATTCTGGGAGAACTGTTGCTCCAAGGAAAATATTTCATGAGATGACCGAAAATGGAATAATAGTGAGCATTTCCACATACGGTATAATACTTAGAGGTCTTTGTAGAAATAATTACGCAGACGAAGCTATCGCTTTGTTCCAAAAATTAGGTGCAATGAATGTGAAGTTCAGTCTTGCAATACTCAATACCATGATTAATGCGATGTACAAGGTTCAAAAAAAAGAAGAAGCTAAGGAACTATTTGCTGCAATATTAGGTAGTGGGTTGGTGCCTAATGAATCTACTTACAGAGTAATGATAAGATATCTTCTAAAACATGGAGCAGTGGAAGATGCTAACAGTATGTTTTCTGCTGAAATATGGGATGGGCTTTAGGCCCATCTAGCAATTTCTGAAAATCTCTAAGGGCCCATGTGGGTTTATTGGCACTAGGTGTAGTGGGAAGTTTAGTCCTACCCCGCTAGTGGAGAAGGAGTTGGACGTCTTTATAAGGGATTGTCTTCCATATGCTATTGGGGCTTGAGAATAGAAGATGCCCTTGCGCACTCCTCCTCGGTTGCCTGCCTCGTCACAAAGCACCGCGGGTGGCGGCAATGAGCCGAGCCGAGCTCACACCTACGCGCTTATTTTTGCCAGTCACTAACAGAGAGTTTCTGATAGCTGGGCCACGATTTGAGATGTCAGATCCTGGGCTGTCACGGACTCGGACGTGGGTCGACCCATGTCTCTCCATACGGTTGCGCCTATATAAGTGTGCGGTGTCTCCTAACCCTAGCCACCACGAACAGATCACATCTGCTCCACGCACACGCCCACCATCGTTCCTTTGATGATGCTGTCGTTGGTGACTCCATCCCATCCGCCGTGTACATGGTCGACGGGAGGGCAGGTATCCAAAACCCCGCCTGTTCGGAGAGGGGCGAATAGGTTTTTGGGAAGTGACTACGCGACTGCTCGCCTCTGTCCGTCTGCTTCCTCTAGGTCCGCGTCATCTTCATCATCACCATGTCGCAGTCCGACACCGACCGTCTTGCTGTCGAGAAACTCGAAGCCGATAAGAAGGCCATCGAGGATGATATGTCTCCAACATATCTATAATTTTTTATGTATTCATGCCATGTTTATAATATTTATACATGTTTTTGGTATAATTTGGTTAGAACTAACCCGGATTGACGTTGTTTTCAGCAGAACTACCGTGGTGTTGTTTTTGTGCAGAAATAAAAGTTCTCGGAAAGCGCTAAAAATCAACAGAGATTTTTTCCGAAAAATATAAAAAATACTACAACAAAAAGTTATCGGAGAGGAGTCCCGTGGGCCCCACAAGGGTGGGGGCGCACCCCTGTGCCTCGTGGACTCCTCGTGGGTCCCCCTGACTTGTTCTCGACGCCAAACCCTCCTATAAATACCCAAACCTCCAGAAAGAAACCTAGATCGGGAGTTCCGTCGCCGCAAGCCTCTGTAGCCACCAAAAACCTCTCGGGAGCCCATTCCGGCACCCTGCCAGAGGGGGAATCCATCATCGGTGGCCTTCTTCATCATCCCTACGCTCTTCATGACGAGGAGGGAGTAGTTCTCCCTCGGGGCTGAGGGTATGTACCAATAGCTATGTGTTTGATCTCTTTCTTTCTCTCGTGTTCTTGATATGGCACGATCTTGATGTATCGCGAGCTTTGCTATTATACTTGGATCTTATGATGCTTCTCCCCTCTACTCTCTTGTAATGGATTGAGTTTTCCCTTTGAAGTTATCCTATCGGATTGAGTCTTTAAGGATTTGAGAACACTTGATGTATGTCTTGCATGTGCTTATCTATGGTGACAATGGGATATCACGTGATCTACTTGATGTATGTTTTGGTGATCAACTTGCGGGTTCAGTGACCTTGTGAACTTATGCATAGGGGTTGGCACACGTTTTCGTCTTGACTCTCCGGTAGAAACTTTGGGGCACTCTTTGAAGTTCTTTGTGTTGGTTGAATAGAGGAATCTGAGATTGTGTGATGCATATCGTATAATCATACCCACGGATACTTGAGGTGACATTGGAGTATCTAGGTGACATTAGGGTTTTGGTTGATTTGTGTCTTAAGGTGTTATTTTACTACGAACTCTAGGGCTAGCCCAATGGATTGATCGGAAAGAATAACTTCGAGGTGGTTTCGTACCCTACAATAATCTCTTCGTTTGTTCTCCGCTATTAGTGACTTTGGAGTGACTCTTTGTTGCATACTGAGGGATAGTTATATGATCCAGTTGTGTTATTATTGTTGAGAGAACTTGCACTAGTGAAAGTATGAACCCTAGGCCTTGTTTCAAAGCATTGCAATACCGTTTTCGCTCACTTTTGTTACTTGCTACATTGCTGTTTTTATATTTTCATATTACAAAAACCTATATCTACCATCCATATTGCACTTGTATCACCATGTCTTCGCCGAACTAGTGCACCTGTACAATTTACCATTGTATTGGGTGTGTTGGGGACACAAGAGACTCTTTGTTATTTGGTTGCAGGGTTGTTTGAGAGAGACCATCTTCATCCTATGCCTCCCACGGATTGATAAACCTTAGGTCATCCACTTGAGGGAAATTTGCTACTGTCCTACAAACCTCTGCACTTGGAGGCCCAACAACGTCTACAGGAAGAAGGTTGTGTAGTAGACATCAGAGGACACCGCTGCTGCCACCGCAGCTGCAGCCTCTGCATGGCCTACTGGAGCATTTATCCCGCTCCTAGTGTTTTTTGTTATAGCTATGCCAATGTTATAGGTAGATGTATCTGCCATTAGCGTAGCATGTGCTTGCGTGATTCAATATCAGCATGTTGTTAATTCTGTCAATGCCATGCTAGTGATTTATCTATGGATTAAATTAGTCGAAAATTTGCCTATTTACTCAACAATCCAAAATCCTATTATGTGTAGGAATTTTTCGGCAAGTGGCTTTGCCGCTACACTGAAACCGGATAAGTTTACCAGTATGTACTTTAAGCGTTGGAAGACTAAGAACACTTTATGGCTCACGGCTATGAACGTGTTCTGGGTCGTCGGTGTCTCCATGGGAACGATTGCTCCTGAACGGGAGAAGGCGCTCAGGGAGGCCACCATCATATTTCTTGGAGCAGTTCTTAGCATGGTCGGAGATAAACTGGTCGACGCATATTTTCATGTGTATGTCGCCAAAGACTTGTGGGAGGCGCTCGAGTCTAAGTTCGGGACCACCGGTGCCAGGAGCGAGATGTATATTATAGAGCAGTTCCATAATTACAAGATGGTTGAGAACTGTCCTGTATTGGAGCAGGCTCATGAGATAATATGCATTGTTAAGGAGCTTGAGCTTCTTAAGTGCAATTTACCGGGCACGTTTGTCGCGGATGCATAATCGCTAAGCTCCCTAATTCCTAGAGGAACTTTGCCACCACTCTGAAACATCAGAGGCATGAATTCTTAGTGGAGGATGTCATTAGCCATCTGAGTGTTGAGCAGAATTCGAGGGCAAAGGACTCACACGGAAAAGGGGCTGAAGGGACTTCTGTCGCCAACATGGTGAACCAGAGGAACTTCAACTCCCACAATCCCAAGGGGAAGAACGATGTCCAACACAATACCAACTTTAAGAAGAAGGGTAAGAAGACCTTCAAGAAGAACAAGAAGGATGAGGGCTGCTTTACTTGTGGTTCGCTTGAACATTGGGCCAACAAGTGTCCAAAGAAGTTTAAGAAGTCAGGACAGGACTCCAAGTCTGTCAACATGATTATGGGCAACAATGAGAATGGTGCATCTGCGTACGGTAATTTATTTACTGTTTTTTAGTGTTTCCGCCTACCGATTGGTGGGTGGACACAGGTCCAGGCGTTCATGTGTGTGCTGACATTTCATTGTTCACTTCTTACCAGGTCACATGCCACGGGTCCGTATTGAGGGGGAATGACGCGAGTGCTTCTGTTCATGGTGTTCTCATGGTCGATCTGAAGTTTACTTCGGGAAGGATCGTGCAGCTGAAGAACATGCAGCATGTCCTTGCCATCAAGAAGAACCTCGTTAGTGGCTCCCTTCTGTGTAGAGAAGGGTTTAAGTCGGTCTTTGATTCTAATAAATTAGTTGTTAACTAAATATGGACTATTTGTTGGAAAAGGTTATGAGAGCGGAGGGATGTTCCGCCTTTCCCTTGCAGATTTCTGTAATAAAGTTGTGAACCATATTCATTCGAATGTTAATGAATCTAAAGTTTGGCATTCACGTCTTTGTCACATTAGTTTCGGTATTATGATGCGGCTAGCTAAGTTGGATTTAATCCCGAGTTTCACTTTAGCCAAAGGTTCTAAGTGCCTTTCGTGTGTCCAAGCTAAGCAACCTCGCAAGCCTCACAAGGCCGCGGTGGAGAGACACATGGCACCATTAGAACTCATACATTCTGATCTTTGTGAGATGAATGGTGTGTTGACTAAAGGTGGAAAGAAATACTTCATGACATTGATAGATGATTCCACTAGATATTGCTATGTGTATCTGTTAAATACTAAAGATGAGGCTTTACACTACTTTAAAATCTATAAGGCAGAAGTTGAGAATCAACTTGAAAAGAAAATAAAACGAGTCCGGTCAAATCGTGGTGGAGAGTACTTCTCGAGTGAGTTTGATTCTTTTTGTGCGCAACATGGCATTATTCATGAGAGGACGCCTCCCTATTCACCCCAGTCAAACGGGGTTGCCGAGCGGAAAAACCGTACTCTAACTGATTTGGTTAACGCCATATGTTAGATATATTGGGTTTATCCAAGGCATGGTGGGGGGGGCTACATTGGCGGCATGTCATGTCCTGAATAAAGTTCTGACAAAGGATAATGAGATCACTCCCTATGCGAAATGGGCGAAGAGAAGGACAACACTCTTGTACTTGCGTACTTGGGGATGTTTGGCGAAAGTCAATGTGCTGATCCCCAAAAATCATAAGGTTGGACCAAGACTGTGGACTGTGTTAATTTGGGCTACACTAAGAACAATGTTGGCTATAGATTTCTAGTAGTGAAATCTGAGGTACCTGACCAGAAGGTCGGTACAAGTATGGAGTCTAAGGATGCTACATTTTTCGAGGATATTTTTCCTATGAGAGATATGCAAAGCACTTCTAGACAGGAATCTGAGGAGACTCTTGAGCCTGCCATTCCTATAAAATATTATGAACAAACACATGATGAAAATTCTGAGGAGGAGGATGAGGAAACCCTTGGTAGGGGCAAGAGACAAAGGACTGCAAAGACCTTTGGTGATGATTTCTTCGTGTACCTCAGGGAAGATACTCCCTGTTCTATTTCAGAACCGTATGCCTCTCCAGAAGCTGACTACTGGAAGGATGCGGTCCATGGCGAGATGGATTCCATCATGGCTAACAGGACATGGGAGATCACTGACCGTCCCTATGGTTGCAAACCATTGGGATGTAAGTGGGTGTTCAAGAAGAAGCTTAGGCCCGATGGTACATTGCAAAGTACAAGGCTAGGCTTGTGGCCAAGGGCTATGACCAGAAAGAAGAGGAAGATTTTTTTGATACTTATTCACCTGTGGCTAGACTGACCACCATTCGAGTATTACTATCTTTGGCGGCCTCGCATGGTCTTCTTGTCCACTAGATGGATGTTAAGACGGCTTGTCTGAATGAAGAGCTAAACGAGGAAATCTACATGCAACAGCCAGATGGCTTTGTGATAGATGGTCAGGAAAAGGTATGTAGGTTCCTGAAATCTTTATATGGCCTAAAGCAAGCACCTAATCAATGGCATGATAAGTTCAATACAACTCTGACATCTGTTGGCTTTGTGGTTAATGAAGCTGACAAATGTGTATACTATCGCCATGGTGGGGGTGAAGGAGTTATACTATGCTTGTATGTTGATGACATACTGATATTCGGAACAAACCTCAAAGTCATTGAGGAGGTCAAGTCGTTTTTAACTCAGAACTTTGAGATGAAGGAACTTGGTGTGGCTGATGTTATCTTGAACATCAAGCTACTGAGAGATAATGAGGGTGGGATTACACTTTTTCAATCCCATTATGTTGAGAAGGTGTTGAGCCGTTTTGGATAGTCGGATTGCAAACCATCTCAAACACCATATGATCCTAGTGTGTTGGTTCGAAAGTTCGAAGGCACAACTAAGGATCAACTAAGATAATCTCAAATCATTGGTTCACTCATGTACCTAGCGAGCGCAACGAGGCCTGACATCGCGTTTGCTGTGAGCAAACTGAGCCGGTTTGTTTCCAATCCGGGTGATGTACATTAGCATGCTATTGAGAGAGTTATGCACTATCTGAAAGGTACTATGAACTACGGACTTCACTATACTGGATACCCATCGGTACTTGAAGGGTATAGTGATGCGAATTGGATCTCTGATGCTAATGAGATGAAGGCCACAACTGGGTATATGTTTACCCTTGGAGGTGGCGCTGTTTCCTGGAAGTCTTGTGATGACCCCACAAGTATAGGGGATCTATCATAGTCCTTTCGGTAAGTAAGAGTGTCGAACCCAACAAGGAGCAGAAGGAAATGACAAGCGGTTTTCAGTAAGATATTCTCTGCAAGCAATGGAATTATCGGTAACAGATAGTTTTGTGATAAGGTAATTCGTAACGGGTAACAAGTAACAAAAGTAACTAAGGTGCAGCAAGGTGGCCCAATCCTTTTTGTAGCAAAGGACAAGCCTGGACAAACTCTTATATAAAGCAAAGCGCTCCCGAGGACACATGGGAATTTCTGTCAAGCTAGTTTTCATCATGCTCATATGATTCTCGTTCATTATTTTGATAATTTGATATGTGGGTGGACCAGTGCTGGGGTACTGCCCTTCCTTGGACAAGCATCCCACTTATGATTAACCCCTCTCGCAAGCATCCGCAACTACAAAAGAAGAATTAAGGTAAACCTAACCATAACATGAAACATATGGATCCAAATCAGCCCCTTACGAAGCAACGCGTAAACTAGGGTTTAAGCTTCTGTCACTCTAGCAACCCATCATCTACTTATTACTTCCCAATGCCTTCCCCTAGGCCCAAACAATGGTGAAGTGTCATGTAGTCGACGTTCACATAACACCACTAGAGGAGAGACAACATACATCTCATCAAAATATTGAACGAATACCAAATTCACATGATTACTTATAACAAGACTCCTCCCATGTCCTCAGGAACAAATGTAACTACTCACAAATCATATTCATGTTCATAATTAGAGGGGTATTAATATGCATTAAGGATCTGAACATATGATCTTCCACCAAATAAACCAACTAGCATCAACTACAAGGAGTAATCAACACTACTAGCAACCCACAGGTACCAGTCTGAGGTTTTGAGACAAAGATCGGATACAAGAGATGAACTAGGGTTTGAGAGGAGATGGTGCTGGTGAAGATGTTGATAGAGATTGACACCCTCTCGATGAGAGGATTGATGGTGATGATGATGGCGACAATTTCCCCCTCCCGGAGGGATGTTTCTCCGGCAAAACAGCTCCGCCAGAGCCCTAGATTGGTCCTGCCCAGGTTCCGCCTCGAGACGGCGGTGCTTCGTCCCGAAAGCTTCATTATGATTTTTTCCAGGGCAAAAGACACCATATAGCAGAAGATGGGCATTGGGGCCAGCTAGGTGGCCCACGAGGCAGGGGCGTGCCTAGGGGGGTAGGGCGCGCCCTCCACCCTCGTGGCTGGTGGGTGGCCCCCCTCTGGTGCTTTCTTCACCCAATATTTTTAATATATTCCAAAACTGACTTTCATGGAGTTTCAAGACTTTCGGAGTTATGCAGAATAGGTCTACAATATTTGCTCCTTTTCCAGCCCAGAATTCTAGCTGCCGACATTCTCCCTCTTCATGTAAACTTTATAAAATAAGAGAGAAAAGGCATAAGTATTGTGACATAATGTGTAATAACAGCCCATAATGCAATAAATATTGATATAAAAGTATGATGCAAAATTGACATATCATCTTGCAAGCAAACGATCTTAATGAGATCGACAATGGAAGTAGAATTAACAGCATTAGACACATCTCGTGTCGAAGCAGGATGGATTCGAGATCTTTTGATGGACTTGCCATTGGTTGATAAACTAGTTCCGGCTATCCTTATGAACTGTGACAATCAGACTGTCATCACCAAGGTGAAGAGTTCAAAGGACAACATGAACTCCAACAGACACATAAGAATGAGATTAAAAGCTGTCAGAAAATTTAGAAACTCCAGAGTGATAGCGTTGGAGTATGTCCATATGATATGTCCATTTTGCATCAAGCTTTTATGTCAATATTTATTGCATTATGGGCTGTTATTTCATGTTATGTCACAATACTTATGGCTATTCTCTCTTATTTTACAAGGTTTACATGAAGAGGGAGAATGCCGGCAGCTGGAATTCTGGGCTGGAAAAGGAACAAATATTGGAGACCTATTCTGCGCAACTCCAAAAGTCCTGAAACTCCACAGAATATCTTAAAATAAATAAAGAAAAATCATCGCCAAAGATGAAGGCCAGGGGGCCCACACCCTTCTCACGAGGGTGGGGGCGCCCCCCCCCCCCCGGGGCGTGCCCCCCTACCTCGTGGGCCCCCTGGTGGCTCTCCGACGCCCATCTTCTCCTATATGAAGTCTTTCGATGAGAAAAAAATAGAAGGCAACCTTTCGGGACGAGACTCCGCCGCCACAAGGCGAAACCTTGGCGGAACCGGGCTCCAGCAGAGCTGTTCTGCCGGGGACACTTCCCTCCGGGAGGGGGAAATCATCACCATCATCATCACCAACGCTCCTCTCACCGGGAGAGGGCAATCTCCATCAACATCTTCACCAGCACCATCTCATCTCCAAACCCTAGTTCATCTCTTGTATCCAATTCTTGTCTCCAAGTCCGGGATTGGTGCTAGTAGGTTGCTAGTAGTTTTGATTACTCCTTGTAGTTGATGCTAGTTGGTTTATTTGGTGGAAGATCATATGTTCAGATCCTTTATGCATATTATTACCCCTCTGATTATGAACATGAATATGCTTTGTGAGTAGTTATGTTTGTTCCTGAGGACAAGGGAGAAGACTTGCTATTAGTAGTCATGTGAATTTGGTATTGGTTTGATATTTTGATGAGATGTATGTTGTCTAACCTCTAGTGGTGTTATGTGAACGTCGACTACATAACATTAACCATTATTTGGGCCTAGAGGAAGGCATTGGGAAGTAATAAGTAGATGATGGGTTGCTAGAGTGACAGAAGCTTAAACCCTAGTTTATGCGTTGCTTCGTAAGGGGCTGATTTGGATCCATATGTTTCATGCTATGGTTAGTGAGGGAGTCCTGGACTAGGGGGTGTCCGGATAGCCGGACTATCATCATCGGCCGGACTATCATCGTCAGCCGGACTCCAAGACTATGAAGATACAAGATTGAAGACTTCGTCCCGTGTCCGGATGGGACTTTCCTTGGCGTGGAAGGCAAGCTTGGCGATACGGATATGTAGATCTCCTACCATTGTAACCGACTCTATGTAACCCTAGCCCTCTCCGGTGTCTATATAAACCGGACGGCTTTAGTCCGTAGGACAACAACAACAACCATTACAACAATCATACCATAGGCTAGCTTCTAGGGTTTAGCCTCCTTGATCTCGTGGTAGATCTACTCTTGTAATATCCACATTATCAATATCAATCAAGCAGGACGTAGGGTTTTACCTCCATCAAGAGGGCCCGAACCTGGGTAAAACATCATGTCCCTTGTCTCCTGTTACCATCCGCCTAGACGCACAGTTCGGGACCCCCTACCTGAGATCCGCCGGTTTTGACACCGAAATTGGTGCTTTCATTGAGAGTTCCTCTGTGTCGTCACCGATAGGCTTGATGGCCTCTTCAATCAACAACGACGCAGTCCTGGGCGAGACTTTTCTCCCCGGACAGATTTTCGTATTCAGCGGCTTCGCACTGCGGGCCAATTCGCTTGGCCATCTGGAGCAAATCGAAAGCTACGCCCCTGGCCGTCAGGTCAGGTTTGGAAGCCTAAACTTCACGGCCGATATCCGCGGAGACTTGATCTTCGATGGATCCGAGCCGCAGCCGAGCGTGCCACACTGTCACGATGGGCACGACCTAACTCTGCCGCCGGACAGTACCTTGGAGGTCGCACACGAATCCGCCCCGACCCATAGTCCGGAGCCGATCGCGCAGATCGAGGACGGGTGGCTGGACACCGCCTCGGGAGCTGCAACTTCCACGGCGATGGAGCCGAACACTGACATCGTCCCTTATAAAGCTCATGACTCCGAGGTGCTGGACTCCCTGCCGGACTCCGAACCTCCTGCGCCCCTGCCAATCGAATCTGATTGGGCGCCGATCATGGAGTTCACCGCTACGGACATCTTTCAGCACTCACCCTTCGGCGACATCTTAAAATCGCTGAAGCAGCTCTCGCTATCCGGAGAGCCCTGGCCAGACTACGGCCAGGATGGTTGGGATGCGGACGACGAAGAAATTCAAAGCCCACCCACCACCCACTTTGTAGCCACTATCGACGATCTAACCGACGTACTAGACTACGACTCCGAAGACATCGACGGTATGGACGACGATGCCGGAGACGATCAAGAACCAGCGCCTACAGGGCACTGGAAAACCACCTCGTCATACGACATATACATGGTGGACACCCCAAAATATGGGGACGGCGAAGAAGCAGCGGAAGCAGATTCCTTAAAGAAACAGCCCAAGCGCCGACGTCAGCGGCGCCGCTCCAAATCCCGCCACAGCAAGAATGGAGATTCCGGCACAGGAGATAACAACACCCCAGAAAGTGCCGAAGATAACCCCCTCCAGCAAGATTCAGCGCAGGAGGAGGCAGAAGCAAGCCCTCACGAGAGAGCGGCAGACGAAGAGGTCGAGGAGGATAATTACATACCTCCCTCCGGAGACGAGGCAAGCCTCGACGACGACGAATTCGTCGTGCCTGAGGATCTCGTCGAACAAGAGCGTTTCGGACGCAGGCTAATGGCCACAGCAAATAGTCTAAAGAAAAAGCAGCAACAGCTTCAAGCTGATCAAGACCTGCTGGCCGACAGATGGACCGAGGTCCTCGCGGCCGAAGAGTATGAACTCGAACACCCCTCCAAAAGCTACCCAAAACGCAAGTTGCTCCCCCGAATAGAGGAGGAAGCATACAAACCTTCATCACCAGCGCACAATACGGCGGACCGACCACCTCTTGGCCGCGACAGAGAGGCATCTAAGCCCTCCACCAAAACCGTACCCCGGCACCGCTCAAAAAATACGAAGCCACAGGGGAACGCGCTGGACTTGCGGGATATATTGGAGGACAAGGCAAGACAATCCAGATCTATCTATGGATCACGTGGGCGCCCCAAGACCCACGACGAATACCGTCGCACCGGATACAACAACTCCGGCCGGGCCGAACACAGCAGACAACGCTCTCTTGAGCTACGTCGTGATATTGCTCAATACAGAGGCGCCGCACACCCACTATGCTTCACTGACGAAGTAATGGATCATCAAATCCCTGAAGGGTTTAAACCCGTTAACATCGAATCCTACGATGGCACAACAGACCCCGCGGTTTGGATCGAGGATTATCTCCATATCCATATGGCCCGCGGCGATGATCTTCACGCCATCAAATATCTCCCACTCAAGCTTAAAGGACCAGCTCGGCGTTGGCTCAACAGCCTGCCCGCAGAGTCAATTGGGTGTTGGGAAGACCTGGAAGCCGCATTCCTCGACAACTTCCAGGGCACATATGTGCGACCACCAGACGCAGATGACCTAAGCCACATAATCCAGCAGCCAGACGAATCGGCCAGACAATTCTGGGCACGGTTCCTAACAAAGAAAAATCAAATTGTCGACTGTCCGGATGCAGAGGCCCTCGCTGCCTTCAAACATAACATCTGCGACGAGTGGCTGGCCTGGCACCTAGGACAGGAAAAGCCGAAATCCATGGCAGCCCTCACATCACTCATGACCCGCTTCTGTGTGGGAGAGGATAGCTGGCTAGCCCGCAGCAACAACCTCAGTAAAAACTCTGGCAGTCCGGATACCAAGGACCGCAATGGCAGGTCGCGTCGAAACAAAAACAAACGCCGCATCAACGGCGACAGCAATGTGGATACGGCAGTCAACGCCGGATTCATAGGCTCCAAACCCGGTCAACGAAAGAAGCCATTTAAAAGAACCACTCCGGGCCCGTCCAATTTGGACAGAATACTCGACCGCTCTTGCCAAATACATGGCACCCCCGAAAAGCCAGCTAACCACACCAATAGAGATTGTTGGGTATTCAAGCAGGCAGGCAAATTAATTGCCAAAAACAATGACAAGGGGCTACACAGCGATGACGAGGAAGAGACCCGGCCACCGAACAATAGAGGAGAGAAGGGCTTCCCCCCACAAGTTCGGACGGTAAACATGATATACGCAACGCATATACCCAAGAGGGAGCAGAAGGTGCACTAAGGGACATATATGCGATGGAGCCAGTTGCCCCAAAGTTCAACCCATGGTCCTCTTGCCCGATCACTTTCGATTGAAGAGACCACCCGACCAGTATCCGCCATGGCGGATTCGTCGCATTGGTTTTAGACCCAATCGTCGATGGATTTCACCTCACGAGAGTCCTGATGGACGGCGGCAGTAGCCTGAACCTGCTTTATCAGGATACAGTGTGCAAGATGGGCATAGACCCTTCAAGGATTAAACCTAAAAAGACGACCTTCAAAGGCGTCATACCAGGTGTTGAGGCCAATTGTACAGGCTCAGTCACACTGGAAGTGGTCTTCGGATGCCCGGATAATTTCCGAAGCAAGGAGTTAATCTTCGACATAGTCCCGTTCCGCAGTGGCTATCACGCTCTGCTCGGACGGACCGCGTTCGCAAAGTTCAACGCGGTGCCGCATTATGCATACCTCAAGCTCAAGATGTCAGGCCCTCGTGGAGTCATCACGGTCAATGGAAACACGGAACGCTCCCTCCGAACGGAGGAACATACAGCGGCTCTCGCGGCAGAAGTAAAAAGCAGCCTTTTAAGGCAATTTTCGAGTCCGGCCGTTAAACGACCAGATACGGCCAAACGCGCCTGAAGCAACATCAACCAAGACCACCTGGCACGTTCCGAGCACGCGTAGCAATGCGGCCCCAACCCCAACCCTCGCACAATTGCAAGACAAACTCTCCGCATACATCATTACGCTCTGGAGATACCATGGGCATAGGGGGAGGGGCACGACCACAACAGACCCAGAGTGCGGTTCGACCACACCAGGGGCTCCCAAGTGTGTCACTCTTTTTATCTTTTATTTTTCTTCTTTTTTACACAGGACTCTGTCCGGCGGCGAACCTGCCGAATTCATGATGCAACAGCCAGGGAGGGACAAAGGCTGTGACGAACACTCAGGTGGTCTCCATTACGAGCATTAAATTTGTTAAATACACCATTCCGCAGCCTACCCCTGGAGGGAGACACCTTTAATTAGTCCAATCCCTTGCTTACCGCACTATTTGTATCATTCCGCACTCATAGCAGAACTTCTTGAATAAATAATGCAGCACTTTTTGCCCATAATTGCATTACTTTATATATATGTTCATTTATGACATGTTGCATCTGTATATTTTGGTACGGCCGAATACACCAGGGGCTTATGTTCCCCGCATTATGGTGTGATAAGTCCGAACACTTTCACAAGTGCGGCACCCCGAACTTATAGCATTATATGAATCGGCTCCGAATCATGTCTTGGGTCAATAGTTGGGTTTGCCCGGCTCCCATGTTTGGCACCTTACGTTCCGTTCTGTCAGCTAAGGTAGCACTGGGAGAACCACTGCGATTGCGCCCCGGTTGAGCCGGGTTAACGCCTCAGTGGAGAAAGCTAAAACTGACTGTCATGATAAGGCGAGAGACTGGTCGCTGTTCGAGAGGTCCTTTCGAGTCCCTAAAGACTTATGTCGCTTCGAGCGAAGAACCGGATAATGTCCGGCCAAGGCGTGGATAGCGCCCCGAACTCGGTCTTCCGAATACTAGGGGCTTCGCCGAAATTTAAAATTATAGAATTCTATGGCTAAGTGAGAGTGTTCAAGCACTATAAGTCCGGTTGCCTTGTTCGTTGTGTTGAGCGCCTCCCTAGATGGACCAAAAAATGGGAACAAGAGTGCTCAAGTTTATCCCGAACACGCCAGCACTCGTGGCATGGGGGCCGAAGCCGACGACTTGCCATCTCTCAGATTTAATAAACGGCCGCACAGAAGGTAATATTTTAAATCAATAAGCGTTGCTTAGCGCATATGAACAAAGTTTTCAGCGCACAGGATAACACATTGCGAATTTACTCAATAATTACATCCCTGGGGCACTCATCCGCAATCTTGCGGGCACCCTTCAGGACAGTCTTATAGTACATCTCGGGCGTACGATACTCCTTGCCCGTTGGTGGCGCGTCAGTGATAAGCTTCTCCGCCTCCAGCTTGCCCCAATGCATCTTTGTGCAGGCAAGGGCCCGACGAGCACCTTCAATACAGGCGGAGCGCTTGATAACCTCCACCCAGGGGCACGCATCCACCAACCGCCGCACGAGGCCGAAGTAGCTCCCAGGCATGGCCTCTCCAGGCCACAGCCGGACTATGAGGCCCTTCATGGCCTGCTCAGCTACCTTGTGGAGCTCGACCGGCTGCTTCAGCTGGTCGCTAGGGTGCACCGGATGGCCGGCCTCAGCGTACTGAGACCAGAAGACCTTCTCCGTTGAGCTCCCCTCCTCGGCTCAGTAGAATGCGGGGGCATCAGATATGCTGCGAGGCAGATCTGCAAACGCCCCTGGAGAGCTCCGAATTCGGGTAAGTAACACGTAATTTACATTCACATGCTTGCTTTGCATGAAAAATGCCTTACCCGCCGCTATCTTCTTCACCGACTCAATCTCCTGCAAGAGCTCGGACTCTCGAGTCTTTGAGTCACGCTCCAAACTCTCATGCTTTTCCATGAGAGCCTGGAGCTCTTGCCGAACCTCCGCCACCCGCGCCTCCTGCTTTTCTCGCTCTACCTGTTCCGCGGCCGCATTGCGTTCGGCCACGGACACGGCCTCCTTCAGGGTTGCCACCTCGTTTGTGGCCCCTGTAGTACCCACGTTATCCCTGTTATTTTTGTCGCAACCTAAATCCTTTTCTGTAAGGTACAAACCCAAAGTGGTGTTACTCACCTTCTTTGTCCTCGAGCTGCTTCTTGGCACGGCCGAGCTCTTGCTCCGACCGCTCGAGCTCCCGCTTCAGTCAGTGCGGCAGAGGTCAGCAGCGCAGCCTGCAAACCCATATTGACATAATTTTTTTTAGCAACCCTGCGTATATCTTTTTTAGATCCTCAGTCCGGCTTTTCTTTTCGAATACTGAACCAAGAATCAGGGGCTACTGTCTATGCGGTATTACATTGCATATTTTTAACTTCTTACCTCAAAGCCTGATAGAAGGCTACTGCAGGCTTCGGTCAGCCCGCTCTTGGCAAGCTGCACCTTCTGAATCACCGCACTCATAATAGTGCGGTGTCCTTCCTCGATGGAAGCACCTTTGAGTGCCTCCAACAAGTTGTCCGGCGCCTCCGGTTGGACGGGGGCCGCCGGCGTCACGGTCTTTCCCTTCTTGCGAAGGGGCCGCCGGCTGGACTCCGGAACCACTGCGGGTTCCGACGTGGAGTCCGGCGCAAAGTCCGGGAGGCCGCCTTGTGGCGCCTCTGGAGCCTCCCCCTGATGGGTCCCTTCTTGGGATCCCACCTCGGCGTCCTCGGCGTCGCGAGGGGTGGAGGCGGTCGGGATGGAGTCTACATCCGACGAAGCCAACGACCCGCTCGATGAAGCGGGGAGATCGTCATTAGCCGGACTACAAGCAGCATGCGGCATTAGAATGACACTATGTGACACAAAAGAGAAATTGTAAATCATTCAGGAATCTGGATACTTATGATCTCGCCGGAGGCCTGGCCCTTGAGGGCCATTCTTCGTCGCCAACGTTGATGTTAGCGGAGCTGTCCGGGGGAATAGTCCTTCCCCTCTTGGACCCTTCGGCCTCCCCTGTTGGGGAAGCCTTCCTCTTCCTCTCTCCCTCCTCTGGGAGAGAGTCCTCTTTCTCCTCCTCGTTTTCGGTGGAGGAGTCCGCCTCGGAGTCGTCGGACACCTGAAAACGGGAACTCTTTCGAGTACCCGTGGCCTCCTTCTTGGCCTTCTTCTCCGGCACCACGTGTGGTGCCGGAACCAGCAGCCCCGCTAGACGGGCGTCTACTAGGTTTTCTAGCATAGGAGCCGGACAGATGATCTGCTCCGCCTTCCTCATCCAGTCCTGTCAAAGGAAAAGGGGTAATTGAAACCCGCATAGAGTCAAACTATGAATAGCAAGTGTCCCGTAAAGGGGTAGAATCACTTACCTCGTCAGCTTGGCGCTGCGAGCGAAATCCGCGATCTTCAGTGGCGGATGCGGGGCCTTCGGCGCCCTTGAAGAGCACTTTCCAGGCATTTTCGTACCTAGTGTCGAAGAGCCTGCTCAAGGTCTGGTGTTGTGCCGGATTGAACTCCCACAATTTAAATGCCCGTTCTTGGCATGGGAGAATCCGGCGGATGAGCATGACCTGGACCATGTTGACCAGCTTGAGCTTCTTGTTCACCAGTCTCTGGATACAGGCTTGGAGTCTGGTCAGCTCCTCCGAATTACCCCAGGTCAGGCCGCTCTCCTTCCAAGAGGAGAGCCGCATGGGGATCCCAGATCTAAATTCGGGGGACGCTACCCATCTAGGGTCACGCGGCTCGGTGATGTAGAACCACCCCGATTGCCATCCCTTGATGGTTTCCACGAAGGCACCCTCGAGCTAGACGGCGTTGGGTATCTTACCCAACATGGCGCCTCCGCACTCCGCTTGAGTGCCCTTCACCACCTTCGGCTTGACATTGAAGGTCTTGAGCCACAAGCCGAAGTAAGGCTGGATGCAGAGGAAGGCCTCGCACACGACGATAAACGCCGAGATGTTGAGGATGAAGTTTGGCGCCAGATCATGGAAATCCAGGCCGTAATAGTACATGAGCCCCCAGACAAAGGGATGCAATGGGAAGCCCAGTCCGCGGAGGAAGTGGGGAAGGAATACGACCCTCTCATGGGGCCTGGGGGTGGGGATGAGCTGCCCCTCGTCGGGCAGCCGGTGCGCGATGTCGCCGGATAGATATCCCGCGCTGCGCAGTCTTTCGATGTGCCCCTCCATAATGGAGGAGGTCATCCACTTGCCTCCCGCTCCAGACATGACTGGGGAAGGTTGAGACGAGATGTGCGGGCTTGGGCGCTGGAGCTCGAGTGCGCGGAGATGGATAAGCAAAGGAGGAAGAAGGCATAGGTGAAAGGGTGGATCCTAATCCCCTTATATATGGGCGGACGAAGTCTATGCGTCCCCACCGGCCTGGTAAAACTCGCTTATCTCCCAAGCGCCACCATCAATGGCGCGGTTGGGTTACCCACGATCCTATTGATGAGAATCCCGGAATAAGGGGAACAAAATCTCTGCTTCGACAAGACGTGCCAAGGAAACCGCTTCGCTAAACGCGATGAGGTGGTAAAGTAAAAAAACGATTCAAGTAAGGGCTTGGTAGAGGTTTGACGTCATGCCACAAAAAATGTCAGCAGATTGAACTTGTGTATATATTATTCTCTCTACGATGGAATGTGGAATTTATTTTGCAGAGCCGGACACTATCCTAGTGCTCACAATCTTCTACGAATTATTCGGAGGAGGAACCCGCCTTGCAATGCCAAACAATATGCGCGCCGGACTCATCGTCATTGAAGCCTGGTTCAGGGGCTACTGAGGGAGTCCTGGACTAGGGGGTGTCCGGATAGCCGGACTATCATCATCGGCCGGACTATCATCGTCAGCCGGACTCCAAGACTATGAAGATATAAGATTGAAGACTTCGTCCCGTGTCCGGATGGGACTTTCCTTGGCGTGGAAGGCAAGCTTGGCGATACGGATATGTAGATCTCCTACCATTGTAACCGACTCTATGTAACCCTAGCCCTCTCCGGTGTCTATATAAACCGGACGGCTTTAGTCCGTAGGACAACAACAACAACCATTACAACAATCATACCATAGGCTAGCTTCTAGGGTTAAGCCTCCTTGATCTCGTGGTAGATCTACTCTTGTAATATCCACATTATCAATATCAATCAAGTAGGACATAGGGTTTTACCTCCATCAAGAGGGCCCGAACCTGGGTAAAACATCGTGTCCCTTGTCTCCTGTTACCATCCGCCTAGACGCACAGTTCGGGACCCCCTACCCGAGATCCGCCGGTTTTGACACCGACAGTTAGGTTTACCATAATACTTTTGTTGTAGTTGCGGATGCTTGCAATAGAGGTTAATCATAAGTGAGATGCTTGTTCAAGTAAGAACAGCACCCAAGCACTGGTCCACCCACATATCAAATTATCAAAGTACTGAACGTGAATCATATAAGCGTGATGAAAACTAGCTTGACGATATTCCCATGTGTCCTCGGGAGCGCTTTTCCTATTATAAGAGTTTGTCCAGGCTTGTCCGTTGCTACAAAAAGGATTGGACCACCTTGCTGCACTTTATTTACTTTTGTTACTTGTTGCTCCTTACAATTTATCTTATCACAAAACTATCTGTTACCACTTACTTCAGTACTTGCAGAGAATACCTTGCTGAAAACCGCTTATCATTTCCTTCTGCTCCTCATTGGGTTCGACACTCTTACTTATTGAAAGGACTACGATAGATCCCCTATACTTGTGGGTCATCAAGACACTTTTCTGGCACCGTTGCCGGGGAGTGAAGCGCCTTTGGTAGGTGGAATTTGGTAAGGAAAATTTATATAGTGTGCTGAAATTTTCTGTCACTTGTTACTATGGAAAGTAATTGTCTGAGGGGCTTGTTCGGAGTATCTTCACCTCATCCAGTAGAGCGAAGAGTTGCTCCTCAACCTACTGAACCTATTGAAAATGAAACTCCTTTGGAGATTCCTTCGGGTATGATGGAAAAACTGCTAGCTAACACTTTTACAGGAGATGGAACATAGCATCCTGATGAACATCTACGCTATGTGGATGATGTTTGTGGACTATTTAAGCTTGCAGGTATACCCGATAATGTTGTTAAGAAGAAGGCATTCCCTTTATCTTTGAAGGGAGACGCATAGACATGGTATAGGCTATGTGATGATATGAGATCATGGAACTATAAAAGATTGAAATTGGAATTTCATCAAAAGTATTACCCTATGCATCTTGTTCATCGTGATCGCAATTATATATATAATTTTTGGCCTCGTGAAGGAGAAAGCATCGCTCAAGCTTGGGGGAGGCTTAAATCAGTGTTATATTCATGCCCCAATCATGAGCTCTCAAGAGAAGTAATTATGTAAAGTTTTTATGCTCGGCTTTCTGATAACAATCGCACCATGCTCGATACTTCTTGTGCTGGCTCTTTTATGATGAAGACTATTGAATTTAAATGGAATTTATTGGATAGAATTAAACGCAACTCTGAAGATTGGGACCTCGACGAAGGTAAGGAGTCAGGTATGACACCTAAGTTTGATTGTGCTAAATCTTTTATGGATACCGATATTTTCCGTAAGTTTAGCACTAAATATGGACTTGACTCTGAGATAGTAGCTTCTTTCTGTGAATCTTTTGCTACTTATGTTGATCTCCCCAAGGAGAAGTGGTTTAAATATCATCCTCCCATAGAAGTAAAAGTAGCTGCACCTATTAAAGTTCAAGAAAAGACTGTCACTTATAATGATCCTATTGTTCCCACTTCTTATGTTGAGAAACCACCTTTCTCTGTTAGAATGAAGGATCATGCTAAAGCTTCAACTGTTGTTCATAAAAGTAATACTAGAACTTATACACCTCCTGAGCAAGTCAAAGTAGAACCCAATATTGCTATTGTTAAAGATCTCTTGTCTGATAATATTGATGGGCATGTTATTCAATTCTCTGGTGAAACTGCTAGAATTGCTAAACCTTGTGCTAGAGATAAACATAGACCTGTGGTAGGCGTGCCTATTATTTCTGTTGAAATAGGAGATCATTGTTATCATGGCTTATGTGATATGGGTGCTAGTGCTAGTGTTATACCTATTACCTTGTATGAAGAAATTATGCATGATATTGCACCTACTGAGTTAGAAGATATGATGTTACAATTAAACTTGCCAATAGAGATACTATATCTGCAATGGGAATTGTTAGAGATGTTGAAGTCTTGTGTGGAAAAACCAAATATCTCGCTGATTTTCTTGTTCTTGGTTCTCCACAAGATAGCTTTTGTCCCATTATATTTGGTAGACCCTTCTTGAATACTGTTAATCCTAAGATAGACTGCGAGAAGAATGTTGTTACTGTTGGCTTGGATGATATAGTTCATGAGTTTAATTTCTCTAAATTTAGTAAACAACATCGTGAGGACTAATTGCCTAGTAAGGATGAAATTATTGGTCTTGCTTCTATTGTCGTACCTCCTAGTGATCCTTTAGAACACTATTTGCTAGACCATGAAAATGATATGTTCATGAATGAAAGAAGGGAAATAGATGAAGTATTCTTTAAACAGTAACCTATTCTGCAACACAATTTGCTTGTTGAAATCCTAGGGGATCCTCCTCCACCCAAGGGTGATCCCGTGTTTGAGATTAAACCGTTGCCTGATAATCTTAAATATGCTTATCTTGATGAAAAGAAAATATATCCTATCATTATAAGTGCTAACCTTTTAGAGCATGAAGAAGAAAGAATATTGAAAACTCTGAAGAAGCATCGTGCTGCTATTGGATATACTCTGGATGATCTTAAGGGCATCAGTCCCACTCTTTGTCAACATAAAATAAATTTGGCAGCGGATGCTAAACCAGTTTGTGATCCTCAACGACGTTTGAATCCTAAAATGAAATAAGTGGTAAGAAAAGAAATACTCAAGCTTCTGGAGGCAGGTATAATTTATCCCGTTGTTGATAGTCAGTGGGTAAGTCCTGTCCATTGTGTCCATAACAAGGGAGGTATTACTGTTGTCCCTAATGATAAAGATGAATTGATTCCGCAAAGAATTATCACAGGTTATAGGATGGTAATTGATTTTCGCAAATTAAATAAGGCTACTAAGAAAGATCATTACCCCTTACCTTTTATTGATCAAATGCTAGAAAGATTATGCAAACATACACATTATTGCTTTCTAGATGGTTATTCTGGTTTCTCTCAAATACCTGTGTCAGCTAAAGATCAATCAAAGACTACTTTTACATGCCCTTTTGGTACTTTTGCTTATAGATGTATGCCTTTTGGTTTATGTAATGCACCTGCTACCTTTCAAAGATGCATGATGGCTATATTCTCTGACTTCTGCGAAAAGATTTGTGAGGTTTTCATGGACGACTTTTCTGTCTATGGTTCCTCTTTTGATGATTGCTTGAGCAATCTTGCTCGAGTTTTGCATAGATGTGAAGAAACTAATCTTGTCCTGAATTGGGAAAAGTGCCACTTTATGGTTAATGAAGGTATTGTCTTGGGGCACAAAGTTTCTGAAAGAGGTATTGAAGTTGATAAAGCCAAGGTTGATGCTATTGAAAAGATGCCATGTCCCAAGGACATCAAAGGTATAAGAAGTTTCCTTGGTCATGCCGGATTTTATAGGAGGTTCATTAAGGACTTCTCAAAAATTTCTCGGCCTCTGACTAATTTATTACAAAAAGATGTACCATTTGTCTTTGATGATGATTGTGTAGAAGCATTTGAAATACTTAAGAAAGCATTAGTCTCTACACCTGTTGTTCAGCCACCTGATTGGAATTTACCCTTTGAAATTATGTGTGATGCTAGTGATTATGCCGTAGGTGCTGTTCTAGGGCAAAGAGTTGATAAGAAATTAAATGTTATCCATTATGCTAGTAAGACTCTAGACAATGCTCAAAGAAATTATGCTACCACCGAAAAGGAACTTTTAGCAGTTGTATTTGCTTGTGATAAATTCAGACCCTATATTGTTGATTCTAAAGTAACTATTCACACTGATCATGCTGGTATTAAATATCTTATGGAAAAGAAAGATGCTAAACCTAGACTCGTTAGATGGGTTCTCTTGCTGCAAGAATTTGATTTGCATATTGTTGATAGAAAAGGAGCTGAGAACCCAGTTGCAGACAACTTATCTAGGTTAGAGAATGTTCTTGATGACCCACTACCTATTGATGATAGCTTTCCTGATGAACAATTAAATGTCATAAGTACATCTCGTAGCACTCCATGGTATGCTGATTATGCTAATTATATTGTTGCTAAATTTATACCACCTAGCTTCACATACCAACAAAAGAAAAAGTTTTTCTATGACTTGCGACATTACTTTTGGGATGACCCACATCTTTATAAAGAAGGAGTAGATGGTGTTATTAGACATTGTGTACCTGAGCATGAACAGGAACAGATCCTACGCAAGTGTCACTCCGAAGCTTATGGAGCACACCATGCTGGAGATAGGACTGCACATAAGGTATTGCAATCTGGTTTTTATTGGCCTACTCTCTTCAAGGATGCTCGTAAGTATGTTTTGTCTTGCGATGAATGTCAAAGAATTGGTAATATTAGTAGACGTCAAGAAATGCCTATGAATTATTCCCTTGTTATTGAACCATTTGATGTTTGGGGCTTTGATTATATGGGACCTTTTCCTTCCTCTAATGGATATACACATATTTTAGTTGTTGTTGATTACGTTACTGAGTGGGTGGAAGCTATTCCAACTAGTAGTGTTGATCATAACACTTCTATTAAAATGCTTAAGGAAGTTATTTTTCCGAGGTTTGGAGTCCCTAGATATTTAATGACTGATGGTGGTTCACATTTTATTCATGGTGCTTTCCGTAAAATGCTTGCTAAATATGATGTCAATCATAGAATCGCATCTCCGTATCACCCGCAGTCTAGTGGTCAAGTAGAATTGAGCAATAGAGAGCTCAAATTAATTTTGCAAAAGACTGTTAAAAGGTCTAGAAAGAATTGGTCCAAGAAATTGGGTGACGCATTATGGGCCTATAGAACTGCATATAAGAATCCTATGGGTATGTCTCCGTATAAGATGGTTTATGGAAAAGCATGTCACTTACCTCTCGAACTAGAACATAAGGAATATTGGGCTATTAAAGAGCTCAACTATGATTTCAAACTTGCCGGTGAGAAGAGGTTATTTGATATTAGCTCACTTGATGAATGGAGAACCCAAGCTTATGAAAATGCCAAGTTATTTAAAGAAAAAGTTAAAAGATGTCATGACAAAAGGATACAAAAGCGTGAGTTTAATGTAGGTGATTATGTATTGCTATACAACTCTCGTTTAAGATTTTTTGCAGGAAAACTTCTCTCCAAATGGGAAGGTCCCTACGTTATCGAGGAAGTCTATCGTTCCGGTGCCATAAAAATCAACAACTTTGAAGGCACAAATCCGAAGGTGGTAAACGGTCAAAGGATCAAACACTATATCTCAGGTAATCCTATAAATGTTGAAACCAATATTATTGAAACCGTAACCCCGGAGGAATACATAAGGGACACCTTCCAGACCGTTCCAGACTTCGAAAAGGAATAGGTATGTGGTACGGTAAGTAAACCGACTCCAAAACAATTTTTAAGGCAATATTTCTCCATTTTGGAATATTTAGAAAAATAGAAAAATAAGTGGCAGTCCGGGAAGGACACGGGGCCTTCACGAGGGTGGAGGGCGCGCCCTACCCCCCTGGGCGCGCCCCCTACCTCGTGAGCACCTCATGTGCCCTCCGGACTCCGTTTTCTTGCACGATACGTATTTTGGTTGGTAAAAATTCATTATATGTTCTCCCGAAGGTTTTGAGTCCCGTATCACGCAAATATCCTCTATTTTCGTTTCGAGCTATTTTCGTTGCAGATTTAGAACACCATGACTTCTCCCTCCTCCAGCAATGAAGACAAGGATGCTTGGCTATTGAAGATAGAGTTGAAAAGAGAGGAACCAGAAGAGATCGACAAGGATGAAAGGATTAAGAAGGCCATGGAGGTTCAAGCTCCGGTGGTGAAATAAGAAGACATCCCTCAACCTTTACCTAACCTTTTCACTCCCACAGAGATTGAAGCTTTCAAGATGATTGAGTTAGCCCGCATACAGAACAAGTATCTTACATAGGAGAATATTTCGTTGAAGGATCATATTGCTGGGCTCAAGGGCATTATCCGCAAGTTGGAGGAACTTTTACGCTCGATGTGCGATTATCCATCGTCATCATCACCACCTCCATCACCTCCGAGGATATAATCACATGGGTATGGGTACTCCCCTTGGCAACTGCCAAGCTTGGGGGAGGTGCCCTGGTATCGTATCACCATCACAACTCCTATCTTTACCATTTTTCTTACTTCGATCCTTTTAGTAGTATCTTGAATTAGTATAATAAAGTTATGGCATGATCTAGTTTTGAGTTTTGCTTTATGATCCTTCTTTGTAATCGAGTCTGTGAGCTATATAATAAATATTAGTGTTGAGTCAAGGGCTTGATTATTTTGCCATGATCTTGGGTGAATAGAAGAAAAAGAATAAAAAGAATCAAAGAGTTCATAT
Organism: Triticum dicoccoides; assembly: GCF_002162155.2. Classification (NCBI taxonomy): domain Eukaryota; kingdom Viridiplantae; phylum Streptophyta; class Magnoliopsida; order Poales; family Poaceae; genus Triticum; species Triticum dicoccoides. The sequence continues at coordinate 710,277,678 of NC_041383.1, forward strand.
TGATCTTATTGAGAGTAATGACTTCACATAGAAAGAGTATGATGATTAAAAGTTGTTGGGAGTTGGCAAATATAGCTTTGGTCATCATTGCAATTAATAGGAAGTAATAAGGAAAGAGAGGTTTCACATATAGATATATTATCATTGACATCTTTTATGATTGGGAGCACTCATTAAAATATGACATGCTAAAGAGTTGATGTTGGACAAGGAAGACAACATAATGAGTTATGTTTTCTTATATCTGAGATAAAGTATGTTGTCATGGATCCTCTAACGTGTTGAGCTTGCCTTTCCCCTCATGCTAGCCAAATTCTCAGCACCAAGTAGAAATACTACTTGTGCTTCCAAATACCCTTAAACCAGTTTTGCCATGAGAGTCCACCATATCTACCTATGGATTGAGTAAGATCCTTCAAGTAAGTTGTCATCGGTGCAAGCAATAAAAATTGCTCTCTAAATATGCATGACTTATTAGTGAGGATAAAATAAACTTTGTACGAACTTGTTGTGGACGTAATAAAAGCGACGGACTGCATAATAAAGGTCCACATACAAGGGGCAATATAAAGTGACGTTCTTTTGCATTAAGATTTTGTGCATCAACCCTAAACGCGCATGACAACCTCTGCTTCCCTCTGCGAAGGGCCTATCTTTTATTATTATCCTCTACCTTATGCAAGAGTCACGGTGATCTTCACCTTTCCTTTTTCATTTTATCCTTTGGCAAGCTCAGCATGTTGGAAAGAACATGATATATATATATCTAATTGGATGTAGGGGAGCATGAATTATTATTGTTGACATTACCCTTGAGGTAAAAGGTTGTGGGGCAAAACTATAAGCCCCTATCTTTCTTTGTGTCTGATTAAAACTCCATAACCACAAGTATTGCGTGAGTGTTAGCAATTATGAAGGACTAAGTGATAGTTGAGTATGTGGACTTGCTTTTAAGCTCTGACATAGACTCTTTCCGATGTTATGATAAATTGCAATTGCTTCAATGACTGAGGTTATAATTTCTTGGTGCTCAATAAGGTTTCTGATTCATACTTTTGCTTTGTGAAAAGATCATCACTTGAACGTAAGTAATCATATGACAAAATCTTTATATGTTGCTGTTATGGAAATAATCATGATGCCTTCATGTCCGTATTTTATTTTTATCGACGCCTCTACCTCTAAACATGAGGACATATTTATTGTTATCGGCTTTTCGCTTGAGGACAAGCGAGGTCTAAGCTTGGGTGAGTTGATACGTCCATTTTGCATCATGCTTTTATGTCAATATTTATTGCATTATGGGCTGTTATTTCACGTTATGTCACAATACTTATGGCTATTCTCTCTTATTTTACAAGGTTTACATGAAGAGGGAGAATGCCGGTAGCTGGAACTCTGGGCTGGAAAAGGAGCAAATATTGGAGACCTATTCTGTGCAACTCCAAAAGTCCTGAAACTCCACGGAATATCTTAAAATAAATAAATAAAAATGGTCGCCAAAGATGAAGGCAGGGGGCCCACACCCTGCTCACGAGGGTGGGCCCCCCCCCCCCGGGGTGCGCCCCCCTACCTTGTGGGCCCCCTGGTGGCTCTCCAACGCCCATCTTCTCCTATATGAAGTCTTTCGATGAGAAAAAAATAGAAGGCAACCTTTCCGGACGAGACTCCGTCGCCACGAGGCGGAACCTTGGCGGAACCAATCTAGGGCTCCGGCAGAGCTGTTCTGCCGGGGACACTTCCCTCCGGGAGGGGGAAATCATCACCATCGTCATCACCAATGCTCCTCTCATCGGGAGAGGGCAATCTCCATCAACATCTTCACCAGCACCATCTCATCTCCAAACCCTAGTTCATCTCTTGTATCCAATTCTTGTCTCCAAGTCCGGGATTGGTGCTAGTAGGTTGCTAGTAGTGTTGATTACTCCTTGTAGTTGATGCTAGTTGGTTTATTTGGTGGAAGATCATATGTTCAGATCCTTTATGCATATTATTACCCCTCTGATTATGAACATGAATATGCTTTGTGAGTAGTTACGTTTGTTCCTGAGGACAAGGGAGAAATCTTGCTATTAGTAGTCATGTGAATTGGGTATTCGTTCGATATTTTGATGAGATGTATGTTGTCTAACCTCTAGTGGTGTTATGTGAACGTCGACTACATAACACTTCACCATTATTTGGGCCTAGAGGAAGGCATTGGGAAGTAATAAGTAGATGATGGGTTGCTAGAGCGACAGAAGCTTAAACCCTAGTTTATGTGTTGCTTCGTAAGGGGCTGATTTGGATCCATATGTTTCATGCTATGGTTAGGTTTACCTTAATACTTTTGTTGTAGTTGCGGATGCTTGCAATAGAGGTTAATCATAAGTGGGATGCTTGTTCAAGTAAGAACAGCACCCAAGCACCGGTCCACCCACATATCAAATTATCAAAGTACCGAACGTGAATCATATGAGCGTGATGAAAACTAGCTTGACGATATTCCCATGTGTCCTCGGGAGCGCTTTTCCTATTATAAGAGTTTGTCCAGGCTTGTCCTTTGCTACAAAAAGGATTGGGCCACCTTGCTGCACTTTATTTACTTTTGTTACTTGTTGCTCGTTACAATTTATCTTATCACAAAACTATCTGTTACCACTTATTTCAGTACTTGCAGAGAATACCTTGCTGAAAACCGCTTATCATTTCCTTCTGCTCCTCGTTGGGTTTGACACTCTTACTTATTGAAAGGACTATGATAGATCCCCTATACTTGTGGGTCATCACCATACGGCTAAGAATCTGGCAGATCCCTTTACAAAAGGGCTATCACGTGTTGTGATAGATAATGCATCAAGGGAGATGGTAAGTTGCCATGGTGGTAATCCAACCTATGTGATCGGGGATCCCGTGAAGTAGGACCTAGGAAAACAAGCAAGTGGTGTACTGAGGAGAGTAACTATACTAACCCAATCCGTTGGAGATGCAATACTCTCAATACTATATGGTAGGATGACTATTGTCTTAATGTGTTCCAAAGCTTATGCAAGCAAGATGCTATCCTACAAAGCGATCTTTGGAGGAACACAACTATGTGAGCCCGACTGCTGGTCACAGTCTATGAGATTGGGGTGATCTCTAGTAAGCTCATGAATAGGCCAGGAGTGTGACTTTTATGCTCCACCCGAGGGGTCAGCCTTTGGCAGCCTAGTACTAGTAAGATATGTGGTGAAGCTTCTTTACGCCAAACTGACAAATCAAGGTTTAGTTCATTGTTTAGTTGTGAAGGAGTGTAGCTACTTACTCTAGGTGAAGTTCAACCTTAACAAGTCTTCACTGAAACACTGGTATATCGAAACAACAGTTGGAACAGAGGACACAATGGGCCCTCGGGATCTGGGGGGGTTGAAATTTTGGATGGGCTTTAGGCCCATCTAGCAATTTCTGAAAATCTCTAAGGGCCCATGTGGGTTTATTGGCACCGGGTGTAGTGGGAAGTTTAGTCCCACCCAGCTAGTGGAGAAGGAGTTGGACCTCTTTATATGGGATTGTCTTCCGCATGCTATTGGAGCTTGAGAATAGAAGATGCCCTCGCGCACTCCTCCGCCGCTCGCCTCGCCGCGCCGCGCCGCGGGAATGAGCCGAGCCGAGCTCACACCTACGCGCTTATTTTTGCCAGTACGGGAGAGGGGCAAATAGTTTTTGGGAAGCGACTACGCGACTGCTCGCTTTCGTCCGTCTGCTTCCTCTATGTCCGCATTATCTTCATCATCACCATGTCGCAGTCCGACACCGACCGTCTCGCTGCCGAGAAACTCAAAGCCGACAAGAAGGTCGCCGAGGGCGCTGCTGCTGCCACTGCCGTCGCGGCCTCTGCATGGCCTACTAGAGGGTATAACTCGTTTATCCCGCTCCTACTGTTTTCTGTTATAGCTACGCTAGCGTTATACGTAGATGTATCTACCATTAGTGTAGCATGTGCTTGCGTGATTCAATATCAGCATGTTGTTAATTCTGTCAATGCCATGCTAGTGATTTATCTATGGATTAAATTAGTCAAAAAGTTGTCTATTTACTCAACATTTTCATCGATGGGAAAGAGTGGTATAGCTCCTAGCTCTCGGTTTATAAATGATATTATCAGAATGTTTCTGAAAAAAGGTGAGATCACCAAGGCTGGATATTATTTGTCTAAAGTTGATGGGAAGAGCATCTCACTTGAAGCTAAAACTACTTCATTGATGTTGTCTCTCCTTTCAAGGAAAGGCAAATATCAGGAGAACATGAACTTGCTCCCTACAAAGTATCAAACTTCGACAGATTTAGTTGACTAGTTGATATGTTGCATATGAGACTAACTCCTCGGAAAGCACAATTGAATTTTTGCTCTTGTAAAGCCCTCTTGCTGACACGATCCCGTGAGCCGGTGGAGATCCCCCCTGCTGACCCTCTAGTGCCTGCTGCTGATGATGTGTCTCTGAAGAACCAGCCTGTTTCGGCCACCCCTATTTCCGGGGCCTGCTCCAACCTTCCGGTTCGTCCTATCTCCCCCACTCGCTCCGGGATTGAGGACCTGCCAATCTCCCCTACTCGTGATGAGGTGGGAGCCCAGTATAAGAGGAAGAAGAAATCGTCAGTGTGCAAGTTCTCGGCTAAGAGCAGGAACTCCTCGGGCTCTAAACAGTCCATGACTGGTGTTTGCCGCCGCCTCGACAAGGACCTCGGCTCGATGTCTCGCTCGGGCCCCACCCCGGCTTCTCCTGTGGCTCGTTCTCCTGCGATTCGGTCGCCTGCTTCCATGGCTCGCAAGGGAAGGTGGGTTGCTGATGCGTGCAGCTCTATCATGGAGCGGGCGGAGAGGCGGGCTGCTGCTAAGGATCTTCCCCCTTCGGGTAACCATCTTGGCGCTTCTCCTTCTTCCTCCCTGATTCGGCTAGTTTTACCGTCCCTTTCCTATGATCTCTTGTTAAATATTATGTCTGATGTGGGAGTATCGGTAGATCCCGAGGTTGGCTCCCCTACTTCTCTTCTTTCTACTATTCGGGCTAACGAGATGGCTCAGGCGGCCATTGCTAAAGCTAAAGAGGCTGTTGCCTCTTCGGCTGCAGCTTCTGTAGGAGTCCGGGCTCAGGGTGCGGGTATGGAGGTTGGTAGTGGCCAACCCTAGCCTAGCACCTCCAGAAGGGGCCCTGCTAAGAGATCTAAACCCTGCGCGGCTCCTAGCAGGTCGAGCCTCCGCATTAAAAATTTGTCTTACAAATGAAAGTCCTCTTTTGGAATATTAGAGGTTTCGGTGCTAGGGGGCGCCGTGGCCAAATTAAGGACTTGGTGTGTGCGAACAATATCGATTTGGTGGGGCTGGTTGAAACCTTTAAAGAGTCTTTTCCCCCCAATGAACTTTCTGCTATCGCGGGCATGGATAGGTTTGATTGGCATGTGTTACCTACTTTGGGCCATTCGGGGGGGATCCTGATTGGCTCAAAAAAAGATGTATTCGATTTTGTTGCCTTTGATCATGGGGTCTTCTGGGCTAGCACGGTAGTTCGTCATAAAGCCCTTAATATTCTGTGGGAGTTCATTGTGGTGTATGGGACGGCAGATCACTCGTTGTCTTCCTTATTTTTGGACGAGCTGTCTGCTAAGATTGAGGCTTGCAATCTACCAATGGTTGTCGGTGGGGACTTCAACCTCCTTCGTTTTCCCTATGATAAAAGTAATGACAATTTCTCCTAGCCTCTAGCTAATGCCTTCAATGACTTTATTAGCACCAATGCCATTCACGAGCTCCCTAGGGTTGGAGCCCATTTCACTTGGTATAACCATCAGGCCAACCCGATTAGATCAGTTCTTGATAGAGTTTTTATGTGTCCTAGGTGGGACTCTCTATTTCCCCGGGCCTCCCTCGCCGTGAAAAGTATCGTTGGCTCCGACCATACCCCTCTTCTTCTTGATGATGGGATGCATCAAGATAGACCCCTGCTAGATTCCAATTTGACGCTTATTGGCTACTTGTTGAAGGCTTTAACGAAATGCTAGCCTCGAAGATTACCCTTCTTCTTTCCTCAAGCGCTTGTTCCTTTGGTCCTCTAGACGATTGGCACTCTTGCTCTTACAATTTGCGCAAATTTCTTAGAGGCTGGTCCTGTAATCACGCTGCTGAGGAGTGTCGCTCGAAGGATCTCTTGGAATCTCAAATCTTGGCTCTTGACCATGCGGCTGACTCCTCTGGGCTCTCTAACGATGGGTGGTCTCTGCGGTACAACCTTGAGGCTGCCTTGATGCAGTTGCATCAACAGGCTGAAATCTATTGGCGCCAGCGGGGCACGCTTAACTGGACTCTGAAAGGGGACTCCCCCACGGCTTATTTCTTTGCCATTACTAACGGTAGGAGGAGGCGGTGTGGCATTAACAGCCTGATCATTAATGGAGTGCGGTCTTTGGACCAGTCTATAATCCTCTCCCACGTGGTAGAGTTCTTTTCTTCGTTGTTAGGGGCCAAACCTCCATTGGGATTTTCCATTTCTCCAACCTTGTGGGACCATAGTTTGAAGATTTCAGCTGAAGAGAATGTTGCGTTGATGCTTCCCCTCTCTGATAAGGAGTCTGGGATGTGGTTAATTCCGCTAACCCGAATGCTGCTTCCGGGCCGGATGGCTTCTCGATCCTTTCTTTCGGAAGTTTTGGCCTTAGTTGAGGCAGCTAGTTTGTAATGTGATCTAGGGGTTTTGTCTAGGAACTACTGATATATCTCGCCTTAATTATGCGGTGATCTCCCTGATTCCTAAAGTTAAAGATGCTAAATTGATCTCCCAGTTCAGGCCTATTGCGCTGATTAATAACTTTGCTAAGTTTCCTGCTAAGGGCTTTGCTAATCGCCTGTCCCCCGTCGCCCATAGATTTATCAGTCCCTACTAGTCTGCTTTCATCAAAGGGCGCTTCATTTTAGATGGTGTTCTCTGTCTTCATGAAATTGTTCATGATTTGCGATCTCGCAATTCTAAGGAGGTCATCTTAAAACTAGACTTCGAGAAAGCGTATGACTAGGTTAGCTGGCCTTTTCTCAAGAAGGTTCTTCTTGCGAAAGGCTTCGATGGGGCTTATGTGCATCGTATTATGCAGTTGGTCTCGGGTGGCCACACTACGGTCTCTGTGAATGGCCATATTAGTAAAAAAATTGTTAATGGCAAAGACTTGCGTCAAGGGGATCCTGCCTCTCCTGTCCTGTTCAATTTTGTGGCCGATGCCTTTTCTCGCATTCTTTCTAGGGCGGCTCAGCATGGTCATATCTTGCCTGTGGTTTCTCACTTAGTCCCTGATGGAGTCACTCACCTGCAATATGCTGATGATACCATCATTATGGTTGAATTGAATGATGCCTGCATTTCCCACCTTAAGTTCATCCTGTTATGCTTTGAGGCCGTCTCGGGCTTGAAAATTAACTTTTCCAAAAGTGAGGTCCTGGTTACTGGTGTTGATGATACGGAGGCCTTGAGAGTGGCTAGGTTGCTAAACTGTTCCCTGGGTTCCTTCCCCTTCAAATATCTGGGACTTCCCATCTCTCTTGTTCTGCTTCATGCAAAGGACTTTGCTCCGGCTGTTTCTAAGGTGGGAAACAGGGTTCTTCCCTGGAGAGGTAGATATAACACCAATGCTGGCAAAGTTGCTCTCATTAATGCTTGCCTCTCCTCCCTCCCAATGTTCCTTATGGGCTTCTATCTTTTATCGGCTGGCATTCATGCCGGTTTTGACAAGCACAGGGGTGCTTTCTATTAGAATGCCGCTGATAACAAACGGAAATATAGGCTGGTTAAATGGAAGCTCATGTGTAGGCCTAAAAACCTTGCGGGGTTAGGCATTATTAACACGCTGGTTATGAACAAATGTTTGTTAATTAAATGGTGGTGGAAAATCATGACCAGTGGGGCCGGTTCCTTATGGTATTCCATTCTTAAGGCTAAATACTTTCCTCACTCTAGCCCGATGTTTGTTGTGGCCAGGCGTGGATCTCAATTCTGGAAGGACCTTATTAAAGTCAGACCTCTGTTCCAGGAACATGTTAAGTTTACTGTGGGTAACGGTACCTCGGTTCGTTTATGGCGTGATTGGTGGTGTGGTGATACTCCTCTGGCTCTTAGTTTCCCGGCTCTTTTTTTGTATTGTCCTAACCCGGATATCTCTATCGCGGAGGTGGCGGCTAATAATTGGGACTTGGCCTTTCGCCGCTCCTTGTCTCCTGAAGAGTTGGAAGACTGGCAAAGACTCTCTGCCTTCTTCCCCTTGCTCTCGGAGACGCAGGATTTGGTTGTCTGGCCTCATTCTGCCTCTGGCTGGTTTTCAGTTAAATCGTTGTACTCTAGGCTCATCGGAGGTGTCCCTTCAAATAGGTTTTCTTGTATTTGGAGGTCCAAAGTTCCTCCTAAGATTAAAATCTTCCTCTGGCAAGCCTTCAGAGGCCGTCTTCCCGCAGCCGACCAAATTCGTAAGCGCAACGGGCCAGACTCGGAGTTCTGTGCTCTTTGCGGTGCCTTGGAAGACACGAACCATATCTTTTTTCATTGTGTGTTGGCTAAGCTGGTGTGGAGTTGTGTCCGGTCTTGGCTTCAGGTTACTTGGAATCCCTCCTCCTTTCCTGATCTGAGAAACCTCGCCGGCGTGCTGGTTGGGGTCACTAAGAGAGTTTTCTGCGTTGGCTTGGGTGCGATATGTTGGTCTTTATGGACGATTAGGAACAAATTTACAATCGATCATGTCTTTCCATCTAAGGCTGCTGACGTTCTTTTCAAATCCTGTATATTTTTGCAGCAGTGGAGATCATTGACTAAGGAGGACGATCGGGGAGCACTGGACCTGCTCATCTCTAAAATTCAGGCCTCGGCGTCCTCTATCTCCGGGCAGGATCCTGATGTCTGACCTCGCTTGCCGCTGTTTCGTCGTTCTTGGTGGTGGCTGTTTCTTTACTCTTTCCGGCCTGCGTGTCGTGTCTGGCAGGTTGCCATGTGCCCCTAATACTTTCGTGTGCCTGGTCCCTAGTTTCTGTTGTTGTGGATTATCGGTGGTTTCGCCCTTGTTGGTGTTTGGGCCTGTGACTCTGCCTTGTGGCTTTATTTATAAAGTCGGGCTTAGGCCTTTTCTCTAAAGCCCTCCTGTCAGCTTAAGATACCCAATCTTATGCATGACGCTGCACTGTCTCTACAGAAAAAGTATGTGTTGTAGGAAACAAATAAGATTGAGTGACTTCGAAATACCTGTCGACGCTTATTTCAGACATTCTGAAAATCAGCAACTATTTTAAACCCAGCAAACAATAATATGAGATAGTTACATGGAAATTTCATCGCAGCATTTATCAAAATATACCTCTTTGCGAGAATTACAGCTCTGTAAGTGGAGCAGCTCATACCCACTGAAATCAAGGCATCTGCATCACCTGAGGGACCACCTTTCTAGCATGGATGGCTATGCTGCTTTTCTGCTGTGGAAAACGGCAATGGTTGTTGAGCCACCTGTGATTTTGTAATCTATGTAAAACAGTCCCGTTCCTTTATTTGCATGTATTTTTTAGCAATGTCACTCTCAGTGGTCTGCTACTTATGCAATGGTGGATTACTTTAATTCTCAGTGCTCATGCTGCAATCTCGTATACTCTATGCTGCTGCCAGTTGTACTGGTGGAGCTTGTTGCATAAAGGTAAGAAAAGTATTTTCAGTATGATTTATTTCTGCTTTACTTCATTTAAGATTCAACTATTTTCCCTCATGATGTAGGTAATGGTATGGCCAAGAATTTACTGGTGTGACTGAACTTTCACTTAAGTCTGCAGATCGGGTGACAGAGGAGAAGGAGCCAAAGCATTTGGTTGACGAAAATTTCGTGATCTTGTACACTGCAGTGTGCATACCTCTTCAGTTACGGCCCTCTCAATTTTGCGTACTGCTCTGCGACAGTAAGGGTTCCAACAATCCAACCTGCAGCCTTTACCTTATCCGTTCATTTCATGGTCCCCGCTACCTGACATGTGCGCTAAAAATAGTTGAAGGCAAACCATTCTTATGTTCTTGCTGAATCTTCAATGGACAACGTCACTTAGATGTCAACTGAGTTTGCAAGGAATTGGGGTGGATTAGAAAGGCTCTGGAAAAGGCTTCAATCTTGTATGTTACTGAAACTTTGCTTACATAGAAAGCTAGATTCAGTCGCAGAGCTAGCTAAAGAATTCAGACAAATTCCTGTTTGTATGTCCAGCGCATCATTCATTTAGTTCTGCCCATGGTTATGCAAGAAATGTTTCTATGCTGATATCTGGCGTTACTGTTGGTAATGTTCAGTTGTAAGCTGCATTAAAACAGCAGTCCCACAACATTTGCATAGGAATAGTTGCAGGAGAAACATGATAGCAGTCAGGTTGCTGTTGCTAACTACTCCCTCTGTCCCATGATATAAGAGCGTTTTTTACACTACCCTAGTATCAGAAAAACTCTTATATTACGGAACGGGGTCAGTAGGTATTTACCAATTAATTCAAATTGTCGTATGTGCTGAGATAGCTAGCAGATAAGTACATGTCTCTCTGTCTGTCTCTGTCTCTGTCGTTTTGAGCAAACTAACTCAGAGAGCTCCCAGTTTCTGTTATTTATTTTCCTCCACATGAGTGGTTGCTCTTCATTTCCCTTTCGCATGATTCTATTCCACAAAAATTACTACTGACTTAATTTGGCAGAGGAACAGTACTGTAGGAACAAAACAAGTTATCCTAACCTACAGACAGATGTATAAGCCATTTCATGATCACCATGAAACCAGACAATTTATGTTTCATTTATGTTTTTCATTAATCCAAACATATAAATCAGCATACAATCTAGTTTCATTTATGTTTTGCATACAAGTATTTATAGTTTAGAATTAACTATTCCCGGGGACCTCTCTTAGTTTCCTTTTCACTTGAGTCCTCATTTTCACTTTCACGTCCCTCCTGCACTTTCTATTCATTTCTTGTTTCTTTTATTCATCAACACTCAGAACATAACAAGAAGAAAATCAGGAACCGAAATTCAGAGCATCATAAGAAGAGAAATAGCAACATCAGAGCAGATACTCTGTGCATTTCTTGCGCGCATTTGCTGGTCAGTTTAGTAAACTTTGCCGAAGCCTGCAAAACACATTTAAAAAAAGCATATGGCTGTCAACACTGAATATTGCAAAGAAAGTGAAAGAACGTAGATGTAGGAAAACTGAGCACATGTTTCCCAAATGCTACTGACTGTCTCAAATTTAGATAGTTCGGCGCGTCTTGTGAGTATCCTTGCCCTCACACTTTGTAGCTTCCTCCTCATGAGGGAAACATTCACCCCACACAATCTCTGACCCACTTTGTAAGTGAGAGTGGCGTTTTGGCTCCTAGGTGCATATGCACCCATTGTCGAAATTCAAATTCCTAGAAGTTGAAAAATTCGAAACAAAAATCCCGCGTGTATATCCGGACATTTTATGTGCGTTCACAAGGTTTCGGTGAAAAACGACGTTTTTTGTGGCTTGTGTAAAAAAGACAATTTCTGATGCTTCATTCTAACTATTCACGAGGCATTTCTTTATCTTTTTTACACAGGCCACAAAAAACGTCGTTTTTCACTGAAACCTTGTGAACGCACATAAAATGTTCGGATATACACGCGGGATTTTTGTTTCGAATTTTTTAACTTCTCGGAATTTGGATTTCGACAATGGGTGCATATGCACCTAGGAGCCAAAGGCAATTACCGTTTGTAAGGTCCAATTAGTATCTTTGCCTCCACATATTGGAGCTCTTTAAAGCACCCCATGATTTTTTTTCTATCAGAACTCATTTTTCTACTGTCATTCTCATTTTGGTATTACCTATAATGCAAATGAATTTATTTTGTTATGAATATATATAATAATATTGCACAACCTGTGAGTTATTCTATACTTTTGCATCTGTACTCAGTTGTCATGGACGAGAGTGCTTTGCACACCGGACTTCCTCTCCATTTCATTGTCCTCCATTTTCCCATCTTTGCTCTGGTTTTCCATCAGATTTTGTCATGCAGTACTTAGGGCAACTCCAACCGTCTGACCCAGCCGAATGAGGAATTTGTCTGTTTTTGGTCCGTTTAGGTCGACAGTAGGGGCGACATTCACCCCTTGTTCGTGATTTTCTGGGCAGTGCGCCAACCGTCTGGCCCATTTGTTCCGCCTCGGTCAGTCTTTTTCCAGCAAACAAATTTTCATCAACAAACATAGCAAGTAGATAGCAAAATGAAGCTAGAATTCATGCCGGCATAGAACATCGCGCCAAAATAATCGCATCTCGGCCATAGTTTAGGAATCTCGGCTAAAGTTATGCAAATGAACAAACATAAGGTGATCAATCGGTTGAACATAAGTATTTCCCTATAAAATTGCCAAGGTTTTAGGGTGGCGCTGAAACGCTAAAATCCTCAAGTTCACGGCAGAACCGTAAGGGCCTATTTGATTCAAATGATTCAAAGGATTTTTACAGGATGTTTGGAGGGTTAGAATCCATAGGAATATTTTTCATGTTGGTTGTTTGATTCGTATGATTAAATCCTACAGGAATTTTTCCTAATGAATCATTACTACTACATTTCATAGGAATTCTAGCATCCGCTTCATCCTCTTGAATGAAATTCTTTGTTTTCCCTGTGATACAATCAAACAAACTCAAATCCGGTAGGAATTCAATGGGCATAACATTCTAATCCTCTATTTTTTCTATTCCTACGTTTTAACAATCCTGCGACAAATCAAAGAGGCCCTGAGGCTTGAGCTGATCCTGCGGCGGGCAGGGTCTCGCCGTATCCTGATCAGCAGTACAGTACTAGTACGTACGAGCATAGATACGATCTGATCGTGAGATGGTAACCGCGCGAGAACTTGGCCATCAAGACACTATTCCTATGTCCTCGAGGAATCGACCACTCCGGCATATCAGACACAAGAAGACCCTGTACGCACGTAACCCATCAAGAGACTATCCATGTGTGTCCATGCGGACAGAAGAGAGAGAGAGAGAATATTCATGTGCCCTCGAGGCCTCAACGTGAGAACCCCCTGCGGCATATCAGGCCAGGGAACGTACCGACGCACGTAGCAAACGTGCTCTCTTGATGGTGACTCCGGTTGCGCGTACGCCGAACAGACCCGTCGCTCACTCGCGCTACGAGGTTGCTTGGCCACGAACAAACTGCAATATCAGCCGCAGGCTCTCAACCTACACAAGCTACCTAGATGTTCAAAAGTTTCAAGTTTAAAAAAAATCCAGAAACAAATCTGTGAAAACTTATACATATCCACGGCGGATCTGTAAAATTTCGTTAAAAAATATTATGATTTGCAGGCTGCACGCACACACACAAAAAAAATCCCGCCCCGATAACAAAAAAAGAGACCAATTTTCGTGCATGTATTTGACCACGTATGGAAGTAGAGTATATTTGTTATGAAAATTACCTTGAACGTGTTATATATGTATTTGTGTATGTACATTTTTTTTTCAAAAACAAATTGTGATGTGGAAAATATGTTTTTCTAAAAAGTCCTCCAATTAGCCCATCCTCATTTCGCACTTTTTGCCGCGCCTACACACATAAATCGTATGGGCGAGCTCTTATGTTATTTTGGTTCTTCTATAATCAGCATTATCGTATACATCTCGACGGGATGCATCAATTGTTTCTGAACTTCTGTTTACTTTTTGCAACTATGAGCTTCTGTATTTTTGTCTAGTGAAATTTCAAAGGTTTTTGTCAACTACCGAGTTTGTTTTCATTAATATTTTATGAACTTCTCTAGGTGTTGCATCTAAACCATCGAAAAAATTCATCCAGGACTTTATTTTATTTTAATTTTTTCTTATTTTTCGTCCCCATACTCTTGGATTTGGGTTCCGCGGCCTTTTCAGGCTTTCTCGTGTAATTATTTTTTTATTCAGTGAACTTTGATTTGTTTTTCACGTGGCTTTTTTATACTTTTTTAAACACGAAGAGCTCGTTCATATTAATTTGAACTTCACACCATTTTTTCAATTATTATGAACTTCTTTTGTTTTAACTTTGAATAATTAACTTCTCAGACCAGATTTAGAATATTTAAAAAAAAGATCATCGCCGTTTAAGAACAGCTTTTTAAAATGCCAAAAATGTTATCAAAACTTTTGTTGTTTGAACTCCGAAATGAATAGTGGACTACCCTAACTCAATAGTTTGAACTGCCCGGGAACTAGCACGTGAACCTCTAGTAGCACACATTTTGGCTTTTTGCTTCTACTCGTGCACTCCATGTTTGTAGTGCTTCGGTTAGTCTAAAAGTTTGAGTATTTAGAGGTTTACCTAGTAGTATGTTTAAACTTTGCATGTTTGAGAGTTTGAATTGAAGTATGCAATGTGAGATCGAAGTAGTTTGGATATTCATTTTTTTAAAGGAGTTCGATGTTTTGGGCGCCCTATTTTAGAGCATAATTGAAGTTCTATGTTTATCTTATGAGATTCTTTATGAAACTTAATGGACTCGTTCCTTATATTTTTGTACTATTGAAATATAATTGAAATTTGACTAACTATCAAGAAAAATATGGTAAGACCTGTACAAAAATATGACTAACTATATAGACCTCTTTCTCATGCCCTAAAAGGCTTCTTTTTTTACCCTAAATTTTACAACAAGTTTTGATGCCCTATTATAGGACGACTATTGAAGATGCTCTAATCACCTCCATTGTCATGACTCGTCCCCTTGGGAAAAAAATACATTGTCATGACTCGAGAGTATTAGGCAACATCAACCCATCGAGAACTTGCCCATCAGTAGACTTTTCCGTACTCCACTGACAACCAAATTCTTTCCAAGAGGTAGTCAGGTTCTTTTGTTGTATAGCTACATGAGATGTCTTTATCGAAAAAGCTACATGAGACGTACGTATATAAATATATAATATACACACATGTGTGGCGGTAGCAAGTTGCGGCTGCAGAGGGACAAAGCGTACGTGTGCACCATGATGCAATATTTGTCTGTTTTCTTTCAAGAAGATATTTATCTTGTTCATCACAATCATACATACATACATGCATATGCATATCGGGGTGCTAGATACATCCATTTGAGCAGCAAGTAATTCGGGGCAAAGGGCGTATGCGCTAAACTAAACACGCTTAGAACAAGATGACATGCGTGAGGAAACTGTGTAAACTTAATGGACTTGTTGCTAGAAACTACTTCCTCCGTTTCAAAATAATTGAAGTTCTATGTTTATCTTATGAGATTCTTTATGAAACTTAATGGACTCGTTCCTTATATTTTTGTACTATTGAAATATAATTGAAATTTGACTAACTATCAAGAAAAATATGGTAAGACCTGTACAAAACTAGATACATATAGTACAAAAATATATTTCATAAATAAGGAATTTCATGAAACTAATTGGTGTTCTAGATGTCAATATATATTTCTATAGGCTTGGTCAAATTTAAACAAGTTTGACTTATGACAAACTCATAACTTCAATTATTGATCCAAGCTCATAACTCCAATTATTGATCAATCATGATGGCTGGGGTGTTATTTTTGTTTTTGGAAAACAACAACAACAACAACAACAACAACAACAACGATGGATGGTACAGTCCCAATTCACACATCAGTCACTCACTGGAGTATGGATCGATGCACCTTGAAGTCGTCC
>NC_041383.1:710293802-710440898 GCF_002162155.2 Triticum dicoccoides
GGTCCCCCCCGATCTCTCTCTCCTTATATAAACCTGGAGGCATGCATAGATAACTCATATCCTCCATCCGTCCATAAGGCATAGCTGATGCACATGCTCATCTCATATCATCCAGGCCAGTAAGTTACCTAATTAGCCTACTTAGTGTATCATCTGTACGTGACACGCCACACTTAGCTAGCCGACTACCATTCATTAAGAAACTGATGGCTGCTGCGCCTACCTTCTTCTCCATCTGCTCCGCTAAGCCACTGCTCCATTCGGCTTCACCGGTGGCCCGGAATGTTGGCCGGACCAGTCGCAACCGTGGCTTCTTCCGCCCTTCACCGGGGATATATCCCGGGTGGGAGCCTGCGTCTCATGAGCTGTTGCATGATTTTGACTTGCAGGTATAGATATTGTTGCCGTACAATTGTTACATATCGTAACAGTTAGTATTAGTATTGCTTAACGGGTCACGTTGTACAAGAACGTGAAATACAGTCGTTTGCATCATTTTATTTTCGTACTTCCTTCATTCGGGTTTATTAGTCTCACTCGTATCTTGACTCAAATTTTAACCATAGTTTTCACTAGTAACATATATGTCGTACGTCACAAAAATAATACCACGAAACTTCTTGCAAGTATATGAATCTAACAGTATAACTTTTTGTGACATATAACTTATAATCTTTTAGTTAAACCTATGGTCAAAATTAAACCTAAAATATGATAGGGGAGTGGGGGTATAACAATTGTACTAAATATAGGAAAGAAATCTAAATAACCTTTAGATCCATCTAAGATTTCGATTCCCAGTAAAAAAATATATAGAATAGAAAAATATGGGACAAAAAATAAATCCAGTTGGTTTCAGACTTGGTACAACCCAAAATCACCATTCCTTTTGGTTCGCACAACCAAAAAATTATTCTGAAGGTCTACAGGAAGATAAAAAATAAGGGATTGTATCAAGAACTATATACAAAAGAATAGGAAAAAGGGCTCGAATAGAAAAATAGAATCATACTCGAGTTCCGAAGTAATTACACATAATAGAAAAATGGACTCATGTTCAAGTTCCGAAGTAATTACACATATAGAAATCCAAAAAGAAATCGATACGATCCACGTCATAATCCATATTGGATTCCCAAATTTATTAAATAAAAAAGGAGCAATCGAAGAATTAGAGAAAGATCTACAAAAGGGAATTAACTCTGTAAACCAGAGATTTAATATTTCTATCGAAAAAGTTAAAGAACCTTATAGACAGCCTAACATTCTTGCAGAATATATAGCTTTCCAATTAAAAAAAGAGTTTCATTCCGAAAGGCAATGAAAAAAGCCATTGAATTAACTAAAAAACAGATATAAGGGGAGTAAAAGTAAAAATTGTGGGTCGTCTCGGAGGAAAAGAAATTGCACTCGCCGAATCCATTAAAAAGGGTAGACTTCCCCTCCAAACAATTCGCGCTAAAATTGATTATTGCGGGGGGGAGGGGGGATAAACCAGGATGAAGGAAGTGTTGTTTGTCATGGAAAGTTATTTGAATGCAATTAGCATGCATGTTTACCTCCATTTTCTAGTTACCTTAGGGATAGATTTCGAAGCTAGTGCTGAGGCTAGCTCTTTCAGTCTCACCACGAATGTCTCGTTGTCAACATGAACGTCACATTCCACCAAAAGAATCTCCTAACTTCAAGCTAGCAATTCATGATTTTGTTTTCAAGATAACTTTTGTTTGTTTGTGCAACATCCTAGAGTGACACCTACTCCGGAACTGATGAGAAACAGAAGATGTGTACTGGATTCACAAATTATTGACATATTTTTGGAATGAGCACAAATTTTTATATGCATATGTCTTTGATTGTTAATTCTTATAATATGTTAATACAATATAAACCTAAGGTATCATAAAAGTATTTTTATTGAAAAAACAAATTATTGTAAGTGTTATCGCCTGGCCAACCTGAGTATTTTTTCATATATTAATAATCAAAGTTGGAGAAGTTTTGATGCATGTTTTTTTTACAATGTCATCTACTTATGAACTGAGATAATATATGATATCTATTGCACTTTTATAAATTATATGTATTTTGAAAAAAAGAAGTTTGCTCTTTGTGTGACACCAGGAAAGCCTAGCGAATGTTCAGGCGTTGTTGCATCAGTATCCAATGAGTAGACGGGACATGTTGACCACTGTTGATCACCTCAAGCGCCTCTGCATCGATCATTATTTCCAAGACGAGATCGACAGTGTCATGGATGCATGTGTGGATCTCGTTCATAGTGATGATTTACTTGATGCAACCCTTTCACTGAGGCTGATGAGAGAAGCTGGATATTATGTTTCGGCAGGTAAGTAAAGGAAAATCTTAGTCTGTCACGTAAGATAAACACAAGAATTTGGGAAGCTTCAGTGCTATTTGGTCTATGAAATAAATTTTATGTGATAACTTTGCTGTAAAAAAATCTTCAAGTGGCCAAGTCTAAAATAATTCTAGCGTTTCCTTGTGGACCGTATAAGTACCTCCCTTGGGACGTATGTTGTCACTATGTATGACTTATGCCTAAGACCCCTTCTCCACAACATGGCAGACGATGTTCTTCGGAAGTTCACAAATGATAATGGTGATTTCAACCATGGGCTCACCAAAGACATTAGAGGGATGCTGAGCTTGCAAGACATGTCATACCTCAACATGGGAGAACCATCACTGTACAAGGCAAATGAATTCTCGGGCAAGCACCTTAGACTTGCAATTAAGTATTTGGAGCCAAGCCTTGCAAGATATGTGAGGCGGTCACTAGACCATCCCTATCATGTGAGCCTGATGCAGTACAAGGCAAGGCACCATCTGAGTTACCTCCAGAGCTTGCCCACTAGGAACACATCAATTGAGGATCTGGCACTTGCAGAGTTTCAGATTAAGAAGTTGCAGCATCAGAGGGAAATTCAAGAGGTTAAGAGGTATAGATATATACATAATAAACTACTCTCCTTCCATGATTAATTTTGTTGAAGATGTTCAATACGCTCACTCTCTTGATAAGAGAGGAACGCTAGAACTCTTGGCCCAATTTTATTAATTAGTATTTTTATTGCTCAAGTATTCACTCAATTAATAGAGTAGTGGTTTTCACTATGTGAAAACTTCCTTTTCACACAGATGGTGGAAGGATTTGGGATTGGCTAAAGAAATACCGTTTGCAAGGGACCAAGTACTTAAATGGTTCATGTGGCCCATGACTGTCCTTGAGGGTTTGTCCTTCTCTAGATATCGGATTGAGATCACAAAGATCGTCTCCATGGTCTACATTGTGGATGACATCTTTGATCTTGTCGCCACACAAAATGAGCTCTCTCTTTTCAATGAGGCAATCAAAATGTGAGCATTGCATTGTTGTTCCCATAATGATTAAGATTAATTTATTTTAGGGAGGCAATATAGTCACCTTACTTTGTAAATAAATGACATATTATATATGTCCAACAGCATATTCAGACTTTAAATTGGCATCAGATGTGTTAAGATTAATTCGAAATAAACATTATGTCTTTATGAGAAAGATCTTCATATAGATTAATAGTTTTCTAATTATTTATTCTATAATCATACAAACAAGAGAAAACATTGCATATTAGAGATTGTTTATGCCCAAGATTGCATCTACCTTGCTAATGGAATAAAAAACTCATGGATTAGTTAAGACCTTATACATGGTATAAAAGTATTGTCTTATAGAAGTTTCACACACAGATTGCACATTTTGACAGGTGGGATCCTGCTGCTGTTGATTCACTCCCGAGCTACATGATATCATGTTACAGGGCTCTTTACACTGTCACAAATGATATAGCCGCTATGGTTAGAAAAGAGCATGGACTGAACCCTATCACTCATCTCAAGCAAGCTGTATGTCTACTGGAATGATTCTTCATTTTTTTCCTTTAATTTAACTTCCCCAAGGAGCTAAATATATTAACACTACTACCTCACATATTTATGTGTAGTATATAATTTGTGAGTGATCTCTCCTACTTAAAAAATACTCAAGTTTTTGTGTTATGTTCCTTTACTTCGTCTGCCCTCTCCCTCCCCACCCCCACCTTCTCCATTTCCGGGTTTGACAATTTTCCCGGCCGGTTTTCCTTGAAAACCATCTCAACTGTACATGCCTTATTTTCTTATAAAAAAATCACGTTTTCTTTGTCAAGCCAAAAACTACCGATTCAATTAGCAGCTAAAGTCCATTTTTAATAAGTAGTCACATTATAACACTAAAATGTCAAGTAAATCACATTGATTGCACAGAAAGTTTTTACGCTCCTGTTACAATGCATGAGCAATTAATTACCTTACTGTATTTACAAAGAGAACATATAATGAAATTACACTAGAAGCATTCATCTTACCTTCCTTCATTTTACTCTTACAGTGGGCAGCTTTGTTTGATGGATTCATGATTGAGGGAAAATGGCTATATACTAATCAGGCCCCCACATCAGAGGACTACCTAAGAAACGGTATCGTCACTTCAGGAGCACCACTAGTACTCCTGCATCTTTTCTTCTTGCTAGGGCATGATTTAACAGAGGGCAACAACGACCACATGCTTCGGATCATCTCCTGCACTGCAAAGATCATGAGGCTTTGGGATGACATGGGCAGTGCAAAGGTTATAACACACCAAGAACTTTATCACATAAGACTGCAGGATTAGCACTACCAATAATCGTACATGAATTAGTTCAGTACATATCCATGAGGGTGCGCATCCACATCAACATTGACCAAATTAGACATGATCTGACATTTATTTTTCTTCACCCCATGCAGGATGAATCACAAGAAGGGCTCGACGGATCTTACAAGGAGTTGTACCACAGAGAAAATCCTCATGGTGACGCGGAGAAGCACATGCTGGAGATGATCGCGAGTGAATGGCAGGATCTGAATAGGGAATGCTTCTCTGGGACAAAGTCAACACTATCGCATACCTTCATCGGGGCATCACTCAACTTTGCAAGGATGGTCCGCGTCATGTATGGCTATGACGACGAACAGAGGCTCCCCATCCTTGAGGATTACACCAGGATGTTGCTCTTCTGAATCATGCATGCTAGCACATACAAATAGGTTGATAGTTGGTACAACCTTATGCATTGCAATGGGGTTTTGTGGCCGTGACATATAAATAACAAATTTAGAAGGTAACATCTAGTCAAACATGAAAATGAACAGCCTAACTGTGGAACTAGGTTACTAACCCCACATGAACATGCAAAAGTTCTACAAAAGATAGTTGCATCACGCTACTGGATGTATGATAGTTGCGTCGAGTGGCTTATAGAATCTTCGCCATTTCATCTCATCCAATCTCGAGAACAGACGAGCGCCTCAATCGTCCTGATGCTCAGCGCATTATGGTGCTTCGGGATCACCGGTCCAGTGATGCTGAATGCCGCTTCAGAGTGAACGGCAGACGCCGGCATTGCTAAGACGTCCCGCGCAATAGCCGCAAGCGTGGGGTACTTGGTGGCATGTTCCATCCACCATTTCAGAATGTCAAAATCATCCTCTCTTGGGACTAGGCCCTCCGCAAGGTAGTCATCAAGCTCTGAATACATCTGTCTACTGAGATGCTCATCCCAATCTTCCAATGAATCTTTATCATCTGCACTCCTGGAAACAACGGCGCCACTCGGCTGACTCATCGGTTTGTAGTATTCGCTGAAGAGTTCCTGGACCGTGTCGCGTATTTCGGATAAGTAGCTCGCTGAACCTGCGCCGTAAGCTCGTCGCAGACGGAATTCGATGAAGCTCATCTTGAATCTAGGGTCTAGAACAACAGGTATCGACAACCACACGTATGAGTTCTGCCAGTACTCGTCGAATGTGTGCTGCATCACCATGACCAATGTAGCAATCTCGACATTCTCATTTGATGCTTCTTCCTGCAGAACAGTCCTCACTTTCCATACCTCGTTAAAGTATATGTTTGCCGTCGGAGAGCTCGGGCCAGAAATTACTTCGATGGCATGATAAAACGTTCTCAAAATCTTGCAAATGGACACAATAACTCCCATATCTTCTGGAGACAGCACTTCTTCAGCAGGAAACAACTTCTTGAATTGCAACAGAACTTCAAGCCTAAAATAAAACTTATGCCACCACTTGGCATCTTCCTGTGGACACTTCAAGCTCATCTGTGAAATGGCCTCCAGAAGCTGTTGCTGGGCCAATGGTGAAGATGCATGCGCCACAAAAAAGTCCATTACTGCATCACCAATAAGGAGAAGTATGTCTGATTGTCCTTCGGCGACAACACTGTTTATCATGTCGTCCAAGCAAGCGATGTTGCATAGCTTGCCTCTGATGGGAAGGCACCTCTTCTCCATGAGCATCGCCTTGAGCCTCGCGGTATTCGCATCGTTCTTGATTTCACCAACTGAAGTGAAGCTCAATATCTTCTGGTCAAGGTTCCAATCTCTGATTGCATCCCATATGACATTGTAAGATCCACTTTCAGACTGTGGAACACAGGCCTCCTTGCAGTGTATAGTCCTTTCCAAATTAGTAGGTGAGCACCAATACATGCCAAACTTTATTATTCTTCTGTGAACTTTCCAGTCTTCACCGATGAAATGTGCTGTCAAGCAGAGGTACTTTACTGTCGGCTCAGGTCCATCGTCAGTCCAGATGCTTGCCGACAGAGAGACATGCCGCGAGGTTAGCGCGATTTTATCCTTGACATTCATCTTTTCCTTCTGAAATAGATCCAACAAATGGTCTTCCATATCACTACGAGAGACACTGTTAGCCACAGGGTTGATGCTCTTGAAAATCCTTTTCATTTCTTCATGCTCCACAATCGACAAGGGATAACCATGGCATATGATCATTTTGGCCACATCTTGATAAGGTGACTCCTGACCAAACTTGCTGGCGCTTGTATCGTCCCCAGTATTCATCGATGAGGTCTTCTGCTTCTTCTTCAGGTTTGGAACATCTGATGCTGGTAGGGATAGATGATCTGCCACCCCTTGAACAGGCCGACCGGTTGCGCCACTCGAGCTGCTACCATCTGTGAAGCAGGAGTCCTTCTGTGGCCTCTCTACCGCTTCCGGTTTGGCCGGGCAGGTTTCCAGGTGCCGGCGCAGACAGCTATCTCCTTTGCAGCTGAACAGAAAGTGGCAGCTCAGGCACTGTGCAAACTGAACCTTGTCATTCAGAAAGATGGGCTCAAACTCATCCCAGACCCTGGACTGAATCTGGCTCTTGTTTTTGAGTGACCCGTCGGCTCCATCCAATTCTGCCTCCACTTCCATGCTGCCATCCTCCTTGTGCTGCTCATCAGAATGCTCCATGGCCGCCTGCACGGTGAGAAGAAATAATCCATGTCAGTAGTAGTTCAGTGCAAGAAGAAACCACATTCAGTCTCCAAGAGGAGGCTCTGCCAGTACGTCCCAGACCTTGGACCGTTTGTGGTGCTCGTTTTTGAATGACCCGTCAGCTCCATCATGTTCTGCCTCCACTTTCTTCAAGTCACCCTCCTCGTGTTGCTCATAAGGATGATGCTCCATGGCTGCATTGTAAGAAATTAATAATCCCATATCAGTAGTTGAGTACAAGTTGAAACCAGATTTCAGTCCAAGAAGAGATGATGTATCCGTGCAAGAACAATCTTTTCGATTTAATACCCAACCAAAAATATTAAAAAAAGAACATACCACTACTGAAGGACCAAAATAAATTCATACTTCCAGACTCATTATCCCCGTTTAAGCTTAAACCTAGATCATCGATCGAGCACGTATCAACATGTGCAAACACAAATGTAACCGTTGTCTGTATAACACTACTGATGCACCGCAGGTGTTGTTGATCAGAATTAGGGGGGGATGCGGCAGAAAAGAGCACCGGCTAACGAGCGAGGGCGAGAAGAGCAAAGCCACAGCCCACAGGGTGCTGACCTGAACCGATCGCCGACTTTCGGCGTGCGCTCTCGCCGGACAACCGCCGCTCTCCTCCTCTCGCCGGGGGGCGCTGGCAACCGACAACCTTTCCCTCCCTCGTTCAGTTTCAGAAATGGGCGGGCTCCGGCTCCCTCTTCCCTTCCCACGATTCACAGAAGCAAACAACTACCACCCTGAATGCGTGGAGTAGTCGGCTAGCCCGTAGAAAATGCCGCCGCGCCATAGAAACTGGTTTTTCGGGGGTTTTTTTCCTTTAAATATGGGTTTTCTCTGGGAGTCAGCATGCCCTGAAGTCCTGAACCCATGGGCATATGCACCCATTTTTTTAAAAATGCATTTAAAACACGTTTTAAAATGTCGAAAAATTCAAAAGAAAATTTCACACATACATGTTCGCATATGTGTGTGCGCGGCACTAAGTTTTTTGAAAAAATGTCTTTTCGTTTTGTCTCCGCAAAAAAGACAAATTTTAGAGCTTCTAAATAGCGTTTTACGACACATTTTTTTGTTTGCACAGGCTACAAAAAAGTTGTTTTTCTGTGAAACTTAATGCACGCACATAAAACATGAAAACGTATATGTGCAACCTTTTTCAGATTTTTTTTAGCATTTACAAATGTGTTTTTTTAAGTGGGTTTATATGTACCCAGGCTCATCAGATTTTTTTTAGCATTTAGAAATGTGTTTTTTTAAGTGGGTTCGTATGTACCCAGGTTTATCGATGCACTTCTCTTTTTTTCTGGCCGCCTGTTAGGATTTTCCTCCGATCCAAAATAAGTGTCGCAGATTCAAACTAATTTTGAACTGGGTTTAGTTCAAAACCGCGACACTTTTTATAGTTCGGAGGTAGTATCATTTTTTTCTATTGAAAAATGACTAGATAATATGTTCCCCTTCGGGTCATTTTCCATTCCTGTTTCTAAGGGAATCTGGAATGACAAAAGAACTGAACAAGGAATGCTCGCATGAAATTTGCCTTCAAATCATCTTAGTTTATACATTTCGTGAGGAAGAACATCCGAAACTTTGACTATGCACACCGCGAAAACAATCTCCAGGCCTCCAGTGGATATTAAGCAAAAATAAATAAAAGATGGGATTTGCCAAAACACTATGTGCATATCATCATACATACAAATAACAGTTCGATTCTTCCTAACGACTACTTCGATCACACCGCTACATTTTATGCATCCTTCCAGCTACAAAATTTTCTGCTGCTGCTGCCCACCCTGACTTCCAGCTACAAAACATAATCCAGGAAACCCTTTATTCCACCTTTCCACCTTTATACCCCAAAGGAACGTGTAATATAGATGTACACAAACAAAAGAATAATTTCGCAAAAATCGCAGCATTAGCCGCTCCCCACTTTTGTACCACTGCCCAGCCTGTACACCCAAAGGAAATGACACATTTACAGCTCAGATCAAAGTTCTCATTCTTGTCACCAGGGACTGCATGCTCTCCAGCTTGTCGGTCAGCTGCCTGATGTCCTCCGCGCGGCTCTCGTCTCCGGTGCTGGTTAGGGACGCGCATCTGGCCTTGGATTCCGAGATGTCGCTTTGTAGCGAAGCAATTGTCGCTTCCAGGGCCTCTTTCAACGCCGCATTTGAGGTTGTATGAAACATTGGAGTCCTGGGAGTCCTAGGGGTGCTTACGCTGCCAAAACTGTTCTGCCTGCTGAGCCTGCCAGGCGAGAAAATGTTGTCCATGCCTCCACTTCCTGCAGCAGCACAGCTTTGTAAGACACGTGCAACCTCATTTCTCCTTAAGAAAAGCAGCAAGAAAAGAATAACAGGCCATGTAAAGTAATTCATTCCATTTGTCGCAAAAAAAAAAGTAATTCATTCCATACCTAGGTTCCTCAGCTGTTCTACGGTTCCCTGGCCAAGAGACTTGTCAAGTTTAAGCAGACGGAGAATTCCAGCAGTGATCCTCCCCATAGCATCAGCTTCAGATCTGCAAATCATGGCAAGGTGCTCCAGCTCTTCTCTTTTTGCCACAGCCTCAATCTGCACGTTCAAATGGATATAAATAGTTGAGGTGTAACAGTGGCAAATTCCCAACAGTTTTTGACAAATATTGGAAGAAGTGTTCCTACCGGTTCTTTAACTGAAAACTTTACATTATCCATCATCCACTTGGCATCCCCAGTATCATCTTTGCCAATGACCATGGTAGCTTCAACATCAACACCTTGGTCACCAATAGCACTTGAATTGTTCAATCCACTGCATGACTGACTATTGTTTAATTTTCCATTTCCAACGAATTGATTTCTCAAGCGAGGTTTAATTGCCTGTAAACCTTCGATTCCAGCCTGCAGGTGCCACCAAATATCTGCCAATTAGAATACAGAGAAGGCGAGCACCAAATTGAAATACAAAAGTGCAGCTGTCATGGATATACCGTAAAACGCTCCACTGGAAATGCCTTCTTGCCCAACACCTTCTCTGCACCTCCCAAGTTAGGTCTGTCACTGCTTTTGCCTGACAAGTGCAGATTCCTGAATGTTGTATGCCAACATTTGTCTTCCCTACTAATAGGATCACCACTACGAGGAGAAGACCAATCTCCTACTTCTTCTGTCCCTTCAAGTGCGAACAACCAGTTTCTTAACTCAACTGACACATCAAGATCATCTGGCACCCCCAGATCAAACTTCGAATTGCTGTCATTGCCTTCGGATCTTGCTTCTGTAACATTAGGGGATAACGGGATGAGAAACACTTTTCAAACAATGCAAGAAAAGAAACAAAACAAGAAACAAAGATTTTTATCCACCATCTGAAATAAGGACTTGAACATTTCACCATGTATTGTTTCAGTACTAATAGTAACTAAAGTAGAGCTTTTACAATCTAGAAAGTTGCAGATGCTTGCCTTCCTTGTCAGTGACGTGAGATGGTGTGAACAGTTTCCCGAGTGGACCAGAAGATAAATCCTTCAGGCCTCTCAAGAGGCCTTCCCCTGGACCACCATCAGGCCCGAGAATACCGAAACGATGCAGTAAAGACTCGGTATAACTCAGTCCACCTCCGAGACGGACACCAGATACCTTCGATGATACATTCAAGCTATGGCACTCCATATCCCTCATGTCATAAGGCATTACATGAGTGATGTTTATGTCAATGAATTGAGCACCTTTAGCGTGGTGTTTGCTACGATGGTCAACCCAAAACACCGGTCTCATCTTGGGATGCCCATTTTCACATACCACAACGTTATGTTCACCCGTCATGGCAGTGCCATTCTCATGGATTGTAGCACTTTCTCCTTCCAAACAGTTTACTGAGACAGTTCTCCACATCACGTTAGTTGTGACTGCAAAGGCACCACCTAGAGTGCGATGAGAAACTTTCAGGTAGAGATCCTCTCCACCAAACTGAACCAAGGGCATATGTATGTCTCCCGCTGACAAATGTTCCAAGAAATTGAGCTGGAGACTATTCATAGTTAAGCTCACAGCCGTATCACTGGGAAGTTTTTTCTGAAAATTGTCAACTGAAGGCTCACTATCTTTGCCAGACTTGTTACCTTTACTAACCTTTGAAATTCGTTCTCCAACCTGCCCAAAGTAGCTGTAGAGGCCTAAGACAAAAAACAACTGCTCAACTGAAGTGTTGGAGATGAACTGTTGGAAAGCAACACCAATTCTCACAACCCCCTCTGGGGGTGGCAAATCACACAGAGGGCTACCATCTGCGGTAACCATAGCTGCCTCAAATCGAATGTCATCTAATTCAATACATTTCAACACATTTGGAGAGGGATCCCTCACTACTCTCTGTCCATTTGAAGTACTAGAGGTTTCAAGCGAGAGGCTTAGATGAGAAGCTCTACTAACCCACTTCCTCTGGCTGGCATCAACAGGTTGATATTCCCAAAGAAGGAAGCAAGCTGGATCTTTGTCAAGGTTTAGTAGTGAACAGTTTGCTGATGGTGACTCGCTGAAGTGTAGGTCCTCTACATGCAGTCTTGCTCCTGAAAATGATGACTGGGAGCAAGCGGTCTTGGTTCCACTGCACCTTGCAATTTCTTCAGCATCTAACGGAACAGATAGATCGAACTCTTTGAGAGAAAACGACAGGCTGTTAATTGAGGAATCAGCAACTGTGGCACTGTGATTGGGCACAACTCCATCAGCTAAGAATGAGGCAATTCTTAAGCAGGATTGTTCCTGAAGGGTCACCTAAAATGCAAAAATACAGGCAATATTTAATCAAACAGAAAAGTTGAACATTATGTTTCACTGTTAATGTTAAGAAGACACACCATAAGAGGCTGGCATGTGATGACTGTTTTCGAAGCAAACTTTGGAGGTGATGGAGAAGGAGTGGTCTGGAGACAATAAAGGGAAAACAAAGGAATTCCAGCAGCGAATTCCAAGAACTGATTCCCAAATGGATAGATCGGAGGACAGAAATTTTGACCTGATAATAAAGTAACATATAATAGATTAGGCCCAGAGATGGTTGATAACTTGATATGATACAAGCAGTAGTACAAAAGCGAAGGCATAATCAGTATTCACCAAAATCAGGGATAGGCAAGGGTTCTTGTGGAACAGCTTGCATAGATGGTTGTATCAATGTGCATGGAGGACGAGAAAATGTGTCCCTGTAGAAATAATATTCATACATGAGACCCAGCAAAGGTGAGTATTATATACATAGCTTAAATAGAATCTCTATCACTGTTATATCAGAAGTTAACATTACCAAAGTAACATAAGCAGTGCATAGATATAAATTGTACTGGATTCCCATCTAATTTAAGAGAGTAAGTAAATGACTATAAACTTCATGACTTGCATAGTTTAGTCACTATAAACAGGGTACCTATCTTACCTCAGAAACAACCCAGCAACCTTTATGCAAGACAAGTTTTTTGAACTCTCCCCGTCTGAAATGCTAGCCTTTAAAAATAATGAGAAAAACAGTTGTCATCATGTCACTAGATGACTACGATACAAAAAAAATCTCTGACAAGAAAGTATAAATACTGATGTAATTAGCAAAGCATACAGTACTCGATAGATTGACAAGCTAAAAATGTACCCGTGAGAAGAACAGCGATTGCATTAGAAGTTCAAGCTGAAACTCTGTCAACGCAAATAAAATTTTAACGAGAAAGTGAGTAGATGTCTATAAATAGCATATTGGAAGTTGATTGGTTGCTAGTCCTTACCAGCATCTTTAATGCAAAGGAATATGTGATCTACAATAAAGGATACCAAGGAAGATCCTGCTGCTTCTGCATGCTGTTCAAAATAGGAGAAGGAAAAGAGAATGCAAAGAATATCAATATGTGATATGTCTGATAATCCTACTACAAAGAATGCAGTCATAAATACACGAGAGAGACAAACCTGTTGAGACTTTGGATCCAAATCTCCTCTATTTAAGCACGCAGATACCCCAGTCATGAATCGAAGAAACGCCCGTAAACCTGACAAAATGCGTTTTCAGGTGTGACTGATACAAACAAGAACTGAACGAAAAGCTAAAGCTTTATTGTCAATAACCATTTACCAGGTTCACTTAAAGCAGGACAGAGAGCTTCAGTAACATGCAGCTGAACCTCCAGGCCAAGTGGGTTGTTCTGCTCCGTTCGTTTCAGAGTTATCTGATGTTCGACAAATTTATAAGCCAAGCCAAGACAGGCAGAACTTCCAACATCAACTAACAAATTCTCAAAGTTGACAAATCATATTCCAGACACTCACATTAGCCTCCCCTGATATTCCTTCCAAAAACCTTTCGCCGCCAAAGAACATTCGCTTTGCACCATCATCATCTCGTTTGTTATCTTGACTGCTTGAAGAGTTAAATCGTGCATCGGCAAACATGTCAGGATGGGGTAAAAGATCAACTGACAGTGACCGCCATTCCAATTTCTGTGAATTTGGACAGAAAATATGGGAGATCAGAAATTGCGTTTACTATGTCCTCATTCATTATGTCCCAGTACATTAGGTAACAACACAAGAAGACATTAATTTGCTGGGATAAACTAGGAGAGTATTAAACCTTGAAAACATAAATGAATCCTGTGCTGTTGGAGAAATCCCTTGCTTCTTTCAAATTTACAGCCTGTATAAATGGTATTTCAATCAGGTGGCCGAAAACGACAATTTTACATGTTCAAGTGCAACTTTAATCTAGCAAGAATACCTGCCATTTTTCGTTTGTTGTGTACAGTACGAGATCACGAAATGTGATAGCAGCTAGCGGAGGTGACCTGAAAAGAAATTAGAAATTAAAATCGATGTCCGTGCATGTTGCATCCAGTTTACTCACGGAACAAATAATAGGAAAAAAAACAGAATATGCAATAAGTCACCAGAAAAGGCCTAAATGTCTTTCAAGACAGAAGAAAAAGGTTAACATACCATGCCATCAGCAAAAGAAGAACTGAATATGCAGACAAGTAATCAGAACATACCATGTTGCATCTCCTTGCCCGCAAGCACCTCCATGTGTTTCCAATAGCAGGTTCACGATACCTACTTGTACAGTCATGCCATCTGCAATCTAAGCCCGGTATAGCATATTAAGCCCACTTGTATTTCAGATTTTGTAAGGGCAAATTGCTTGATAAATTTGCATTCGGTCCATGGTACAGAAACAGTTGTATACAATTATAAAATTACCATTATTACTAAAACAAAAGGGGCAGACATGCACACAAAGGAAAAACCAAACCATAAAACAGAAACACAAAGCCTAGAAAGATTAAACTAAAATGAATACCATGAACTACCTTGATGATTTTTACAGTATAATCATCATTTAACAGAAGCAGCTCTGAGTGGCCTTACAGATAAATTTTTTGAATACGCATGTACTGACTACTGAACATCAAGTGCAATGGAGCCAACCTTATCAGCATATCCATATCCGGTGCTTTTAGTTGATGCTGTTGATGACGCGTTGCTAATAAATGAGTTGAGAAAAGAACATCAGTTATTGAATGGTCATATGATGGCACAAAATCACAAGCTGGAAGAATTATAACCTCGTAGGGCCGGAAAGATTTTCTGAATCGTCCTTCTCTACAAGCACGAGATCAAGTTTATCAATGTTGACCACAATTGGCTCCACTTGCACATTTGATACCGATGGCAGCTGTAGTGATAATAAAAGAATCTAACTGTGAGACCTGAAAATACACCGCCAATTGTGATACAGAACTACCTATGATCATAAGGTTGATGTTGACTGCAAGTAAGAGACTTCACTGGAATGTCACAAGAAGTGTGAGACCACCCATCTATAAGATACAGAATTATGGCTACAGGGAAGAAATTAACAAGAGCCACAGTTTCCTGCCAATGCCAAACAGAGTACTGACAGAATTAACATTTGAGTCTAAATTTCTGACACGCGACTAGAATTTAGAACAATGACAGTCGAATCCGCATATTCACCATAATTTCTAGCACCGACAGACACAAGAGCACCAACTTGACAACATTCTGAACAACAAATTCGCCGCAATCCGCTCACCGACACCGAGGCACAAGCAGGCGAGGAGGCGGCCTTACCGTGATCTGGAGCTTCCCGACCCGCGCGCGTTCGACGGTGAGAGACGGAGGCAGCCCCAGGCTGGCGTGCAGCGCGTCGCCATTGATATCTGCAGCGCCCCAAATCACGCCCAAAAGGCCAAAACCGACAGAAACAAAAAAAAGTTAGCACCGACGGCACGAACAGAATTGGCATACGCGAGAAGGGTTTTGTCAGGGATCCGACCGAGGTTGGAGAGCTCGGCGGTGCGGCCGTTGAGCTTGAACTGGTCGCGGGTGAAGGACTTGAGCCAGTACTTGAGCGTGTACTCCAGCGCCCGCGCTATGATCGACTCCATGGACGCCCCGGCCCTCCGGGGGACCTTCTGGGGGCGGCGCCCGGCGGTTCTCCGGTGCCGGTGTCGGTGGCGGGCGTGCCGCCGGATCGGAGGCGAGATTCCGGCGGGATGGTGAGAGAGAGAGAGAGAAGAGGGGGGACAGGGTAGGGGCCGGGGGAGGTGGAGGGGGGGTGAAAGGAAGTGGTGGGCCCTTTTAGGGTCTGTTCTGTGAGAGTGAGAGTTCCTTTTGGCTTAAGCTTTTGATTACTCCTCATTAATTTTTCTCTGCTTCTGTGTGAGCTTGCCACTGGAGCACTGCCTTGTCTTGATGCTATTTTTGTGCTTTAATTAAAATCTTCTTTTTATTTTGCTTTTTTGTGTGTGTGTACAAGCGTGTGATTGACAGTTTGACACATTTGCAAAGGGCGATTCTTTGCTTGGGTTCTATTTTGGGTGTGGTTTAAGGTTGGCATAATGGCATTAATTTGTAGCTGCTTTTGGGATCAATGCCTCAATTTATTTTGCGTCCTCTGGTAGTGACTTTGTTTAAGGCGTGCTGGTCAAGTGGTCAGAGTATCTAACGCGTTCTTTAATTTAAGATTTGAGAGGGTAAAATGGTTAAAGCCAAATGCATTTACTAAGTAGTAGTACTCCTATTGATCTAAACGCTCTTATATTTCTATATTTCTTTACAAAGGGGTACTTTTTTTAGTGATATTGTATTAATTTACTAATTTGAGAGGGAGTATTGTACGAAGTACATTAATAATATTGTATAAAAACATCTTACATTTCGGGACGGAGGGAGTATCATTTATTTACTCCATCAGATCTATTTTATTTGTCGTTCAAACAGATGTATCTAAATGTATACTCTCTTCATCCAAAAAAAATGTCTCAACTATGACTTGCTTTAGTGCAAAGTTTATTTTTTGAGTTGTATTTTCAAATACATTTGCAATAAGTTAAAGTCGATGCACGTTTTTGGGGGTTGATAATTTTCCATGTTCAAAAATGGATAGTGGGCATGGAACATTACTCAATTACTACTCCCCCCTGACCTGTGTAGTGTTGAAAAACGTTTTACATTATGGTACGGAGGGAGTACTTTCCTTCTTAATTAACCAGCTGTCATTTCCCCGGCTGTACTAAAACAACACTAGAGACCAAGCCGACATGCGAGAGAGGGACGCCTCAGTTTCAACGTTTCATGATCTAGCCGTACCTTTTCATCCCCTCTTCACATCCAAGCCACTCTTCGCCCCCATGGTACTCATATTTAATTCCAACCCCTAACTCGCGCTGCCCCACAAAAGCAATCAGCAGCTCAGCCCATGTTACTGTGGCGCAACAATCCAAGATCCAACAAAAGTTACCGATCAATCCTTCAAAATAAAGCTAGGTAATTCTCCAAGCAACTACACGGAAAAAGGAGCCGGACTCTGCCGTACTGTCAAAGCGTCAATGGCTCCTGGCCCTTGCTTGATGAAGCTTCTTCGTCTTGTGGTAAAGGCAGGCAGCTAGCTATCCTGCCTCGGGATTGCTAAGGACAAATTAACCGACTAGGTTAACTGTGGGATGGTTTAATAGTACTAGTTGATGATCACTTCCATCTGGATTAACTGTTGTCACTCAGTGCAACATGGTCGAGCAGATGGATGGATCTGGCGTGAGGACTCGTGGGCTTTTGTTCCTAGTGGGAACCCATTTGGTTCCTGGATGGCAGTGGGGCCAAGGAGTGCTGTAGCACGTGCGAGTTTTGCACTACCAAACCAAAGTTTATCGCCCTCTTCATTTCCTAATATAGCGCGTATATATTTGTTGAAAAGTTAAGTTTTACAAACTTTGATTAAATTTATAAAGAAAATTATTTGTACC
The DNA here is from genome assembly GCF_002162155.2 of Triticum dicoccoides. Classification (NCBI taxonomy): domain Eukaryota; kingdom Viridiplantae; phylum Streptophyta; class Magnoliopsida; order Poales; family Poaceae; genus Triticum; species Triticum dicoccoides. Next base: position 710,311,505 of record NC_041383.1, read on the forward strand.
TATGGTATCAAATATATAAAATATGAAACTACATCTTGTGATGAATCCAATGTTATATATCTAGCATTCGAGATGTAAATATTTTTATCCACAAACTTGGTCAAAGTTTGTGAGCATTGACTTTTAAAAAAGATGCATTACATTATGAAATGGAGAGAGTATTATTCGCAATCAGCCACCCACACGCGACTCTTGAAGCAGTGAAACACTCCTATAAAAGATGTTGGAGTACCCATCTTTCTGGGCTGCTTGAGGGCGAAAATAGGCTTTTGACCGTCCGTTGCCGGGTGGCTTGCGGCGGGAGCCTCTTGGGGCGTCTCCGAGCCGTTTGATCTATCCGGACGGCTCGGACCCCGGCGACCGCTTGGAAAGTCCATGATGGGTGGACCGACGGCGCGCCCGAGGCCACGGTCTTTGGGAGGACTTCGGTGTGCCCCCGCCTGTGCACGAGAGCTTGGCTGGATCCGCCTATCGGCATCTTCACCCGAGCCGGTTGGTTCGGTCATGACAATCGGTGCATGTCCATAACGAGTGGACTGAAGGCAGGTCTGGGACCACTCTTATGTGTCGGACTTCAGCAAGCCCCGTCTGTCGGTGTCTTCGCCTGCGCTGGCCCGTTAGATCGCTATAGTCGGCGCATGTAGTGCGCCTGCTTGCGCCGACTGTAGCAACGCATACACCCTCTGAATGGGTGGCTGCGGTGCGCGTGGGGGCCACCGTCATTGGGCGCGGACGCATGAACGAAATGAGAAGACAACACACTTTGACCCTCCTCCAAGCACGTAAACGACTCTTTGATCTGCTTCTCTCCCTCATAAGGTTTATCCCTTGCTGCATCTGTTCGGAACGCAGTATTTTCAAAAAAAATCCTATGATCACGCAAGATCTATCTAGGTGATGCATAGCAACAAGAGGGGAGAGTGTTATCTACGTATCCTCGTAGACCGAAAGCGGAAGCGTTACGACAGCACGGTTGATGTAGTCATACGTCTTCACGATCCGACTGATCCTAGCACCAAAGGCACGGCACCTCCGCGATCTGCACACGTTCAGTTCGGTGACGTCCCACGAACTCTAGATCCAGGTGAGGTCGAGGGAGAGTTTCGTCAGCACGACGGCGTGGTGATGATGATGATGAAGTTTTTTTTTGGCTGGGAACTGTAGGGGAAACCCCCACAGCATATCAAAACTTTATTGATAGAGAGCACAATTACAAGTACAGTTAGAGATTACAAGGGGTAATCAAACTAATAAAAGTCAAGAAAGATAAAAAACAAGTTAGAAGAACAAGAAAAAGGCCTCAAGGTGGCAAGAAGGAGATCCATCTAAGTAGATCATCCTTATAAGAAGCTTTCACTCTATATTGCATTAATGTAATATCATGGATGAAGGCACTTCTCCATTTATTGAATCCAGCTCTTTCATGCATGAAGACCTTAGCATTTCTAATAATCCAGATATTCCAGCAAGCAATAAATACCACTTTAGTGAAGAAGGGTTTCCTGAAGCTCCCGCTAGCATTGCTAACCACAGCAGACATGAGGTCCCCAGAGGACCAATCAATCTACAGGTAGTTCCAAACTCTGACACTAAAATTGCAATTAAAGAACAGATGATCTCTTGTTTCCCTAGCTTGCACAGGGCAAAGCACACAATTAACTCCATCCTCCAAATGCCAATGCCTTTTCCACCATATCCTTTGTGTTCAACCTGTCCATAATAAGCATCCAAGCGAATAATTTTATTTTCATTGCTCATACTCTTTCATTGTACTATCCATGCTAGTTTAATTTATTTTTCTAGATTTCTTCTTGTGTGTTTGATAAACCTTAAGAAAACAAAAAAAATAGTTAGTTTAATTTCCATGCTTATAGTAGTAATTAAAAGAAAACCCAAAAAGATTTCTCGTTCTTCTTTTACTTGTTGGGAGCTTTCTCGTGTAAATAGTTTTTTTTCCTTTGGGGGTCGAGAGGAGAAGACCATATTGAAAATATTTAGTGGCTCTCATATGCATGATTGTTGATTTAACTTAGAGCCCATATTACCTTGTCTTCTCCCTTGAATTGAATGCTTACAGATTCTAGCTTAGTCCAATGCACGTGCACTATTATTATTATACACACCGTTCGGTCGTGCAAGTGAAAGGCAATAATAACGATATATGATGGACTGATTGAGATGAGAGAAGCTGGTATGAACTCGACCTCTTTTGTTTCTGTAAATATGATGAGTTCATCGTTCCTGATTCAGCCTATTATGAATAAACATGTTTGCAATGACAATTAGAGATTATAGTTGCTTATGCCATGCTTAATTAGCTAGGAGCTTATAATGGTTTACCTTGCGTGCCAACATGCTATTAAAATGGTTGTGATGTGGTATGATAGGGTGATATCCTTCTTTGAATGATTCGAGTGACTTGACTTGGCACATGTTCACGCATGTAGTTGAAACAAAATCAACATAGCCTTCACGATATTTATGTTCATGATGGATTATATCCTACTTATGTTTGCACTTAGTGTTAATTAATTTTAATGCATGTTCATGACTGTTGTCGCTCTCTCAGTTGGTCTCTTCCCAGTCTTTTGCTAGCCTTCACCTGTACTAAGCGAGAATACTGCTTGTGCATCCAAACTCCATAAACCCCAAAGTTATTCCATATGAGTCCACCATACCTTCCTATATGCGGTATCTACCTGCCGTTCCAAGTAAATTTGTATGTACCAAACTCCAAACCTTCAAATGAAATTATGTTTTGTATGCTCGAGCAGCTCATGTTTCAACTAGGGCTATCTGTATCTTCCATGTTAGGTGGGTTATTCTCAAGAGGAGTGGACTCCGCTCCTCATTCACGAGAAAATGGCTGGTAACCGGGATGCCCAGTCCCATGATCAAAAAAGATCAAAGCAAATCAAAATAATTAAACAAAACTCCCCCAGGGTTGTTGCTAGTTGGAGGCACTCGTTGTTTCGAGCAAGTCATGGATTGATGCTTGTTGGTGGTGGGGGAGTATAAATTTTATCATTCTGTTTGGGAACCGCCTATAATGTATGTAGCATGGAAGACATCGAGATCTCATAGTTTTTGCGTTGACAGTGAAAGTATACCGCTCAAAATATTATTCATCTCTATTTTAAAATCGAGCTCTGGCACCTCTACAAATCCCTGCTTCCTTTTGTGAAGGGCCTATCTATTTACTTTTATGTTGAGTCATCACCCTTTTATTAAAAAGCGCCCGCTGGAGAGCACTCTGTCATTTGCATACATTACTATTAGTTTATATTGGGTATGACTTGACTGGATCTCTTTTACCATGAATTACAATATTTAGTCAGTCCTTGATCTTTAAAGGTGCTCTGCATTTATGTTTTGCGGTCTCAGAAAGGGCTAGCGAGATACCATCTTGTTATATCATATTGTGATTGTTTTGAGAAAGTGTTGTCATCCGAGTTTTATTATTATTGCTCGCTAGTTGATTATGCCATTGATATGAGTAAATATGAGACCTAAGTGTTATTGTGAATATGGTTAGTTCATAATCTTTGCTGAAAACTTGAATGCTGGCTTTACATATTTACACCAACAAGAGCAAATAGAGTTTGTAAAAGTTCTTCTTTATCACTTTCAATTTGTCAATTGAATTGCTTAAGGACAAGCAAAGGTTTAAGCTTGGGGGAGTTGATACGTCTCCAACGCATCTACTTTTCCAAACTTTTGCCCTTGTTTTGGACTCTAACTTGCATGAGTTGAATGAAACTAACCCGGGCTGACGCTGTTTTTAGCAGAACTGCCATGGTGTTGTTTATTGTGCAGAAAACAAAAGTTCTCGGAATGACATGAAAATCCACGGAGATAACTTTTAGAAAATATAAAAAATACTGGCGAAAGAATCAAGGCCAAGGGGCCCACACCCTGTCCACGAGGGTGGGGGCGCGCCCCTCCCCCTGGGCGCGCCCCCCTGTGTCGTGGGCCCCCTGATGCTCCACCAACCTCAATTCCAACTCTATATATTCCGTTTCGCGGAGAAAAAAATCAGAGAGAAAGTTTCATCGCATTTTACGATACGGAGCCACCGCCAAGCCCTAATCTCTCTCGGGAGGGCTGATCTGGAGTCCGTTCGGGGCTCTGAAGAGGGGGATTCGTCGCCGTCGTCATTATCACCCATCCTCCATCACCAATTTCATGATGCTCACCGCCGTGCGTGAGTAATTCCATCGTAGGCTTGCTGGACGGTGATGGGCTGGATGAGATTTACCATATAATCAAGTTAGTTTTGTTAGGGTTTGATCCCTAGTATCCACTATGTTCTGAGATTGATGTTGCTATGACTTTGCTATGCTTAATGCTTGTCACTAGGGCCCGAGTGCCATGATTTCAGATCTGAACCTATTATGTTTTCATGAATATATGTGAGTTCTTGATCCTATCTTGCAAGTCTATAGTCACCTATTATGTGTTATGATCCGACAACCCCGAAGTGACAATAATCGGGATACTTCTCGGTGATGACCGTAGTTTGAGGAGTTCATGTATTCACTATGTGTTAATGCTTTGTTCCGGTACTCTATTAAAAGGAGGCCTTAATATCTCTTAGTTTCCACTAGGACCCCGCTGCCACGGGAGGGTAGGACAAAAGATGTCATGCAAGTTCTTTTCCATAAGCACGTATGACTATATTCGGAATACATGCCTACATTACATTGATGAACTGGAGCTAGTTCTGTGTCACCCTATGTTATAACTTTTACATGAGGAATCACATCCGACATAATTATCCATCACCGATCCAATGCCTACGAGCTTTTCACATATTATGCTTTGCTTATTTACTTTTCCATTGCTACTGTTACAATCACTACAAAACTGTTACTATTACTTTTATCACTGTTACCGTTTCTATCATACTACTTTGCTACTAAATACTTTGCTGCAAATACTAAGTTATCCAGGTGTGGTGGAATTGACAACTCAACTGCTAATACTTGAGAATATTCTTTGGCTCCCCTTGTGTCGAATCAATAAATTCGAGTTGAATACTCTACCCTCGAAAACTGTTGCGATCCCCTATACTTCTGGGTTATCAGTTCTCCCTATGGTCCTTGGCCTTCATGGCGATGATGGCCCCCTCCGGCAGGGTGCCAGAGAGGGCCTAGATTGATTTCTCATGGCTACAGAGGCTTGCGGCGGTAGAACTTCCGATTTAGGTTATTTCCCAAAGGTTTCTGTATTTATAGGAGGAGTTTGCGTTGATTTCACGTCAGGGTGGGGGCCTCGAGGAGTCCACGAGGCAGGGGGCGCGCCCCAGGGGGTGGGCGCCCCCCACCCTCGTGGGGCCCACGGGACTCCCCTCCGGTAGATTTTTATTCCAGTATTTTTCATACTTTCCAGAAAAAATCTCCGTTGATTTTCAGCACGTTCCGAGAACTTTTATTTCTACACAAAAACAACACCACGGTAGTTCTGCTAAAAACAACGTCAGTCCGGGTTAGTTCTAACCAAATCATACCAAAATCATATACAACTATTGTAAACATGGCATGAATACTTCATAAATTATAGATACGTTGGAGACGTATCTGGACCCAGAGATACCTCTCCAAAACACGGAGTGACAAATCCTAATCTCGATCTATGCCAACCCAACAAACACCTTCGAAGACACCTGTAGAGCACCTTTATAGTCACCCATTTACATTGTGACATTTGATAGCACACAAAGTGTTTCTCCGGTATTCAGGAGTTGCATAATCCCATAGCCTAAGGAACTTGTATAAGTCATGAAGAAAGCAGTAGCAAAGAAACTGTTACGATTATAATGCTAAGCTAACGGATGTGTCATGTCCATCACATCATTCTTCTAATGATGTGACCCCGTTCATCAAATGACAACACATGTCTATGGTTAGGAAACATAACCATCTTTGGTTAATGAGCTAGTCAAGTAGAAGCATACTAGGGACTATATGTTTTGTCTATGTATTCACACATGTACTAAGTTTCCGGTTAATACAATTCTAGCATGAATAATAAACATTTATCATGAATTAAGGAAATAAATAATAATTTTATTATTGCCTCTAGGGCATATTTCCTTCAGCATTCTCTTGCACACATGCAATTTAGCTTTTTTTGTATGGACCCTTGAGTTTTATGGGGCAGTTCGTATCATGATGGAAATCTGCTGGCAAGGTCCCACGTTGAATGAATCAAATGAAACAATAGCATGATGAACATATGTGTTCCTACCTTTGTTTCAATATATTGTCCAGCTTCTCTCCAGCGACAAGCCATGCTGGATGTACAAGGACACAAGGCTACCATTATGAGGCACATTATCTTGCTACACTTTCTTATTGGCATCTCATCACCAGGTTTCTTTCTATTGTAAAACCATTTTGTCTTGTATATCCGATATTTAGTTATGTTGGTATATGATTTTTTTTTCATTAAAGCAACAATGTCATTCTTGTTACCCTGCAACTGCAATGTTTCTGTTGGAGTTACTGATTTCCGGTCTACAAGGATTAGAAGGCATTTCATGATTTGGTCATAAGACATAACTTGCCAATGCTCAAGAACACTAAAGCTAGAGTGGAATTATTTCTGAGATGCGTGTATCTACTTGAGAGCGAACTTTCCAAACCTTAAAAGCTCTACTTTTGCCATCAACATCTTACAACTATAAGTGTATATTTTCTATGCCAATACTGTTATTTGGATTTTTATTTCCTTTGAAGTAATTATACCTTTTTGGTGCTATCATCTTGAATACTGGACTATTGTAGGTCTTCAATCACACTATCTTTTGTCCACAAGGCTAGCCACAATATCACTATGCATGGTGCAGAGCAGCTTGCAGTTTTTCAGAACGTCCTTCTTGAATAATTTGTAAAGAGGTTAGTATTTCACCTCAATATGTCCATATGTGCATTTTTTTAAAACTCGGTCCCTTAGGATTTGATTGAAAATCGGGCAAAAACCGTCACATCATGCCCACGAAAACAAGGCAAACAGGACGACATGACAACCCGCACAAGAATGCACACACGCCACTGAGGAGAAAAATGTCCATCAGACCTAAGAAAAAAGATCGACACACTGCTTTCTTGCAATCCAGTAGGATTCCTATCTTCAATTACATACCATGATTTGTAAAATGAAGGAGACAAGCACGAGAGGCAAGAAAGCACAACACCACTCCAAAGCATTGTAAACAATTATATACAGATTGCTTCCTATCCCTAAAAATTATAGAGCCAAATTAGACAGGCGCGGCAACGTGCGCCATTAATGATCTAGTATTGTTTGTATAGACCCCGCAAAGGAGAAAGGATTGTTGACTATCTGGTACTTCTTGAGTATGCTTGATTGTGGTCCTTTTGAGCAACTTGGATAACTTGTTGCAGATCCGATTTCAGTATGACGTTAAGAAACCCCTTGGTGCATGAGTTCGATATAGACTGAATCTACCATTCCATCGTGGACAAATATCAATGCCATGTATTATCTGGAGCCATCGTGGCATCAACGCTACTTCTGCTACCTTCAAAGAAGCAATATGAGGTCAGGCAATAACACATTTATTATATACCCGCTACCTATCTGACTAGGCTTTTATGTATAAATTTATATCACACTGGAATGCAAAAAATAACACCATAGTAGGGACAATATTACTGTTTTCCTTAGTTTTTTTTTTGCAAAGAACTGTTTTCCTTAGTTACCTAAGCTCAGTCCGTGTAGTTAATACTGGAGTTGATGCATGGCCAGGGAACTATAAATTGTATGACTCATTTTCTCGAGGTTTGCACATATATATTTCAACTCTTTATATGACATCTCATATTAGGGCCGGTATTATGTATTACTTGGTGATGCTATGCAGGTGTACTATCCAAAATGTAATGTATGACATGTTAGCGTTTCATTGATTCCTAATGTTATTTGTCCGATTCTATGCATTACTTAGTATGGCTGAGTAGTGCAATAGTTTCAACATTTTGTGCCATGTAAATTTTATTAAGAAAACATACCCATCTTTCAACACATTATTTATGAAAAGCATATTAACGATCTAGTAATGTCTACTATGATTGTTATACGGAGCTCAGAAACTCATCGTAGTCTTTATTTTATGGTTTTCATGGTTTAGATCCACCAGGAAATTAGTTTACAGCTCAGTCTTTGAATCATGATTCGATCGTACACAATGTAAGTTGCAGTGGATGGCAACTTTGTTTTTTCAGTTACAATTATTTAAAACTGATGAAACCCATTAGATTTCGTCGTGATTCTTACTCGATGAGAGTTGCAACTAATTGAGAAGTAACTAATTCTCATTATTTTTACCCGACAAATAGCCGAACTACAAAGGAAAACAAACATAGAGAAAAATCTTATACGACCCATGCATCGGTGGACCAACTAGCTAGGCAAATCAGATAGTAACGAAATTACTAGGATGATTGCCCCCAAGACCAAGAGGCCATGCATGATGAAGCTACGATGAGGGAGGCTGCCAAAATTAAATTGATTGAAGGCGAGCTGATCGAGTTACTCCACCAACTGAACGCCATACGATACATCCTGGCACTGCCGGATGTACGGGAGCAGCTTGCCGTTGTCGCTGTGTCCCCTGGTCCGGCAGTCATAGTGCGGCGCCTTCATGAAGCAGGGCTCGATGGTGGAGGCGAGACGACACGGCGGATCGGGGACCTTCCCGTCGGCGGGGAGCATGAGCACCCAGGGCCTCAGCCCGGCCAGCCCCTGGCTGACGTAGCCGAACGTGGATTGGGCGGACGTGACGACCACGTCCGAAAAGCTGAGCAACACTATCTCAGCCAACGCCTTCTGGTTGTGCTGCCGCTTCTCCGAGTGCTGCATGCCCAGGTGCGTCGGCTGGAACACGCTCACAGTCACAGCGCCGTGCCCTCCCGCCGCGCGGTGCTCGTAGTACAGGCTGCTGAGCTTGTCGTAGTAGTCCCCGTTCAGCGACACCACGAGCACGGCCTTGCGTTTCGTCTCCTGCTCCTGCTCCTGCTGCTGGTGGTGGTCAGAGTCAGAGCTCGGGAGAGTAGCGTCCTTGACGGCGGGCAGGAGGCTCTCGCGGCTCGCGCACGAGATGATCTGCTTGTAGCGTTCGTCGGCGGAGATGCGCGCATACTTGAACTCGCGCACCTGGACGCCCACCCGCTCCTCCGCCGGGGCCAGGTACGAGCTGTAGTACCGCGTCGCCATGCCCCACACCGTGTTGCTCGGGTGGAACAGGTACCGCCCGAGGTGGTGGAACACGGTGTCGCGGCGCGGGAACAGGCGGGCCAGCTCTTCCTCGTACCGCGGGAGGAAGAAGAGGCCCGGCACGAAGTAGTTGTCGGAGCGGAGCACGAGCCATCGCACGCCACGCAGCGAGTCCTGTCCGTCGTCGCAGAAGAAGCGCCGATCGTCCGGCTTGTAGTCGGTCTGTAGGTGCACGTACAGCCACGGCGCCGGCGGGTCCCTGCCACGGCCCAGCGCGTTGCCGAGGCTCTCCCGGGTGCGGACGTTGAGCCCCTTGATGCCCTGGATGGGAAAGCCTTTCTCCGGGAGCACCCAGGTGGTGTTGGAGCCCGGGAAGGGCTCGCAGAAGACGTCGTTGAGGTCGTCGGCGGGGTGGTGGACAAGGAGGACACGGTCAGTGAGCAGCGCGTAGAGGAAAGCGGAGGCGGTGGAGAGGATGCGGTTGCCGAGTCCCTCTACGGGGGTCCAGATGATGTAGCTGCACTCGGGGTCGTCGGAGCTGGCACCGTTGGATGATGCCGCAGCTGGTGCTGGCGCTGACGCATGCCCATCCATGGCCTCGCGCAGGCGGGCGACGGCGCGCGAGTAGGCCGGTGTGCCAGGCCCGCAGAGCTGGTGGAGGGACTCGTAGCGTCGGAGGCGCGCGACGAGGTGCGATGACAGGTTGTGGAGCGACGGCTGGCGGTAGAGCGGGGCGCGGTAGCGGCTGAGGCAGGAGCGGTCGTCGAAGTCCGGCGAGAGGAGGCCGCCGAGGAGCGGATCGGCCGTCGTCACGGAGGGGCCGGCACGGCCTACTCCTTGTTGGTACACTACATGCATATAGATATAGTTGAAGCATGTCGTCGATTACTTGACTTGGTATATATACCGACAATGCCTCCCTCTGTACATATACAGTCTAGTGCAAGATCAACCTGTACGTACGTACGTACCAGCTTTTAAGAGTGGACGGCATCCGGGCGAGACCCGCGTGGCCATGAACAGCACGCCAACCAGGCTCACCGCGACCACTACTAGCACAATCGGCCGAACGCCGCCGGACGACTGCCGCTGCCGCTGAGTGGAAGTGGATGCCTTGCCGCCCTCCATCTTGTTGAGTTCACTACTAGGCTAGGCAGCCAAGCGCTAGCTATATATGCATTCTGTCTGCAGCACCTGTATATATCTGTATGAAGCAAAGTTTCCGGCTGCCTAGCTCGTGCCCGTGGATGCTTGAGGAGACCGCATGCATTTCTCTCTTTTTTTTGGCCCTCCTTGTTCCACGTACGGCCTGCTTACATGCATACATACATATATACTACTCCACTAGGAGGAACGAGTAGTCACGAAGAAAAGCAGATGCATGCGTTGACCTCGACTTGTGTGTGCCCTCATGGAATGGACGGGATGAGTAACGCGGGGTTAAAGTGGCAACTATGATCCTACTACAAGTTAGAGCGAGCTGACCAAATCAACAAAGCACCACCACCAATTCCGCGCTGGAGACCTTACCCGCTCAATGCACATCCCACGGCGGTCGCAACATGCATGCATGTGCCGCGGGGCTGATAGAGCTATATATACAGGACTGGCAGCGTGCAACCGACGGTTGTGCAAATGCTGCTTAATGACAGGAAGTAACTCATAGGAAAAATGGTAATATAGAACTTGTTGGATCTTGGCCAGTGGTAAACGTCCGTTTATTTTTTGCTTTCAAAATGTTGTGTTTGAACCCACCTTTGGTCAGAACAAATAATTAATGCATTTGTTCTCTTTTGTATTAACTTACTCGGTGGGCAAGTACCGCTAGAGCTTTTACACTATCTTATATTCAGTAAATAAACTGCATATATTTAAGAGTAATAGACTTACTAAAGTAGACATCACAATCTCCTAAAGATATTTGTTTATATGTATCTCATTATGGAACTGTGGCAATGGTGTTGCAAGAGAAGCCAAAGTACGAAAATTCAGCAAACAACATAAAAAAGGGCAAATATATATAAATACAGTATGAAGAAAACATACCCTTTTTCACATAATCACGATGCTTTTTGATGTTTCATGTACTAATGCACCAAATCTGTCAATTGGAAGATAATAAGGGAAAACAATAAATAGTCCTAATTTGACAGCACGCCAACAATCTTGGCAAACAATGGCATAACATCATGAATGATGCCCAATCCAAACCAAAAAGCACCAATGTGATATTAGTTGGCGACCACCTACATTGAGTAAGACACATGTTAAGAGACTTCTTGGTAATTAAAATAAAAGTAGTAAGTTGCCATCTAGCATGTGTTCTACTTCTGATAGTTGCACATGCAACCTAACCTGGTTAGGTCTGGCTATAATAAACAGAGTGTATCAATCTCATACCGATTTTCATTTTCTTTACTATGATTTTGTATTTCCTAACAAAACAAATAACTGTAGGGAAAATCACATGAGGGGTAATTAAACTGCTTCACCAATGCATATCCAGGCGTCTATATGGACTCTATGGAAATCCGCCCAATCTGTCCGTTTGCACTTCCGCCGGTCTACCCTGAAAGATGAGATGGCCATGAATCATGACCTATTTAGTTATGGGTCCGTCTAAACATGAAAGATGACCAGTAAGTCCACGAACCATTTTTATGACTTACTTGTGCAGATCTCGAACCAGTTTTATGACTTACTTGTGCAGATCTCGCTCCGTCTTTCTGCTGATTTCAACAATTTTTTTTATCAAAGAAGGGCTTCCCCCTTCCGATTTTCATTACTGAAAACCAACTTGCAGAACCACAATACTCAACCGAAAGACTAGCATAATTCAGGGCAGCGCCGCAAAAACCCACACGATTGATTCATCACCAAAAGCCAACAAGCCTACAGGGCTGCCTACCATCATCATCCAGGAAATAACAAAGTTCACGAGGGCACCAGAAAAAATTAACAGCTAAAAAACTACTAAAACACGGCAACAACATAAAGTCACACATCTTCAATAGCCGACAGAATCTTCTTTTCATCCCTCCAGTCTTGCCACATTGATTCTCCACCCCTGCTTCGCTGTGTACACTTCATCTGCTACCCGCTCTAGCAGTCTTGCTCCCAGCTCCAGCACCCTTTTTAGCGGCTCCTTTGTCTGCAAGATAGACCAATCAACCAACCAATTAGGCATTAGTTTGGTTATATATAAAGGATCATTTATCCTTTTTTTTAAAAAATAATCCCATTTCCACTCTTCCAAATAGCCCACAACAAAGCAGAAACCCCCACCATTACTAACTTTTTATCATCCCTGCCAAACTTGTTTAGCCAATTCCCAAAGCAATCCCTTACATTCAAGGGAGTGGTTTTAAGCCCACACACACACCTAATCAGCCCCCACATCAGGGATGCCACTGAGCATTCAAAAAACAGATGATCAACTGATTCATCTTTTCCACAAAACACACATCTTTTCCCTCCTTTCTATCCTTTTTTTTCAGCAAATTGTCTCTTGTCAAGATACTTTTCCTATTAACAAGCCATAAAAAGACTTTGATTTTTCCAGGCACTTTGGTCTTCCACAGAAATTTATGTGGGAAATTCAGACCGAGAGTGATAATTTTCCTGTACAAGGATCCCACCGAGAATTTATGATCTGCAGTGAGGGTCCAGGTGATTTTGTCCCTTCCACCCCCCATAGATACTTCCTCACATCTACCTTTAAGACTATTCCATAAATCCAGAATTTCCCCATATAAGGTTCTCCTGAATTTAAATCCTTGCCATCCTTTTTGTATGGCCTCATCCACAGTTATATTGTGGTCAAAACAAATATCATATACTCTAGAGTAAGCTTCCTTTAAAGGTTTATCATCTACCCAAGTATCTTCCCAAAACCTGGTATTTTTCCCATCCCCTAGTTCTTTTTTCACAAATTTGTAAAAAAAATTCTTTAATTCTCATAAGACTACCCCAGAATTGGGAATCTCCAGGTCTCTTAGATATTAAGGCTAAGCATATTCCCTTTCCATCTTTTCTGCTAAGTATATCTTGCCATAAGCCTTCCTCTATTTCCATTTTCCAAAACCATTTGTCCAATAATGCAATATTCATCACCTCCAAATTTACGATCCCTAACCCCCCTACATCTTTAGGTATGCAACATTTCTTCCATTTAACTAAATGGTATTTTTTTATGTTCCCATCTTCTCGCCATACCAGTCTAGCCCTGAAAAAAATCAGCTTTTTTAATAATCCCTTTTGGGACAGCATAGAAGGACATCACAAAAAGTGGAATGTTAGTCAGACATGCTTGCACCAGGGTTATTCTGCCAGCTGTAGAACCTAACAACTTCCCCTGCCAGCAGCTGCATCTTTTTTCAATTTTGCTAGTTACACAATTCCAGTGTAAGTTTCTAATTCTAACATCTCACATAGGCATCCCCAAATATCTGATGGGCAGCTCCCCCATCTTACGTGTTAGAATTTCTTGATATATCTTCTGTTTCTCTTTAGCTTTTCCAGATAGCATCAGTTCATTTTTATGAAAATTTATTTTGAGGTCAGACATTTGTTCAAAATCTCCCAATATAAATTTGAGATTTCTTACACTTTCTATATCATCTTTTATCAAGAAAATAGTGTCATCTGCATACTGTAACATATTGTCACCTTTTTTATTTTCCCCTCTCAACACTCCCTTCACAACATCATGTTCTAAGGCATTGTTCATTAAAATGGCTAGGGCATCTGCAGCCAAATCAAAAAGCAATGGTGACATAGCATCACCTTGTCTTAACCCTTTAAAAGATTTAAAATATGGCCCAATATCATCATTCACCTTGATCCCTACATGCCCTCCCCTCATGGTTTCCATCATCTAGTCACACCACTTGTCAGGGAATCCCTTTAGATTTAACATTTATATTAAAAAAGGCCATTTTATTTTATCATATGCTTTCTCAAAATCTACTTTGAAAATCAGAGCATCTTCTTTTTCTTAATGAAAAGTATTCAGAGCTTCATGTAAAATCACTATTCCCTCCATGTTATATCTACCCTTAATAAAGGCAGTTTGGGTTTTGGATATTACAGGGGCACACATTTAGACAACTCGTTCATCAGCACTTTAGTTATGATCTTGAAACTAACATTCAACAGACATATGGGCCTAAATCTTTGAATTTGTCTAGCATCATTGGTTTTTGGGACAAGAGTTATAATGCCATAATTAAGCATGGCAATATTAATTTCTCCTCTAGCGAACCCCTCTACCAATACTTTTAAATCCCATTTAACCAAATCCCAGAATTCCTGATAAAAATCAGCAGGGAATCCATCTGGTCCAGGACTTTTGTTCTTTTTCATCCCAAACACCACCTGATGTATTTCATCCAAAGAGAAAGGGGCCAAAAGCTCTTCCCTATCTTGAATGCTAATCTTCTTCATGTCAATTCCTTTCATAGAGATTTGTGTCTCTTCAGGATGTCCAAATAATTTTTGTAAAAGTTAGTTATGTATTCCATCAGTCTACTCTCTCCCTCTATGATCCCCTCATCTTGTTCTAATGAAACAATTATGTTTTTCCTCCTTATTCCATTGACCTCGGCATGATAGTATCTAGTGTTCCCATCTCCATCAGTTATCTCTTTATCTTTGTATCTTTGTAACCATTTTATTTCTTCTTGAAGCAATACTCTTTCAAGTTGTGCTCTAAGCTCCCTCTGCTCTGTTCTATCTGCAACAGTAAGTCCCAGTTTCTCAGCTCTCTTGTCTATCTCATCTAGCTCCTTAACAATATCTATCTTTATTTTTCTATACCAGGCATCCACATTTTTATTCCATCCCTTGGTTTTTTTCCTCAAGTTTCTCAATCTTAGTTGCCATCTCTCCAGAACATCCCCTTTATATCTCTCACTCCATGTTTTATACACCAACTCTTTGAATCCCTCTCTCAATGCCCATGCATTCTCATATCTGAATGTATATTTGTGATCTTCTGATTCCCATGTGTCTAGGAATAAGGGAGTATGATCAGAGATTTCCCTAGCAAAAGCTTTTAATATAGTTAGTGGGTATTTTTCCTCCCAAGCTGGACACATCAAAACCCTATCTAGCTTCTCAAATGTGGGATTTTCCTGGTTATTAGCCCAGGTGTATTGTCTCCCATTTAAAGGTAGCTCTCTCAACCCTGCTTGCTCAATTATAGCATTAAACATGAAAGACCACTTGTCATCATGGACAAGTTTGTTTTTCTTCTTCTCATTTCTAATGATATTGAAGTCACCACCCACCAAACATGGCAGTGAGTTATCATGATATAACCTGGCAAGCTCAGCTAAAAAACTGGCCTTCCCCTCTATCTGAGCATCCCCATATATAGTGACCAAATTCCAATGCATCTTGGTGTTTTTGTCAAAAATCAAAATTCTCAAAACATATTATCCTTTCTCTATATTTTCTACATCAAAAAGATCTTTGATAACACCAACTAGGATCCCACCAGACTTCCCCCTGGGTGGGTTCTAGCACCATTGGTAGTTTCTCCCTCCACACAAATTGTGCAACTCATTTTTTGTAAAATCTTGCTTAATTGTTTTAGAAATCCCTATGAAATCTAGCCTTTGATCAATGATCAATTCTCTCACATATTTTTTATGATCCTGCCCTATAGCTCTAACATTCCAGAAAACCCCTCTCATTTTCACTATTTTCCTTTTTAATTTTATGGTCTTCTTTTATTTTTTATTTTTAATAAATGTCTGAGAAGAGACTAATTAGTCTTATTTCCCTTTCTCCTTCTTCTCAACACCCCAATCCCAATTGTCAGCTTCACACAGTCCAGTGCTGGTGAGCTTTTTTCCCACTTTTCTTTCCTGAGAACAAGCCTCTCAGTTTTATATATTGCTGATCCTCAGTGTCAGCATCAGAGTGTTCTAAATCAGAACATATCGCTGATTTCAACAATAGATTCCTGCAGCACATCAAACTGATGACGGACCCTCTGCGGACTGTAGTATTCGACGATGTGGAGGTTATTAAGAGGATACGAGCATAGCCAATGCTCGTCATCGGATACAGAGCGTGGGTTAAGGTAAGCAGTAAATGATGGCTGACAGAATATCGAGTATGGTTGCCATATTACCTAAAAACATTCTGATGTGAGGTATCTAATTAAGCATCATACAACAAACAGCATCACTGAAGTGATGCATGCAATCTTACCTTATCATGCATGAGCATGTCGAACATGTCCGAGTAGTGCATGTATAGTTCATGTTGGTTGCCTATCATACACGACGCCTCTTCAAATACGATGGCGTACGTGCTACGGCGATAAGGATTAACCACTGGTGTTAGTGTAATTGGTACACAAGGCCAGTTCGGGATGTTCGGCCTGCCAACCGGAAGATGGAACCATGACTACAGCTGGAGTAGCACCACACAGCCATCTAGATTTGCAGAGAGTTGTCGACGACGACAAGCCAAGTGTCAAACAATGTGATATGTACGTGGCATGGGCTGCACCGCACCATAGCATATCTTAGATAGTTGGTTCAGGTTGTTAGCTAGAGTTTATCTTCTCTCATTGTAATCTTATCTCTATATAGCTTCCTCTCCAAGATGTAAACATATCTCAACTGTATGCGCTACCAGGGAGGTGCACCCCTGCCTATAAACATGTACGATGCCCCCTCGAGTTGAGGTACGATGCTTTTCACCATCGCACATGGTAATCAGAGCCTTTCTCTTCCACAACGTCTAAAACCCTAGACTCCATCCAGTGCAAATCATGTCGTCATCCTCCGGTGCCTCCCAAGCTGGTCCCAATGGCCAAGTCAGGGAGTGGCTCTCCCGCACCAACTACGTCCTCTGGCGCGCGTAGATCACGCCACAGCTGAGGGGCGCGTGTGTCTTCGGCTATGCCGAGGGCACCCCACCGGAGCCGATGAGGATCCTCTCCACCAACGACAAAGATGGGAAGGAATCGACTGAGCGGAACCCTCTCTACCCCATCTGGGTGCGAGAGGACCAGCAGGTGCTCGGGTACCTGCTAAACAACCTCACCAAGGAGGTGCCCATGCAGGTGACCGTGATCACCACGGCGCGCGAGCTCTGGACGACACTGTCAGGGATGTTCTCCTCGCAGTCGCTCAGTCGCGTCAACAACATCAGAACCTCCCTGGTGAATGCCCAGAAGGGCATCAAGACCGTCTCCACCTACTTCGCCAAGATGCACGGCTTCACCGATGAGCTGGCCGCTGCCGGGAAGCCTCTCCAGGACGATGAACTCATCTCCTACATCCTGCACGGCCTCGACATGGACTACAGCCACTCGTCTCCGCCCTCGATACTAGAATCACCTTGGTATGCCTCTATGAGATCTTTGCAATGCTTAGTAACTTTGATCAGAGGGTGGAGCAGTACCAGGGATCGGGCGACTTCAAGTCATCTGCCAACGTCGCGACGCATGGGCGCGGCGGCTACTCATGTCATTGTGGCTCTCCTCGCTCCAAAGGCAAGCAAGGGAGTGGCGGCAACAACGGCGGGTCCAACTCCCGCAACGGACGTCCCAACTCCACCAACACTAAGGGCCGCTGTGGCGGGTCTTCTTCCAGGTCTCGCCCGGACGCGGTGCGTTGCCAGATCTATGGCAAGCCGGGTCACTTGGAGAGGGACTGCTGGTACCGGTTCAATGATGATGAGGCCTCCTCTGAAGATGAAGAAAAGATTGCTGCTGCCGCTGATGGCTCATACGACATTGATACAAATTGGTATCTTGACAGCGGCACGACGAACCATCTCACCGGTGAACTGGAGAAGGTGACACCCAAGGAGAAATATCATGGCAAAGACCAGATCCACACCGCAAGTGGTGTAGGTATGAGGATACGTCACATTGGTCATTCAGTTTTTCGTACCCCACATCAAAAATTACATCTTAGGAAAATTTTGCATGTCCATAGCACCGACAAAAGTCTTCTATCTGTCCATCAAATTACCCTTGATAATCATGTTTATATTGAGTTTCATCCCTTCTTCTTTTTGATCAAGGATCATGTCACGAGGAAAACCCTCTATCGAGGTAGATGTGTTTGAGGCCTCTACCCGTTGATTCCGGACCTTAGAAGATACAATAAACAAGCTTGTGGTGCTATCAAGCTTTCATCCACAAGATGGCATGACCGTTTAGGGCATGCTTCATTTTCTTTAGTTGAACACTTGCTTCAAAAGAATAAGCTCCCGTTTGTTGGTGAACGCAATGTTGAAACCATTTGTGATTCTTGTCAGAGAGCAAAAATTCATCAACTTCCTTACCTTATTTCCACTAGTGTTTCTACCCAATCATTGCAATTATTTTTTTCTGATGTTTGGGGTCCTACCCCAAGTTCTGTTGGTAGACACACATAGTACGTAAGTTTCATTGATGACTACAACAAGTTTTCTTGGCTCTACCTTCTTAAGAAGAGGTCAGAGGTGTTCCAAGTGTTTAAAAACTTCCAAGATCTTGTTGAACGTCAGTTTGATAGAAAAATTCTTGTTGTTCAATCCGATTGGGGAGGGGAATACGGAAAGTTAAACTTCTTCCAAACACTAGGAATTTCCCATCATGTGTCATGTCCTCACACTCACCAACAAAATGGTTCGATCGAACGTAAGCACAGGCGCATCATTGAGGTTGGCCTTGCTCTTTTGGCCGGAGCTTCTATGCCCTTAAAATTTTGGGATGAAGCATTCCTTACTGCCATGCACATGATAAACATGCTTCCTTGTTGATTCATTGACAATGAAACTCCAATAGAACGGCTTCTCCATACAAAACCAGACTATAAATCTCTTCATGTGTTTGGATGCGCCTGTTGGCTAAATCTCCGTCCCTACAACAACCGCAAGCTTATGTTACGCTCCACACAATGTGCATTTCTTGGGTATAGTGCTCAGCATAAGGGTGTAAAATGCCTTGACATCTCTATTGGTCGTTTCTACATCTCTAGAGATGTTGTTTTTTATGAGACAAAATTCCCTTTTGCTGATCTCCATCCCAACGGCGGCGCTCTACTTCGCAAAGAGATCCTTCTCCTTCCATCTCACCTCTCCAGTCATGATCAAGGGGGACACGATAACAGTGATGATCATTTGTCGACTAATCCTCCTGACCATATGCATGAGCTTTGTGATGACATAGGATATCATAGTGGTGAAAACAGCGAAGGAAATGGTGAAAACAGTGAAGAAAATGGTGCAAAACCCGGCCCATATCGTATGTGTTGCGGCCAAGGGAGCAAATCTGCCTCGGGATCCGGTGTGTCAGCAGCGACAGAAGGGTCCGCCTCGGGATCCGGCGTGTCATCAGCGATAGAGGAATCACCTGGCGCTGCATCAGGCGCACCAGCAGCTCCCGTCTATGCTTGAACACGTGACCAACTACGGTTGGAAGCGGCGGCTCCACCAGCCCGCGCGAATCAGTGGCTGCCACGCTGCAAGTTGCTTGTGGCATGATCGGCTCGTGCTTTGGAAGCTAGCCGACCGTCTACAAGCAGCACGACGCAGCTCGACTGGCGGGTGCGAGGCCAGATGCGGCAGGTGTGGGCTCAAGCGCAGATTCCTGCCGACCCGTGTCGTCTTGTTGGGGGGGATCTTCTGCGCTGGTTTCTTCTCGCACACACCAGCCGCATGCCACAGAAGATTAGCCAGCAACGGACCCCGCCAAAACTGCTGGCGCGGATGGATCTGCCTCGGATAGGGTGCAGATTCCGGCTCCTGATCGACCCGCGGGATCCTTTGTGGCGCAAGATAACACTGTTTCACAGTAGCGCCTTACACGACTACAATCAAGGGTGAATAAGCCAGTTAATTACAAGCACATAACAAAATATGGTATGATCTGTTCTACAGGGAACCAGATGAGCCTAACATACTTGAGGAGGCTCTTGGTGATGAGAAGTGGAGGAAGGCAATGCATGAGGAATATATGGCACTATAGAAAATAAAACTTGGTATTTTGTTCCTCCAAGGCAAGGTAAAAACCTTATTGACTGCAAGTGGGTTTTTAGGATCAAAAGAAAGTCCGATGGAGCAGTTGATCATTACAAGGCAAGGCTAGTTGCCAAAGGCTTCAAACAACGGTATGGCATAGACTACGAGGACACATTTAGTCCAGTTGTAAAAGCTGCCACCATCCGTCTTGTTTTGTCTATTGTTGTTTCCACGAGATGGAGCCTTCGACAGTTAGACATACAGAATGCATTTCTTCATGGTGTTCTGGAAGAGGAAGTTTACATGAAACAACCTCCTGGGCTTGAAAATAGACATTCACCCTCTCATGTATGCAGGCTTGATAAAGCATTGTATGGATTGAAACAAGCTCCAAGGGCATGGTATTCACGTCCCAGTAAAAAGATGCCGACACTTGGCTTTGTTCCTTCAAAGCCTGACACCTCATTATCTATTTACAATAAGTTCAATACATCAATATTTGTTCTTATATATGTTGATGATATCATTGTCACAAGTTCATCTGATGAGGCAATAACATGACTATCGAAGGACTTAAGCACTGAATTTGCCATGAAGGATCTTAGAGATTTGCACTATTTCCTAGGGATTGAAGTGAAGAAGCACAATGATGGACTTCATCTCTCCCAAGAAAAACATGCAAATGATTTGGTAAGAAAAGCTAGATTGCAAGGTTGTAAGCCTACTACCACTCCCTTGTCTGGTACAGAAAAATTGTCTCTCACAGAAGGAACACTTTTGAGCTCAGAAGACATCACAAGGTATAGAAGTCTTGTGGGTGCACTTCAATATTTGACACTCACATGACCTGATATTTCTTTTGCTGTAAATAAAGTGTGTCAATTCCTTCATGCACCAACCACAGTTCATTTGACTGCCGCAAAACATATCGTTAGATATGTGAAAAATACTATGAGAATTGGTCTTAACTTTTGCAAGTCATATTCCACTCTTGTTAGTGCCTTCTCTGACTCAGATTGGGCAGGATGTTTGGATAGACGCTCTACCGGTGGCTTTGCAGTATTGTTGAGGAACATAGTGATTCAAAAAAATTCCTACGATCACGCAAAATCTATCTAGGAGATGCATAGCAACAAGAGGGAAGACTGTGTCCATGTACCCTCGTAGACCAAAAGCGGAAGCGTTTAGTAACGCGGTTGATGTAGTCGAACGTCTTCACGATCCAACGATCCAAGTACCGAACGCATGGCACCTCCGTGTTCAGCACACGTTTAGCATGATGATGTCCCTCGAGATCTTGATCCAGTTGAGGACGAGGGAGAGTTCCGTCAGCACGACAGATTGGCGACGGTGTTGATGATATTACCGGCGCAGGGCTTCGCCTAAGCACTACGACGATATGACTAAGGTGTTAAACTGTGGAGGGGGGCACCACACACGGCTAAGAGATTGTCTGTTGTGCTTTGGGGTGCCCCCTGCCCCTGTATATAAAGGAGGAGAGGGGGAGGCCGGCCCTCCCTGTAGGGCGCGCCAAGAGGAGGGAGTCCTACTAGGACTCCAAGTCCTAGTAGGATTCCACTTGGTGGAAGGGGGAAGGAAGTAAGGGAGAGGGAGAGGGAGAGGGAAAGGGGGTCCGCGCCCCCTCCCCTAGTCCTATTCGGACTCCCCATGGGAGGGCGCGCGCCTCCCCTATGTGGGCTGTCCTCTCTCTCCCCTATGGCCCATGATGGCCCATTGCTTCCCCGGTTCCGGTAACCCCTCGGCACTCCATTTTTATCTGGTACCACTCAGAACTCTTACAGTGTCTGAATAACATAGTCAATATATCAATCTTTATGTCTCATCCATTTCCAGACTCCTCGTCATGTCCGTGATCTCATCCGGGACTCCGAACAAACTTCGGTCAACAAAAACACATATCTCTTAATACAAATCGTCATCGAACGTTAAGCGTGCGGACCCTACGGGTTCCAGAACTATGTAGACATGAAAGAGACACATCTCTCATCAATAACCAATAGTGGAACCTGGATGCTCATATTGGCTCCTACATATTCTACGAAGATCTTTATCGGTCAAACTGCACAACAACATACGTTGTTCCCTTTGTCATCGGTATGTTACTTGCACGAGATTCGATTGTTGGTATTATCATACCTAGTTCAATCTCGTTACCAGAAAGTCTCTTTACTCGTTCCGTAATGCTTCATCCCGCAACTAACTCATTAGTCACATTGCTTGCAAGGCTTATAGTGATGAGCATTACCAAGAGGGCCCAGAGATACCTCTCTGAAACACAGAGTGACAAATCCTAATCTTGATCTATGCCAACCCAACAAACACCTTCGGAGACACCTGTCGAGCATCTTTATAATCACCCAGTTACGTTGTGATGTTTGATAGCACACAAGGTGTTCCTCCGGTATTTGGGAGTTGCATAATCTCATAGTCTGAGGAACATGCACAAGTCATGAAGAAAGCAGTAGCAATAAAACTGAAACGATCATAATGCTAAGCTAATGGATGGGTCTTGTCCATCACATCATTCTCCTAATGGTGTGATCCCGTTCATCAAATGACAACACATGTCTATGGTCAGGAAACATAACATCTTTGATTAACGAGGTAGTCAAATAGAGGCCTACTAGGGACACTTTGTTTTGTCTATGTATTCACACATGTACTAAGTTTACGGTTAATACAATTCTAGCATGAATAATAAACATTTATCATGATATAAGGAAATATAAATAACAACTTTATTATTGCCTCTAGGGCATATTTCCTTTAGTCTCCCACTTGCACTAGAGTCAATAATCTAGGTCACATTGCCATGTGATCTAACACCAATAGTTCACATCTGTATGTGATTAACACCCATAGATCACATCGCCATGTGACCAACAACCAAAGTGTTTACTAGAGTCAATAATCTAGTTCACATTGCTATGTGATTAACACCCAAAGAGTACTAAGGTGTGATCATTTTTGCTTGTGAGAGAATCTTAGTCAACACGTCTGCTAAATTCAGAGCCGTATGTATTTTGCAAATTTTATATGTCTACAATGCTCTGCATGGAGCTACTCTAGCTTATTGCTCCCATTTTCAATATGTATCCAGATTGAGACTCAGAGTCATCTGGATTGGTGTAAAGCTTACATTGATGTAACTCTTTATGATGAACTCTTTATCACCTCCTTAACCGAGAAATACTTCCTTAGTACTCTTAGGTAACCAAGGATAACTTTGACCGCTATACAGTGATCCATTCCTGGATCACTATCGTACACCCTTGCCAAACTCATAGTAAGGCAAACAACTAGTCTAGTACATAGCATGGCATACTTTATAGAACCTATGACCGAGGCATAGGGAATGACTTTCATTCTCTCTCTATCTTCTGCCGTGGTCGGGCTTTGAGTCTTACTCAACTTTACACCTTGTAATACAGGCAATAACTCCTTCTTTGACTGATCCATTTTGAACTCTTTCAAAATCTTGTCAAGGTATGTACTCATCGAAAAATCTTATCAAGCGTCTAGATCTATCTCTATAGATCTTGATGCCCAATATGTAAGCAACTTCACCGAGGTCTTTCTTTGAAAATCTCCTATCAAATTCTCCTTGATGCTTTCCAGAAAATTCTACATCATTTCAGATCAACAATATGTCATTCACATATACTTATCAGAAAGGCTGTAGTGGTCCCACTCACTTTCTTATAAATACAGGCTTCACCGCAAGTCTGTATAAAAATTATGCTTTGATCAACTCATCAAAGCATATATTCCAACTCGGAGAGGCTTGCACCAGTCCATAGATGGATCGCCGGAGCTTGCACACTTTGTTAGTACCTTTAGGATCAACATAACCTTCTGGTTGCATCATATACAACTCTCCTTTAAGAAATCCATTAAAGAATGCAGTTTTGACATCCATTTGCCAAATTTCATAATCATAAAATACGGCAACTTCTAACATGATTCGGACAGACCTAAGCATCGTTACGGGTGAGAAAGTCTCATCGTAGTCAACTCCTTGAACTTGTCGAAAACCTGTCGCAACAAGTCGAGCTTTGTAGACAGTAGCATTACCGTCAACGTCAGTCTTCTTCTTGAAGATCCATTTATTTTCTATGGCTTGCCGATCATGGGGCAAGTCCACCAAAGTCCACACTTTGTTATCATACATGGATCCCATCTCAGATTTCATGGCCTCAAGCCATTTCGCTGAATCTGGGCTCATCATCGCTTCCTCATAGTTCGTAGGTTCATCATGGTCTAGTAACATGACTTCTATAATAGGATTACCATACCACTCTGGTGCGGACCGTACTCTAGATGACCTACAAGGTTCGGTAGTAACTTGATCTGAAGTTTCATGATCATCATCATTAGCTTCCTCACTCATTGGTGTAGGAATCACTAGAACTGATTTCTGTGATGAACTACTTTCCAATTCGGGAGAAGGTACAATTACCTCATCAAGTTCTACTTTCCTCCCACTCACTTCTTTCGAGAGAAAGTCCTTCTCTAGAAAGGATCCATTTTTAGCAACAAATATCTTGCCTTCGGATCTGTGATAGAAGGTATACCCAACAGTTTCCTTTGGGTATCCTATGAAGACGCTCTTCTCCGATTTGGGTTCGAGCTTATCAGGTTGAAGCTTTTTCACATAAGCATCGCAACCCCAAACTTTAAGAAATGATAACTTTGGTTTCTTGCCAAACCACAGTTCATAAGGCGTCGTCTCAACATATTTCAATGGTGCCCTATTTAAAGTGAATACAACTGTCTCTAATGCATAATCCCAAAATGATAGTGGTAAATCTGTAAGAGACATCATAGACCGCACCATATCTAATAAAGTGCGGTTACGATGTTCGGACACACCATTACGCTGTGGTGTTCCAGGTGGCGTGAGCTGTGAAACTATTCCACATTATTCTAAATGAAGGCCAAACTCATAACTCAAATATTCACCTCCACGATCAGATCGTAGAAACTTCATTTTCTTGTTACAATGATTCTCCACTTCACTCTGAAATTCTTTGAACTTTTCAAATGTTTCAGACTTGTGTTTGATTAAGTAGATATACCCATATCTTCTCAAATCATATGTGAAGGTCAGAAAAGAATTATACCTACCACGAGCCTCAACACTCATCGACCGCATACATCGGTATGTATTATTTCCAATAAGTCATTAGCTCGTTCCATTGTTCCGGAGAATGGAGTTTTAGTCATCCTGCCCATAAGGCACGGTTCACAAATATCAAATGATTCATAATCAAGTGATTCCAAAAGCACATAAGTATGGAGTTTCTTCATGCTCTTTACACCAATATGACCTAAACGGCAGTGCCACAAGTATGTTGCACTATCATTATCAACTTTGCATATTTTGGCATCAATATTATGAATATGTGTATCACTACGATTGTGATTCAATAAACAATCAACATTGGGTGTATGACCATAGAAGGTTTTATTCATGTAAATAGAATAACAATTATTCTTTGTCTTAAATGAATAACTGTATTGCAATAAACATGATCTAATCATATTCATGCTTTAAAGAAAACACCAAATAACATTTATTTAGGTTCAACTCTAATCCTGAAAGTATAGGGGGTGTGCAATGATGATCATATCAATCTTGGAACCAATTCCAGCATGCATCGTCACTTCACCCTCAACTGGTCTCTATTTATTCTGCAACTCCTGTTTCCAGTTACTAATCTTAGTAACTAAACAAGTATCAAATACCCAGGAGTTACTACGAGCAATAGTAAGGTACACATCAATAACATGTATATCAAATATACCTTTGTTCACTTTGCCATCCTTCTTATCCACCAAATATTTGGGGTAACTCCTGCTTCCAGTAGAAGCACTTAGTTTCAGGCTTAGTTCTAGCTTTGGGCTTCTTCACGGGAGTGATAACTTGCTTGCCATTCTTCTTGAAGTTCCCTTTATTTCCCTTTGCCCTTTATCTTGAAACTAGTGATCTTGTTTAATCATCAACACTTGATGCTTTTTCTTGATTTCTACCTTCGTTGATTTTAGCATCACAAAGAGCTCGGGAATCGCTTTTGTCATCCCTTGCATATTATAGTTCATCACGAAGTTCCAGTAACTTGGTGATGGTGACTAGAGAACTCTGTCAATCACTATCTTATCTGGAAGATTAACTCCCACTTGATTCAAGCCATTGTAGTACCCAGACATTCGGAGCACATGCTCACTAGCTGAGCTATTCTCCTCCATACTTTTAGGCGAAGTACTTGTCAGAGGTCTCATACCTCTCGACACGGGCATGAGTCTGAAATACCAATTTCAGCTCTTGGAACATCTCATATGCTCCGTTGCATTTCAAAACATTTTTGAAGTCCCGGTTCTAAGCGTAAAGCATGCACTACAAAAAAAGACACATCCGTGACATTTTGGGCCGAACGAATTTTTTTCCTGTCATACTTATGACAGTTCTATGACATAATTGTGACAAAACCCGGTATCATCATAGATGTGGTGGGATCCTACTTCTATGACAAAAAATCATGACAGAAAATGGGCTTTTCGTCCTGGGCGGGCCGGAGACATAGCTGCATGACATTCTTTGGGCCGTTCATGACGGAAAAAACCATGGTAGAAGCAAGGGCGAGGAAAATATCGGGGTGTTCCCGGTTACGGTGGGTGGTCGGGGCCGAGCAATGCACGAAGGTTTGCACGTTTGTCTCGTACACACACGCGCGTGGGTGCGAGGCGTTGGGCTCTAACTGAACCCGAGCGAGGCGTCGCCTAACTGAACCCGAGCGACTGCACTGCAGGCTACGCGTTACTGAATCCGAGCGATCGAGCGATTCCTTCACTACTGCTGCTAATTGAAGCCGATCGATGCTGCGTCTGGATGAACAGTGAGTGTTGCAGGGGGGGTGGGTTGGATGAACAGTTCCCGGTGGGGGTGGATGAACAGGACCCCGTGGTGTTGCCTCTGGATGAACAGGACCCCGATCGATCGAGCCGGTTGGGGCTGAATGAACAGGACCCCGTGGAGGGATGGATGAACAGGACGACCCCGTGGAGGGCTGGATGAACAGTAGAAGGTGGAGGGGTGGATGAACAGTTGCCGTGGAGGGGTGGTTGAACAGGAGCCCGTGGAGAGGGGTGATTGAACAGTAGCCGGTGGAGTAGCACGTGGTGGAGGTTGGATGAACAGGAGCCCGTGGATGAACAGTCGCAGGTGGAGGCCGGAGGAGGTCGACGGTGGATGAACAGTAGCCCCGTGGAGGCTGGAGGAGGTCGACGGTGGAGATGAACAATATCTCGTGGTGGAGTAGCACGTGTTGGAGGCTGGATGAACAGGAGCCCGTGGATGAACAGTCGCAGGTGGAGGCTGGAGGAGGTCGATGGTGGATGAACAGTAGCCCATAGAGGCTAGAGGAGGTCGACTGTGGAGATGAACAGTATCCCGTGGAGTCCCATTTTGCGGTATGCCACACCCCTCTCGATGAACAGGACCCCCGTCTCAACCGTAGCACTCCAACATAAGTCCGTTTCATCCTTTTGCGGTACGGCACATCCCTCCCGATCAACAGGACCCCGTTTCGACCGTAGGAGGTCCAACACAAATCCGTTTGCTCCGTTTTGTGGTGCGCCAGACCCCTCCCGATGATCAAGATCCCGTTTCAAATGTTGCCGGTCGAACACAAGGCCATTTCCTCCATTGTGCGGTATGCCATGCCTCGTTTCCATCGGTTGTTCCGTCCAAGCCCTCCCGATGAACACGACGATGCATTCTGTTCCGACCCAGCCGGTTGGCTCCCCATGAACACGACGATGACGCTGTTTCTTTGTTCCGACCTAGCCATGTACACGAGCCCTGGCCGTACATATGCGCGAGTAGGCATTCGAGACCCCGCCCGTATGTACGTACGTGGCCGTATTTACTTTCTTGAAGCCTGGCCGCTGTACGTACGTGTACATGCTACGTGCGAGCCTCTACTACGACATGTGCGCGCCTCTACATCGACCAGCATGTACGTACACGTTCACGACCAGAATGACAATGCTACGTATGCTTCGACCAGGTGGGTCCCGACTGTCAAGCACTTCCTTGCATGCGAAGATGTAGCTGGTGGGTCCCAGCAGTCAAGGGGGCGAATTGTTTTTTCTTTTTTGCCCGGACGCACTTCCTTGCATGCGAATGTAGCTGGTTCGTCCCAGCAGTTAGGGGGAAAACGTTTTTTTTTGCAAAATACAGTGGCCTGTCTGGTGGGTCCCTGCTGTCAGGGGGAGGAATCATCATTTTCCGCGTAATAAGGAGCCAATTCCTTGCGGCTGCCCTGGACACAGCTGTCAGCCTATCAACGTACAATACTCTTCCGATGGAAGTCGTTCCTTGACCATGTTGACCATGCCGCGCCGAGAGCACCAGGGCGGTGGACGACGACGAGGCCTAGGAAGGGGACGACGTGGAGCCGGGGAAGACGCGGTAGTGGATGCCCATGCATAGAGGAGTATGAGGGTTCACTGGTTCGGCTGTGGTGTGAGGCTGCCATCGCCGCAGAGTAACAGGGGGTGTGGGTGAGTAGAGGGATAACCTGGCCAGCGGTGGGAGTAGTATGGGGGCGGTGAGGCCTCCGCCGCATCACAGCCGGCCACGGGAGGCAGGAGCATGCGGCACGACCGGCGCTGCTTTGGGCGGCTGGAGCAAGAAGACCAGAGGTTGAAGAAGCACTACGGCCGTTGGATGGACATTGTACGGTCACTAGAGCTAGAATCAGTCATATTGACTAAGTTGACAAAGCCCTCCATCCCAGTCAACTTAGTAGGCCCACAAGTCAGCCTCCCACCAAGGTGGGTCCCAGCTAGCAGGGGGAGTATTCATTTTTTGTGCGTAATAAGGAGGCACTTCAGGTGGGTCCAAGCTGACAGCGGGGGGAACATTTTTTCCGCAAAATACGGTGGCCCATCCGGTGGGTCCCAGCAGTCAGGGGGGAAACGTATTTTTTGTGAAATACGGTGGCCCGTCTAGTGTGTCCCTGCTGTCAGGTGGAGGAATAATTATTTTCCATGTAATAAGGAGGCACTTCCTTGCTGCTGCCGTGGACCTAGTTGTCAGCCTCTCCGATGGAAGCAGGTCGTTGACCACATTGACCACGCCGCGCCGAGAGCGCCGTGGCAGTGGACGATGGTGAGGCCTAGGAAGGGGACGACGCGAAGCCGGGGAAGAGGTGGCAGTGGATGCCCACACGGAGAGGAGTACGAGGGTTCACTGGTTTGAATGCGGTGTGAGGCTGCCGTCGCTGCAGAATAACAGGGGGTGTGGGTGAGTGGAGGGATGGCCTGGCCAGTGGTGGGAGTAGTATGGGGGCGGTGAGGCCTCCGCGGCTGCACAGCCGGCCACGGGAGGCAGGAGCAGGCGGCACGACCGATGCTGCTTTGGGCGCTGGAGCAAGAAGACCAGAGGTTGAAGAAGCACTATGGCCGTTGGATGGACATCGTACGGTCACTGGAGCTAGAATCGTGCATATTGACTAAGTTGACAAAGCCCTCCATCCCCGTCAACTTAGTAGACCCACTATACTGGGTCCCAGCTAGCAGGGGGAGTATTCATTTTTTTGTGCGTAATAGGGAGGCACTTCCTTGCGTGCGAAGATATAACTGGTGGGTCCGAGTTGTCAGCGGCGGTAACGTTTTTTCATGAAATACAGAGGCCCTTTCGGCGGGTCCCAGATGTAAAGTGGAGGAAACATTATTTTCCGCGTAATAAGGAGGCATTTCCTTGCGTGCGGCCGTGGACCCAGCTGTCAACCTCTCCACGTACAGTACACTTCAGATGCATGTTAGTCGTTGACCACGTTGACCATGCCACGCCGAGAGTACTAGGGCGTGGACAACGGCGAGGCCAAGGAAGGGAACGACACGGAGCCAGGGAAGACTCGACAGTTGTTTCCCATGCGGAGGGGAGTACGACTGTACGATGGTTTACTGGTTCGTCTGCCTTTGCCGGAGAATAACAACAGGTGTGGGTGAGTAGAGGGATGGCTAGGTCAGCGATGGGAGTACGGTGGGGCGGTGAGGCCTGCGCGGCAACACACCCGACCACGGGAAGGAGGGAGCAGGCAGTCCCACCGGCGCTTGTTTGAGCGGCTGGAGCAGGAAGAGCAGAGATTGAAGAAGCACGACGGCCGTTGGATGGACATCCAACCGTCACTACTTGTGCATCAACCTTTTTTAGGAAAGCCTCAAATCTGTGGAAAACAACATACATGCCATCTGCCATTATTTCTAATAATTTACAACCCATTTGCTAATTCTTACGGTTTTTTTGGAGCGTATATTCTTTTTGTAAGCATTACAACCCATATTGTGTCCACGGTTAAAAAATTATATGAAATTTTGCATATGTCTACGCGGTCTGAACTGTTTTTAATCCCGAAATTTTGAGTCACATTCAAACTGATTTTAAAAATAAATGTATATCAATATAAATCCAATAAATTGTCCACGCATAAAAATCAATGCAATTTAAAATCTCGAAATGAAAAAAAGAAATTTGAAACAAATTGCCGGTTTGATGTGTTTTAAAAATGTACAACCCATTTCTCATTACTGATAGGCCATTTTCTCGGCCAGTCGAATGAAGCTCTCCTTGTCTTGAAAGATTTGCAGCCCAACAGGCCTGACAAAGAGACTTACTTGACAAATCAAAAAAAAAGAAACTAGGCTAGCCATTTTCAGAAAGAAAAAAAAACTACTGGGCTCGTCTGTGGTAAACATAAAAGAAAAGGCTGTCTAGACAGGCCAGAGTGCCCCGCACAGCCCAGCTGACACCCTGCTTCCATCTCAAAAAAAATTAGATAAATGCCACTCCAATTATGATGATTCATAAAAATGCCACTGCAATTTCTAAACTTTGAAAAATGCCACTTCAATTTTTGCAAAATTTGAAAAATGCCACTGCAATTTGCAAACTTTGAAAAACGCCACTCCAGACTTCGAAAAATGCCACTGGAAATGGCATGAAATGGCATTTTTCAAAGTATGGAAATTGCAGTGGCATTTCTTGGAAACACCATATTTGGTGTGGCATTTATCAAATTAACCCAAAACAAAAATAACTGGGCGAGCTGCTGGGTCCCTGGTGTCAGCCGCTCGTTGTGTAATTCTCTCGTTTATTGACTACGTTGACAATGGCATGAGACCCAGATGTCAGAAATCCATTAGGAGGAGCCATTTTTTTATTGGCTTGAAATAAGGAGTCACTTGCTTGCGTACTGCCATTACCTTGGTGGGTCCCTGCTGTCATCCTCTCCATGTACAATCATCTCCTGATTGTGTACGCGTCAACTTGGTAGGCCCACAAGTCAGCCTCTAAACCCGTGGAGGACAAATACAACCCATTTAAAAAAATAACAGCCCATTCCATATGTTCAAACGGAAAGCTCAACATTCAGAGCAAAGTAATAGGTCGGATCCACATATAGAGTACTGAACTTCCACGTTAACAACCATCATAGCCATGCTAACTATCTACTCCCACTAATACTCTAGTAGCATACAAGTACTGACTTACTCTTAGCTAACTAGACGATGCCGACCGCCATCTGCGGTACACGCTAAACGCCGGCACCAGCGTCTTTCGCCTCGCCTTGGACTTGCCAGAGGTGCGATAGGGCGCGTCGCTCGCGCGCGTTGGCCCTTTCTATACCGGGAAACCCACTTGACGAGATGGTAGTAAAACTCGGGGTCGCGAACGTGTGCGTGCTCGACAGTCTCCAGGGCTATTTGCCGGGTGCCGGCCTCCACGTAGTCGGCCCAGTTGCAGGCGCTCTGCTCGCGACTCAGAGCATCGGTGCGTTGCTGCTCCATGTCCCGCTGGCGGCGCAAATCAGCGATACGCTGCTCCTCCGCCAGGCGGTCGCACTCCAACAACTCCTGCTTCTCCGCCAGGCGGTCGTGCTCCAAGAAGTCCTCGATCTCCACATTGCCATCTAAAGGCCAATAGAATGACTCCTCCCTCCGTCTGCCTTCCGGTGAAAAACCGAACACTAGTTCCAACGGTGCCGCCTCCGGCCTCGCCTATCGTGGACGGGCGGGGGCATGGCGGACGTGGCGAGAGCGAGGATAAGTGGTGAGCGACGTCGGGCCGGTGGGGGCTTATGAGGATATGGCGAGTTGGGTCACGGTGCCACCGGAGAAGGCCGAGAAACATTACTTATAGGCGGAAGGTAGCGCGACGGTCATTGGAATTCAATGCATAAGCAGACATGGCTTAGTGCGCCATCTTGCGATGGAAAACTAGAGAACTGAAATTAAGACTATGCCGTCCCATCCGTGCTGGGTCGCACGCCGGCATGACGGTCAAACGAGTGCACTCGAATCATCTCCCTCCTTGTCAATAATGATTCCACGAA
Organism: Triticum dicoccoides; assembly: GCF_002162155.2. Lineage (NCBI taxonomy): Eukaryota > Viridiplantae > Streptophyta > Magnoliopsida > Poales > Poaceae > Triticum > Triticum dicoccoides. The sequence goes on from NC_041383.1 coordinate 710,344,141, forward strand.
TTTAAAAGGCCCGCAACAATTAAAGCGCATCTTTTTTCGCATCAGTTAGCTGCCTTAATTATGGCTGGCTGCATGCAGGCACTCAGAATCGCTCATAGCCAGTATGCGGAGCAACATGCAACGAGTCGCAGGCGAGGGCACGCATGCAACCACTTAAATTGTTGGAATTAATTAGGCTTAAACTTCTGCATAAAGTTAATTATTGCCATGCCTTGGTCTTGCTGCTTTGCTCACGGGACTAATAAACCCGGACGAAGGGAGTACCTTGGTTGGTGAGATTTTTGAATTAATCCCTGCAAACCGGAAAGGAGGCACTAGTACGTGCACGATCCACTATTTATTCATGTAGGATCGAGTAGGCCATTTCTTGAATTGAGCCCTGCAAACTGGAAAGGAGGTAGTACGTGCGTGATCCGCTATTTATCCGTGTAGGATCGAGTAGGTCGGATAGTGTAGCTTGTCAGTTTCTTCAGAGGTAGGCATTTTAAAAAAAAACTACCACTTCGGATCTTGTGTCGCAACTAAAATTGCCAGGAGCGCATTAGTAGGCTAGCTAGTGATCGATCAGTAACTTGTAAACACTGAGTGAACAAAAAGAAGGAACTATTAATGCATCTCAATGATTCACAGATCATATACAAATATGTAGCTCCAAAAGCAAAGATCAGCCACTTCATATCTTGCGTCGCAACTAAAACCAACTAATACGATTCCCATACATAAGATCAACATGTTAATGCGTCTCAATGATTCACAAATATATACAAATATGTAGCTCCAAAAGCAAAGATCTAGAAAAAACATTTGTTCTTCCTACTAACATGGATGATTCTCTTGGCCAACATTCAGTACAGACTGAAAGACAAATTTGTTTGTGAAGTCTGCAATTCCTCTTGCAAACGTAAGTGGTTTCACCAACAGCTGGAACCATGAGAATGAACCAAAAATGATGGAGGAACATCCACTGCAATATGATTTGGTTTTCTCTCGATCACACGACGAGACTATTTTCGGAATACAAACTTTAACTTAGGCAAAATGATTCCCATTGTATAATGAGACCAAAGCAATGGAACACCTAGTGTTGGCCAATAAATAGTACAGTACTACTTTTCTGCAGTCCATGAAGTGACTATCCAATCTTTTTGTGTCTATTTTCAAATGGCACTGCATGCAGTGACTATACTATTCTCTTGTGCAGTTCAACCAAAATTGCGGTCACTTTGTTTGTTTGCCAAATAACAATGGGCAGACATCTCTGTCTGCACAAATATCAAGCAGCTAGTAAACATATACCCCACCTTGTATTTTTGGTTTAAACATGTCTCTTCCGCTTAGCATCTATCATGTTCTGCACTGGACAATTTGATACAGCTATGTTTTGCCCTGGACAATTTCATACTGAATTGATTTGCTGGTTTAGAGCAGAAATATAGCACCTATTCTTCATCAGACTAAGTATATCCATGTTCGTAGTGATGGAAGAGGTGAAATCGATACAACCAAAATTGAGCATCCAATCATTGAATCCTGTCCTGCACCTCCAATGTAGGTCCACCCTGCCAATAAATTCACATGCAAACCACTAGTATTACTATCTAATGACAGTACAAAAAGAGTAGCAAGATAGTAGCAAACCATGTACCGTAATGAATAGCTCATAGTGCCACCAATTGGATATAAAGATTTGGAAGAAAACATGCTCCTAATGTTGAATCAGTTGGACTTTTTGTGCAGTTCCATTAAAATCGAGCATCCCTGTTTGCATAGATATTGAAAGTGTGATTACTGTAAAAATGACACTAGTTGAAGCATAGACTCACAAATATAAGTGAGGGAGTTCCGGACTAGGGGGTGTTCGGATAGCCGAACTATCATGATCGGCCGGACTCCAAGACTATGAAGATACAAGATTGAAGACTTCGTCCCATGTCCGGATGGGACTTTCCTTGGCGTGGAAGGCAAGCTTGGCGATACGGATATGTAGATCTCCTACCATTGTAACCGACTTTGTGTAATCCTAGCCCTCTCCGGTGTCTATATAAACCGGATGGCTTTAGTCCATAGGACAAACAACAATCACACCATAGGCTAGCTTCTCGGGTTTAGCCTCCTTGATCTCGTGGTAGATCCACTCTTGTAACACACATCATCAATATTAATCAAGCAGGACGTAGGGTTTTACCTCCATCAAGAGGGCCCGAACCTGGGTAAAACATCGTGTCCCTTGTCTCCTGTTACCATCCGCCCAGACGCACAGTTCGGGACCCCCTACCCGAGATCCGCCGGTTTTGACACCGACATTGGTGCTTTCATTGAGAGTTCCTCTGTGCCGTCACTGATAGGCTCGATGGCTTCTTCGATCATCATCAACGACGTAGTCCAGGGTGAGACCTTCCTCCCCGGACAGATCTTCGTATTCGGCGGCTTCGCACTACGGGCCAATTCGCTTGGCCAACTGGAGCAGATCAAAAGCTACGCCCCTGGCCGTCAGGTCAGATTTGGAAGTTTGAACTTCACGGCTGACATCCGCGGGGACTTGATCCTCGATGGATTCGAGCCACAGCCGAGCGTGCCGCACTGTCACGGCGAGCATGATTTAGCTCTGCAGCCGGATAGTACCCTGGAGGCCGCACTCAAACCCGATCCTATCTTCAATGCGGAGCCGACTGCGCGGATCGAGGATGGATGGCTAGACACCGCCTCGGGGGCTGCAACCTCTACGACGATAGAGCCGAACACTGACCTTATCCCTCATGAAGCTCATGACTCCGAGGTGCCAGACTCCTTGCCGGACTCTGAACCTCCCGCGCCCCCTCCGATCGAATCCGATTGGGCGTCGATCATGGAGTTCACCGCAGCGGACATCTCTCAACACTCACCTTTTGGCGACATCCTGAGTTTGCTAAAGTATCTCTCATTATTAGGAGAGCCCTGACCGGACTGCGGCCAGGACAGTTGGGATGCGGACGACAAAGAAATTCAAATCCCACCCACCACCCACTTAGTAGCCACTGTCGACGATCTAACCGACATGCTAGACTATGACTCCGAAGACATTGACGGTATGGACGACGATGCCGGAGACAACCAAGAAGCAGCGCCTATCGGGCACTGGAAGGCCACCCCAACTCACAACGTATACATGGTGGATACACCAAAAGGAAGCGATAATGAGGAAAAACGGGACGTGGCGAAGGACAACTCCCCCAACAAACAACCAAAACGGCGACGCAAGCGCCGCCCGAAGACCGGCCTCGATCAAAACGGCACCTATACGGACCCGGCCCTAGAGCAGGGTGAAGCAGTGGACGACGCACATGCCACCAAGCAGCCATCCGAGCATGATGAACTGGACAAGCAACCCATCCCCGACAAAGACGATCTCACATCACCAGAGCATACAAACCTTCATAAAAGGCTCGTCGCCACTGCAAAAAGTTTGAAGAAGCAAAAGCGGAAGCTCAAAATAGAGGAGGACGCACTCAGAATGAGATGGAGCAAAGTACTCAACACCGCAGATAAATATGGCGCTAGTCACCAGACAAAGAGCTACCCGAAGCGCAAGCTGTTGCCCGAATTTGACCAGGAGGCCTTAGAGCCCCCGCAGTCAAAAAAGAAAGAGGCTGCCTGGCCGGATAGACGACCAGATGACAGGCCAAGAGCAACAAGGGGCGCCGCACACAAGCCGGCACACGATCAACATAAAGATCCTCGGAAAAAGGATGACCCAGCCAGGTCTACCTATGGGCCAAAAAAGAAGACTCCAGGAAGCAACATAACCTGCCGAGCATTTGAAGACAACGGCACACCCAAATACAGGGGCGCCGCACACCCACTATGTTTCACCGACGAGGTACTGGATCATGGATTTCCAGCGGGATTCAAACCCGTAAACATAGAGGCATATGACGGAACAACAGACCCTGGAGTCTGGATTGAGGACTATATCCTACACATACATATGGCCAGAGGAGACGATCTCCATGCCATAAAATACCTACCCCTCAAGCTCAAAGGGCCAGCTCGGCATTGGCTTAAAAGCCTCCCAGAAAACACCATTGGAAGTTGGGAAGAGCTTGAGGATGCGTTTCGAGCAAATTTTCAGGGGACTTATGTCTGCCCTCCGGACGCAGACGATTTAAGTCACATAACTCAACAGCCCGGAGAGTCAGCACGCAAATTCTAGAATAGGTTCCTCACTAAAAAGAACCAAATAGTCGACTGTCCGGACGCTGAAGCCTTAGCAGCCTTTAAACACAACATCCGAGACGAATGGCTCGCTAGACACCTCGGCCAGGAAAAACCAAGAACAATGGCCGCACTAACAAGCCTCATGACCCGCTTTTGCGCGGGGGAAGACAGCTGGCTGGCTAGATGCAGCACCAGCGACCCGAGTACATCCGAAGTCAGGGATGGAAATGGGAAGTCACGACGCAGAAAAGATCAGCGCCGGAATAAGGAAAATGGCCCAAATAGTACGGCGGTCAACGCCGGATTCAAAAGCTCTCGGCCAAATAACAAAACACTGCCCCTCAAGGATAACAGTGATGAGCTATCCAACATAAACAAAATTCTGGATAGGCTATGTCAAATACATAGTACCCCCGGGAAGCCTGCAAACCATACCCACAGAGATTGTTGGGTCTTCAAGCAGTCCCGCCGACTTAACGCCGAACGCAAGGGGCTCGACACACCAAGCGAAAGTGACGAACCCCAAAAGTAGCAGTCCGGAAAGCAGAAGACTTTCCCACTAGAAGTCAAAACAGTGAACTCACTTCATGTGGTAACACGAAAACACAGCGCGGTACCTGCCATACCAGGATACCATTCGCAGAATGGGGATAGACCCTACCAAAATTCGCCATAGCAGCACTTCCTTCAAAGGAGTGACGCCAGACCTTTAAGCCAATTATACAGGCTCTGTGCCACTAGAGGTCATGTTCGGTTCATCCAACAACCTCCGTCGCGAAAAGCTCACTCTCCATCGCCCCATTTAACAGTAGCCCTTAAGAACTACTGGGGTGCGAAGCTTTCGCCCGCTTTAATGCAATACCACATTACGCGTCTCTTACGCTTAAAAAAATGCCCGGTCCACGTGGCATAATCTCATTAAAAAGTAACTCCGAGTGTTCCTCAACCACGGAGAACGTGAGACTGCCTCGACAGCCACACACTGATGAGACCTTGCAGGTCAAAGCCCCTAAAAACAGGTCATTCAGACCTCGGACATGGTTAGGCGAGTCCGGCGTAACTAAACAAGGGGCTTCCTAGCCGCATACCCCCTTTATTAGGGGCCGCGGGTTTAAATGATGAGAGCCAATAAAGCTCAACTTTCTTCATCCTCCAAATTATATTATATTTTAATACAACTTCTGCACGATATTTCTTGGAAACTAAGTCCTTCTCTTTTACAGATGAAGCATGTGCTACACCCGTCCAGGATACAGCACAACGGAGACACAGGTGCAGACGTGCAGCAGGGACCCGTTGCAAGGATTCTTTTCAGATTAAGACCCTATGTAAACCTTTCTTACCGTCTCTTGTTGATACACATCCCCCGGTTTCCCACCATAGCCGAGGAGGAGGCTGGCGTTTTGGCATCGGCCGCGTCAGAAGTTCCCGCCTATACCTGGACACTAGGGGCTTAGGGCATTGTTCTGCCCGGTATCATAAAGACCGAACACCTCAGGGAGTGTTCGGCGTCTCGAGTTAGGCCTTATATGCATCAGGTCCGAATCATGTCTTTGGTGAAATGTTGGGTTTGCCCGGCTCCTGTGTTTTTCTGCCTTACGTTCTGCATCATCGGCTAGCGCGGCACCAGGAGAACTACTGCGATTGTGCCCCGGTTCGGCCGGGCGAGCACCTCAGTAGAGAAAGCCGAAAACTGACTGTCATGATATAGCGAGAGACTGGTCAACCACTCGATCGACCATTGGAATGTTTAGAATTCCTCCGCTTTGACGAAGGACCGCTTCCCGGTCAGGCACATACGCGCCCCGAGTTCGGAGAAGAGCGGTGCCGCCAGCGGCTATATATAGTAGCCCCACATTCGAGCTCCTATGGCTAAGTGAAAGTGATAAAGCATTATAGTCCGGTTGCCTAGTTTGCTACGCTATCACCTCCTTAAAAGGACGAAGACGTTGGATTAAGTGTGAAAAAGCGCTTTTCTTTTTGCAAACACCCCCGCACCATGTGCGTGGAGGCTGAAGCCAAAGACTGCCATCTTTCAGATTATACATACATATACGGCCTCACAGGAGATAGTTCAATACTTGAACGCACAAGTATAAAAAGCTATTGCATTATAAACATGATCTCAGAAATCATACATGTCATTCAAACATAATATCTTTCGAGCACTGCGACTCTATTAAACGAGTGCCCTGTAGGAATTCTTCAAAATAGTGCTCGGTGGGGAATCGCCTGTTGTCCGAACCCCGGGATGCAACAACGGTGGCATCCATCTCTGCCCAGTATGTCTTACCACGAGCGAGAGCCATTCGTGCAACTTCTATGCAAGCCGACCACTTCATCGCCCCAATATGCGGCACCGCCCCAAGGAATTGCTGCAACAAGCCAAAATAACTCTTCGGCTTGGGCCTTTCCGGCCACAGATGAGTGACCACATCCGTCATGGCAAGTCCGGACAATCTATTCAGCTCAGCCCACTCAACCAGCCGATCACTCAACGGAAGTGGACGCTCCGGACTATGGAATTGAGACCAGAAAAGCTCTTCCATTTCGTGATCCTTCTGGCTTCGGAAGTGCACGACTGCGTCCGCCGCACTCGCTGCCAAGTCCAGATAAGGATCCTCCGCACCGCACAATCGGCCCAGCTGAGCATACTTCGGATCCGTGAACTTCCTACGCAGCATAAAGGGCTTTCCAACCACAATGTCTCCGACCTAACGCAGTTCCTCCTTCATAGCCCGCATCGCGCTACGGGCATCCTTGGCTTCGGCGTCGACCTTCTTCAGGTCCTCTCGCTCCGCTCGGCGTTCTCTTTCAAGAACCTCCTGGCGGTCGGTAGCAACTTTTAGTTTCATGGCCATTCCGGCCATCTCCTTCCTACTTCGGCAGCGAGCAGCCTTCTCGGCTTCTAGCTCTTCCGCTGCCTTCGAGGCAGTCGCCTCGCTTTTTCTGGCTTGCTCCTTGGCCCGAGCAAGTTCTGCTCGAAGGTCTTCCACGGCAGTAGCACCATCTGCATCAAGCATACAAATTGTAAGGAATGGGCGTCAGCTCCCTTACCAGGTGAACATGGAGAGGCAACCTACCTTGTGACTCGTCAAGTCGTTTATTGACCAGCGCGATGTCCGCATCCGCAACGTCAAGTTGCCGCTTTAGTTCGGCAACTCCATCAGTCCGGCTGGCCACCGGACTATCAACCACCTGCATAAGGAAAGGCGAGAATTAATACCTGAGATTATGATCCTCGGCACGCTGTCACTTCCGACAGCATACCAAGTCTCAGGGGCTACTATCTATACAGGGCGCACTTCATGTGCAAAATTGTCAAAAGGTATGTCACTTTTTGCGTACCTCAAACCCCGTCAGCAAACTTCCGACGGCCTCACACAACCCGCTTTCGGCGGACGAAATCCTATCAATCACCATACTCATTTATGTGCGGTGATCTTCTGAGATAGACGCCGTCTTGAGCAAATCCTGCAGCTCCACCGGCCGTACTCCAATGGGCGCCGAACTCTCCGGCCCCGCCAGACTCGGGGAGACCCTCCGTGATGATACTTCAGGGTCGCCCGTCCCACCTGATGGCGCGGCAGATGGAGGCGTCCTGCTCTCCATCATCTCCGGACGAAGGTCCCCCGAAGACGAGCTCTGCTGAGAAGGACGGAGATCCAGACTACAAGATGAAAACTTCGGTTATCCTCAGAAGCAAAAATAGGGATGTCTCTTATTACAAAGCTCCCCTTTTTCTACTTACGGCTCGCTGGAGGGCTGATTCCTTAGGGGAGATAGTACGGCCAGGGTTTCCCCTGGTGTAGGACCCTCGGGTGAAGATTTCTTCCCCCGCTTTAAGGCCTTAGCCTCCAGATTTTCGGAAGCGGTCATCTTCTCCCCCTGGAAGGAGGGATTCTCGATCCCCCTTTCTCGAAAGCCTTCTTAATAGAGGTGGTAGTTTCTCTGTTTTCCCCTTCGCCCTCCTCTGGAGGTGCAACCTCCAGCATCTTGACCAGCACCGAATCTGGCGCGGTCTCCGGGAGGGGGCCGGACACCGTATTAGTTTTGCTTGCGCTATCCACTCCTGTTCAAAGGACGACTGGTTAAAAGGCAAGTCCAAGAATATGCAGACAAACGGTATGTCCGGGCACAGGGCTACTTACCTGAGCATCCGGGCGATTGCAGCTTAGGCCAGCATCCTCGGTCAATTCCGGACACACTTCTTGTGATCCGAAGAACAATTCGTACATCCCCACGGGTGTCGTACCCATGAAGTGTTGGAGAGCTCGTGGCCCCTTTGGATTGAATTCCCACAGGCGGAGGGGGCGGCGTTTGTAGGGCAGAAGACGCTGGACCAGCATAACCTGCATCACTATGACCAGATTGATCTCCCTCTCTTGGAGGTCTCGAATCCGGCCCTGCAATAGGGGTACATCCTTTGACGGCCCCCAGCTAAGCCCTTTGTTGACCCATGACATCAGCCGAGGTGGAGGGCCCGAGCGAAAGACGGGCGGCGGCCTCTGCCTGCTGCCCCTGGGAGCGGTGATATAGAACCACTCCTGTTTCCACAAGCCGAGCTCCTCCTGAAAAGAGCCCTCGAGCCATGGAGCATCGGCCCTCTTGCTAATAACCGCCCTGCCGCACTCTGCCTGACGCCCCTCAATCATCTTCGGCTCCACGTTGAAGGTTTTGAGCCACAAGTCGAAGTGAGGGGTAGTGCGGAGGAAGGCTTCGCAGACGACAATGAATGATGAGATGTGGAGGATGGACTCCGGAGCCAAGTCGTGGAATTCCAGCTCATAATAAAACATGAGCCCCCTCACGAAGGGATCCGTCGGGAAGCCTAAACCCCGACGGAGGTGAGACACGAACACGATGCTCTCGCCAAGCTCGGGAGTAGGAATAACTTGCCCTCAGGTGGGCAGCCTATGCGAAATCTCGTAGGCTAAGTACCTGGCGTCTCTTAGCTTTAGCACGTCCTCTTTCGTGATAGAGGAGGGCATCCACCGGCCTCGTAGGTCGGGGCCGGACATTGCCGAAGATCGAAGGTACCCGAATCTGGAGCCCTGGGTGTTGGAACTCGGGGCGAGGGGCGGATTCGGTAGAGGATTGAAGGAAAAGAACGGGCCTTGGTCTCATTATAAAGAGGAAGAATACCAAGAGCCGTCCCCGTGACCGTTTGGAACCCGCCTTCGATGGAGGGGGTGTGGCAACGGGCGCGGTTGGGTTACCCACGTCCGTATTGATGGGAATCTCGGAATAAGGGGAACACGATCTCTGCTTCGACAAGACGTGCCAAGTAAACCACTTCGAGTAAAGGCTTGGTAGTGGTGTGATGTCACGCCACAAAATACGTCAGCAGATTGAACTTGTGTCATATTATTCTCTCTACAGTGGTACGTGGAATTTATCTTTGCAGGGCCGGACACTATCTTGATGTTCACAATCTTCTATAAATTATTCGGAGGAAGAACCCGCCTTGCAATGCCGAAGACAATATGCGCGCCGGACTCGTCGTCATTGAAGTCTGGTTCAGGGGCTACTAAGGGAGTTCCGGACTAGGGGGTGTCCGGATAGCCGAACTATCATGATCGGCCGGACTCCAAGACTATGAAGATACAAGATTGAAGACTTCGTCCCGTGTCCGGATGGGACTTTCCTTGGCGTGGAAGGTAAGCTTGGCGATACGGATATGTAGATCTCCTACCATTGTAACCGACTTTGTGTAACCCTAGCCCTCTCCGGTGTCTATATAAACCGGATGGCTTTAGTCCATAGGACAAACAACAATCATACCATAGGCTAGCTTCTAGGGTTTAGCCTCCTTGATCTCGTGGTAGATCCACTCTTGTAACACACATCATCAATATTAATCAAGCAGGACGTAGGGTTTTACCTCCATCAAGAGGGCCCGAACCTGGGTAAAACATCGTGTCCCTTGTCTCCTGTTACCATCCGCCCAGACGCACAGTTCGGGACCCCCTACCCGAGATCCGCCGGTTTTGACACCGACAATAAGAATTCCAATTTCTTAATGGGAAAAGGTAGCAAGACTGTTTCTAACCACCTGTTTGAAGGGATAAATAAGGCAACAACGGCTGATGTCAGAAAGGCATATATAGTTCTTTTTGAAAGAATGATCGACTCCTGACCTTTCCTCTTATTTTTAGCATATTTTGTGCAGTTCAACTAAAATAAAATGCCATCACCGCCTTGACAACTTAGTGACACTGTACAAAAGGAAATGACTTAACATTACATCATGATGTCAGGTATGTAGTCGACATTCATTAGAGACAAACATACAGACCTCCTTCGATAACATAATGAACATTAATTTTAACAAAGGTGTGACTAGCTTTACAGGGATAATTTGAGTGAACTCTACACCCTCTGTTCCTTAATATTAGACATTTTCGTGGTTCAATTTTAAGTACCCAAACATCTAGTATTTAGAAAAACAGGTAATAGTTTTCTTGAGCACATATCTCGGAAAGCTTGCCACACTTTATTTATGTCCATACGCTAATTCAGCACCATTCGAATACTACAAATATACATTAATCCAGTGGCTAGTGCAACAATAGACTAGTTATTTTATTACAGGGTACAGTACAATGGTTTTACTGAACAAATTTCAATAAACTCTAGCACTAGAAGATTTCTATAAGAATTAACAATACAAAATGTAAAGGTAACAAGTTTCAGCATTGGTATACTAGCTGTGCATGAGCATTAAACCAAGTACAAAAGTCTGAAGGTAACTAGCATTATTAACTAATGACAGTATAATTTTTTTTGCAATCCATGTACCTCCAAGGTAAATATCATTCGAACTCGGGGAGACCTTAAAAATTGCTATCCCAATCTTGATAATCGATCAAACATAAAAACTTGATCAAACGAATCAAGAGAACAGCCAGAGGAGGAGGTGACCACTCTTGACCTTTCCTCTTGTCTTCATAATTTTTTGTGCAGTTTAACGAAAATAAAATGACATCAGCGCCTTGGCATTTTGGTGACACTGTACAAAAAAATTAACTTATCACATGAAAGTGAGGTATGTAATCTATAAGCATTAACAATGCAAAAATCTGAAGGTAGTAACAAGTTTCATCGTTGGTATACTGGCTGTGCAACAACATTAGAATGCATTAGCTAAAAAATCTTTAATACATCCACAATCAACAGATAACCTAGAATAATCCAGTGACATTAAATGGCATTGCTTAAGTCTATCGGTGGCATTAGACTGAGTGCGGCATTAGTTAAATGTGGCATCACTTTAGCAGTAGCATTGCTTGACTTGACTGCTGGCATTATACTAACAGCAAAAAAGTGGCAATAAGAGCATGGGAGGCCCATTCGGACAGTGGGCGCACCAATATGATGTACCTCCACAGACGCATAGAGTGGTGAGGGAGGTATGGTTGCCCAGAGAAACAAATATCTAGGCAGCGTATGTGGATTACGTCCCATTTTTGTTCTCTTTAGCCACGTTTTCCCTATGTGAGGACAACAAACCGATCGACCTGGTCATTCTCTATTGCATTGTCATGCCTTTCTACCCTTCTTCAACCAAGAGACACGAGACTCGTTCCTTAGCTACTGATTTTCCCCTTTTCAACCTATATGCAGGTTCGATGCCTACTCTCTTGGACAGTACAGTCCCCCTTCCTTTCCTTATTCAACCCAGACATGGATTAGTCTGCATGAAGTTGGGTTTCCTTTAATAGTGCAAATTAAGGTTTCATCTGCATGACCAGCAGAGCAGAGGATAGCAAATTGGGAAGATGGTGGAGTGGAAAGAGATCCACATGCAGCGACGTGGCAGATGGGGCAATAGAACAAGGGTATAGTTCGAAAAGAGGTAACATACCCGAGGGTCGGTGGGAAGTGGCTTCGCTCGTGGTCGTCATCCTCCGCACACACTACGTCATCAAGCTTGGGGACGGAGGCCATCCCACCTGGGCGCTAGGTCTGAGAGGTTGGCCTTGTCGTTAGTGCGTGACCTTGCTCGCTGACGATGAGTGCATCAACGCCGCATGTCCTTTTCTTCCCCGGCTGATCTATGACCACCGGTGAGGAGGGAGAGAGAGGCCGTCTTTTTTAGATCTGGAGAGAGGGTGATAGTGTGAAAAGGAAGTGGGCAACCCTTAGCAAGAAAGCGTTGAAGCTCCAGCCTATATATCTTTTTTATACTACTAGTACTAGAGGTGGAGTAGTGGTAGAGTAGTTTATATTTTCTCTGCATACAATACCAGTTAGTCATGCTTCAAAACTGAATGGCATGCCATTAAAATAATAAAGGTCGATAACTAATGCGGCACCTCAGGCCAACGCGGCCAGATCACATTTTGCACGAGAAATTACACACCATGTTTCGTTGACATGTGGCCCCGTTCCAACATGTTAGTGAAACGAAGGCGAGTCCTTTTCTACTAGTATTTCCAAACGGACGTGTAGGCCGGGGCGCCTCTTCGTGTACCGTGGCAAACTGTCAACCATCCACCGACTCTTCGCCTTTCCCTCTTGATTTGGAACTGCTGTCGCACGCTCTTCCTTCCTCCTCCATTTGCCTTCACCCTTCCTTCTACCATTGTTCGATCGTCTTCTCCATGGAGGGAACAGGCTAGAAACGACCCCGTTATTCTTGCCCCGATCTGAAAGATGATGTGGTGGAGGAACTCATTGATCGGTGCGACGTCATCACCTCGGCTAGCATGGCAGGTTCGTTGAAGACCATTCTTGACTCAACTAATAACATCATTACAAGGAACCCAAGGGTCCAGGAGTGGTTTGATCTCCCCTATCTTCTTTGCCGTAACCCTGATGACTGGCGCGGGGACGACGGAGGCCTTGCCTTGTGCAAGTTGATGCCGCTTGATAATGATACGTATGATGTTAAGATGCCATCGCTTGAGGGCAAGGCTTGGGCAGGCACAAATGGAGATTGGGTTTTTTATATTAGGTACAACTGCGAGTGGGAACTTGTGAATGTGTACACTCATCACCGGGTTCCACTTCCAAAAATCTCAGCAGACTGCCCAGAGGTTGAGCACACCGGTATTCTATGCACATTCAAATACGATCATGGTGACTGTCTTCTATGGAAGATAGCAATTTGTCGAGTTCCCAACCACTCTTGGAATTACATGAACAATGTAGTTGCAATCTTCGACAAGCTTCTTGTCGTCCTTCGTGGTTCGACTAGATGGATATTGCTAAAAAATCAGTTTCTGTACACGGATGAGTACTGTGATGCAATTCAGTACGAGGGTCTTGTGTTTGCTTCCACCACTCATGGCATTGTTTTTGCATGGGATCCTTGTAGTTTCGGTACGTTTGTCTTCCACCGTAATTATAATTGTTTCATCCACATGCATGCGGGTTAGCAAGTTTCCCTTTACTAATTAAACTTCTTCTTGTGTTTCCAAGGTCTTGTGAACATTCCACCACCTATACTTGAAAAATTTTATAACCAAGGGGGAGATGACGATGGTGATGATCATGAGCATGAGGACGAGCAGCGCCCATATACTAAGTGGCGCCTGACACCTTATTCCGATGGATCACCCCTTCTTGTCTGTATACAGCCCACTGCTGATGTTACTACTAAGGAATCAGGTGTTGTCTCCCATGGTCGCACTCTCCGGACCTATTACATAACTCGTTGCATGGTATTCGGGATGGATACTAGTGTGCTAGTGCCAACACCTTCTCCCTGGTACAGAATTGATAGTCTTGGAGAAAACTCGCTCTTCCTTGGACAAAACTATACAATGATGGTGAAAGGCGATCCAACTGGTGTTGACACAACGTTACTACCATTTATGCGAAGCAACTGTATCTATACCTCGGACATTTCGGTGGTTCCCTACCCTGGTACTGAAATAGTAGGCCGCTTCAGCCTAGATCAGTCCTATGTTGGTCTCAAGATCGACAATGGATGGCCCTTCCCAAAGAATCACTTGTGGTTAAAAGCAAGCGTTTCCAACGCCGAGGATTGGTTGAGTTGAAGTTCATTTCATTGCTTGTTATTTGTTGTGTGATGCAAACTTTAGTATTTATAATGTATCCTCGTTGTCGATGTGGGTTAATGACCGGTTGTATGTAATAAAATGATATGCCTGTGATAAACTTACTAAATTTATGAATGGCTTTCGAGTTGCTTCTCTGAGTGAGTGTTGCGACGAGGAAAAAAAATATTTTCCGAATACATAATTGTACGTGCATTGCAACAGGTTATCGGATGAGGCCAATCAGCAATAGTAGTACACTATTTGTACTAGCTTCACATGCTTCGCGCGTCGGGCGGGTGTTTTTATGGTAACCATATGTTAATGTTCGTTGTACGTCACGAGCACCTCGAATCCTCAATACTAGTAATACTATATAAGTAGTAGGAGTAGTAGGGTGGCATGGGCCAGAACAAGGATTCACGTCCAGGAGTATGACACACGCCACCAGCACGACTTCCATCTGACACCATATTTCTTGGAGTCCATGCTAGAGTAATCTCTTCAACCTCGTCATTTCTCTAACTTAGCCATCACACAGCGGGCGAGGTGGGGGTTTGCCGATAGTCGGTTTCCTCAACTGCGGTCCCACTTGTAAGGCCAACTCCAACGCTCGACCCCAAACGGACCTCCATTTTGCCTGGATTCTGTCCGTTTGGGTAGGGCAATGGGGTCGTGTCCGGGCCATTTCTCGGATGCGCTGGCCATGCGCTGAACGTGCGGACACATCCCGGCCTCATACATTTTTCTTTGCAAACACATATCTTTTTTTCATCATTGATTTTTTGGTACATGGAAATACATCACCAAAATTTTGACTAGAAAAGCAAGACCAAAGAAAACAAGAACCACAAGAATACATTTTAGAAGATACCCAACTTCCATAACTGCTCCTGTAAGTTGGATTAGTGCCTTCTTGATGCATTCATTGTTGATCTGCGGAGGCTCGATCTTGCATGCTTCTTTCTTCTTCGAGTGTAAAGAAGTAGACTTTGCTTCCTCGTATCTAGTCTCATGTCTAGCCTCTATTCTATCAACAAGTGCACTAGTCTCATCTGTAGCCTCTATGCTAGCTAAAAGTGCTAGAACATCTACTAAATTGCACTCTATCAATATATCGATGTACTCTTCTTCCCAATACCAAAACTTGCATCCATTCTACACAATAAAATTTTAAGTTAGCACAACTAGTCTAATCCGAGAGCAGAACCGAAGATTTGGTCGGGTTCTTCCTCCTTTTGCCGACACGTGGGACATCCAGCATCCAGGTCGTGTCATGCAAGAAAAATAGTGTGGTAGTTGAAGCCACCTGATGTGCATCTTGGGTTAAACTGTAAATAGAATCTTACTACTCTTGAGTAACTCCAAAAGCGAACACCGAATATCTTTATTGGATTTGTTTTTCATCACCAGCACGTCGAGGTGAAAGATGTGCAGGTTCAGTGGATCCTCTTGTGTTTTCACTGACATGTGGGACCGCATATGAGCAAACAGACGATGGGCTCCGCGCGTCCGCTGGCTGGCTGAGAAGAGAGATAGAGGAGGGCTGAGCACGGACTCCAGGAAATTTGTTCTACATAACGAGCACCTCGATATAGGCTCGATGTAGTGGGGTGGCATGGGCCATAACTAGCATTCACGTCTAGCAGTACGGCACACGCCACCCACGCGATCCCATCCGACACCAATTTTCTTGGAGTCCGTGCTACAACCATCTCTTCTCCCTCCTGTTTTCTCAGCCATCACGCGGTGGGCGGGGTGGGGGTCTGCCAATAGTCGGTTTGCTCAACTGCGGTCCCACTTGTAAGTGAAAATGCAACACTGCATGCATTCCCCTGATGTCTACTACACAACCTTCTTCTTGTTGACATTGTTGGGCCTGCAAGTGCAGAGGTTTGTAGGACAGTAGCAAATTTCCCTCAAGTGGATGACCTAAGGTTTATCAATCCGTGGGAGGCGTAGGATGAAGATGGTCTCTCTCAAACAATCCTGCAACCAAATAACAAAGAGTCTCTTATGTCCCAACACACCCAATACAATGGTAAATTGTATAGGTGCACTAGTTCGGCGAAGAGATGGTGATACAAGTGCAATATGGATGGTAGATATAGGTTTTTGTAATCTGAAATTATAAAAAAAGCAAGGTAACTAATGATAAAAGTGAGCACAAACGGTATTGCAATGCTAGTAAACAAGGCCTAAGGTTCATACTTTCACTAGTGCAAGTTCTCTAAAAAATAATAACATAACTGGATCGTATAACTATCCCTCAACATGCAACAAAGAGTCACTCCAAAGTCAATAATAGCGGAGAACAAACAAAGAGATTATGGTAGGGTACGAAACCACCTCAAAGTTATCCTTTCTGATCGATCTATTCAAGAGTCCGTAGTAAAATAACATGAAGCTATTTTTTCCGTTTGATCTATCATAGAGTTCGTATAGAATAACACCTTAAGACACAAATCAACCAAAACCCTAATGTCACCTAGATACTCCAATGTCACCTCAAGTATCCGTGGGCATGATTATACGATATGCATCACACAATCTCAGATTCATCTATTCAAACCAACACAAAGTACTTCAAAGAGTGCCCCAAATTTTCTACCGAAGAGTCAAGACGAAAACGTGTGCCAACCCCTATGCATAAGTTCATTGAACCCGCAAGTTGATCACCAAAACATACATCAAGTAGATCACGTGAATATCCCATTGTCACCACAGACAAGCACGGCAAGATATACGTCAAGTGTTCTCAAATCCTTAAAGACTCAATCCGACAAGACAACTTCAAGGGGAAAACTCAATTCATCAATAGAGAGTAGAGGGGGAGAAACATCATAAGATCCAACTGTAATAGCAAAGCTCGCGATACATCAAGATCGTATTACCTCAAGAACACGAGAGAGAGAGAGATCAAACACATAGCTACTGATACATACCCTCAGCCGTGAGGGTGAACTACTCCCTCCTCGTCATGGAGAGCGCCGGGATGATGAAGATGGCCATCGGTGAGGGACCCCCCCTCCGACAGGGTGCCGAAATAGGGTCCCGATTGGTTTTTGGTGGCTACAGAGGCTTGCGGCGGCGGAACTCCTGATCTATTGTGTTCCCCGATGTTTTTAGGGTATATGGACATATATAGAGGAAACAGGTCGGTCAGGGGAGCCACGAGGGGCCCACAAGGGTGGGGGGCGCGCCCAGGGGGGTAGGGCGCGCCTCCCTGCCTCATGGCCACCTCGAAGCCGCCCTGACGTCTACTCCAAGACTCCCGGATTGCTTCCGTTCCAAAAATAACTCTCCCGAAGGTTTCATTCCATTTGGACTCCGTTTGATATCCCTTTTCTTCAAAACACTGAAATAGGCAAGAAAACATCAATTTGGGTTGGGCCTCCGGTTAATAGGTTAGTCCCAAAAATAATATAAAAGTGCTTAATAAAGCCCATAAACATCCAAAACAGAGAATATAATAGCATGAATACTTCATAAATTATAGATACGTTGGATACGTATCAGCATCCCCAAGCTTAATTCCTGCTCGTCCTCAAGTAGGTAAATGATAAAAGAAATAATTTATGAAGTGTGAATGCTAGCAGGTGCATAAGTTTGATCAATGATGATTTTAATCACCTTTTCTAGCATCATTATATGTCATAACAGTAGCTCATCTCATAAAACTTCGCATGATCAAGTAACAAGGTATTCAAATGTTAAAGCATAAACCATAAACTTTCTTGAAAACTAGCAAACTATGTTCTCAGTCATCAAACAATTGCAATTCATCTTATTGTTAGGAAGGGTCTATGTAAGAGCTTTGATTTAGCAAATCCCACATACTCAACTATCATATAGTCTTCCATGATTGCTACCACTCAAAGCATATTTTTAGAACAAAGAACATCCATCAAACACAGAGAAAGATAGGGGCTTAATATTTCTCCTTCCAACTTACTTATCATATAGATAATTGTCAACAATAATAATTCATGATCAAATATATTTGAATGGCCATATATGCTTAGATCTTTCCCCATCACATGATGCTTGCCAACTAAAGAGTAGGTTGGAATGAGAAGGAATACTACTGACTCTTGCATAAAAGTAAAAGATAGGCCCTTTGCAGAGGGAAGCAGGGATATGCAGAGGTGCCAGATGTCAGTGTCAAAACCGGCGGATCTCGGGTAGGGGGTCCCCAACTGTGCGTCTAAGGCTAAAGGTAACATGAGGCGGGGGACACAATGTTTACCCAGGTTCGGGCCCTCTTGATGGAGGTAATACCCTACTTCCTTCTTGATTGATCTTGATGATATGAGTATTACAAGAGTTGATCTACCACGAGATCATAGAGGATAAACCCTAGAAGCTAGCCTATGATTATGATTGTTGTCCTCCTACGGACTAAACCCTCCAGTTTATATAGACACCGGAGGGGGCTAGGGTTACATAGAGTCGGTTACAAAGAAGGAGATCTACATATCTGAATTGCCAAGCTTGCCATCCACGCAAAGTAGAGTCCCATCCGGACACAGGACGAAGTCTTCAATCTTGTATCTTCATAGTCCAACAGTCCGGCCAAAATATATAGTCTGGCTGTCCGAGGACCCCTTAATCCAGGACTCCCTCAGTAGCCCTGAACCAGACTTCAATGACGATGAGTCCAGCGCGCAGATTGTCTTCGGCATTGCAAGGTGGGTTCTTCTCCAAATTTTCCAGGGTACCTGTTGTAACGAGCAGTGTCCGGCTTCCCATTAATGTTGCACTCCTCGGCTTCTGTGCTTTAATAATGGATGTTTCCACGTGTCGAGCGAATGCGAGAAGTCGAGGCATTTTTACATTCGCCACCCTGACCATGTGAGTAAATAGTCTATTTAAAGAGATGGGGATCCTCAGATCCAAATCACACCATCTCCTCTCCAGCGAGTATCCATCAGAGCGTGCCCAAAAAAATCCATACCATCATGGCCGGCCGTCACGGCTCCTCCTCTCGCTCCGTTAGCACTAGGACAGGCGATTGGGAGAAATGTTCTGTCCCCCATCGCCGACTAGTAGAGTTGCAGACCAAGAGGTTTCTTCCGCCTGCGTACATGGTCCCCGTTCGAGCTGGACTAGCCACTTATAATGGCGGGGAGCAAGCGGAAAGTTCTCCAAACCCATCCAAGGGGGAGCGGGTATGCTTTGTCCCCTATTTGCTGAGGGGACCCATATTTCCAATCCATCCTTTCCTCCGCGGGCTCCCGGAGTTCTACGGCCTCCAGCTGCATAACTTTACCCCAGCCTCCATACTGCAGATCGCAGGCTATGTTGCTTTCTGCGAGCTATTTCTGGGTTGTGAAGCTCATTTCGAGCTGTGGAAGAGGCTATTCTGCCTCGTACCCCGCGCTCAGGAGGGGTCGATATATCAAGTGGGCGGAGCCGAAATATGGCGCATCGCCGGGACCGGATACCTATCCGATACCCCGAAGAAGACATCGGAAGACTGGCCTTCGGAGTGGTTCTACATGGAGGACGTCCCTCTTCTGGACCCTATTTGGAATGGCCTTCCCGAGTTTGTAAATGCCCCATTGAAGAAACGCCACAGCTGGCCCGAGGAGCCCCTAGGAGGAAGATAACAGAGAGATCGTTTTCCTGATGGACAGGATAAAGACGCTGGCCAAATCAGGACTGACAATAATTGAGGTTATGTCCATATGTATACTACGGGGAGTGCAGCCACTTCAATATCGGGGAAAACCCATGTGGCACTTTAATGGAGAAGACGATGCCACCTGCTGCGTCCGTAAAGGTCTAGACTCCACCGCCATTCTGGTGAAGATACTGTCCGATTTGTACAAAGGAGAAGAAGAGGAGTTCATCCGTATCAAACCACGGGATGGGTTCTCAATGTACAACCCCCCAAGCTGGGTGAGCTGCTATCTTTTATTCCAGTCTTTTCCGCATTCTTTAGCACAAATATTGACCTTGCCAATTCATAGCAGGAACTGCAAAAAGCCATGAGGGAGGTTCACAGCCGTCTCCACAGCCAGAGGACCCCGACCGGGCCCTCGACCCCGGACTTGAAGAAGATCCAGACACATTTGTGGAGCTCGTCGACAGGACATTTATCAGTTAAGCTGCGATGGTGCATTGGTGGCCATCATAGCTGATTATCCTGGCCTACTCCCTGTATCACATGTAAGTAAAACCGGAGTCCCAACTTCCAAGAAGGATTCCCTCTTTGCGCCTTACCCACCGCACATGTATTGCGTTTTACAGGGAAGGCCATTGGGACGCCATGCCGAACCCGCGGTGACTCGTCAACAAGAGGCACCGAAGCCGAGTAGGCTTAAAAGGAAGGCGGCCAGGATCGAGATGCTGTTGCAAAGGTATGTTTAAAAACCTGCCACGTAATTATCATCATCAAAATATGACAATGTCCATTGTCTACCGGCAGAAAAAGTGCTCGCTGGACTATATCCGGAGAGCCTGCCGGCCACGCCTCCACCAACCGGACTCCGAGGCCGGACTCAAGGGCGGAGGTCAATGCGGGGACAACGCCGGACGATCCTCCTACAAAGGATGCAGGTAGATTCTCCGCTACAAACTCCGAAGTGGAGAGTGCCATGAATCATAGGCGTCGACGGGCCACACTACGTGACCCTAATTTCTCTGAAGAGGCGTTCGATGCCTTCAACTCAGGGGGCGCGTACATCCGGGCTGCTCAAGGTGGCCTCGCCAGAGCCACGGACCAATACGTAAAGGATATACGGGTAAGAAAATTTGATAAGTATGTATATCAGTAGCCCCTGAGACTTGAAATAGTTGGCACAACTGATTTAAGGATCTTCGTATGCATAGGTTCTGACAGAGAAGAATACCCAGCTGTCTAAAGAGCTGGAGGAGTGCAAAGCCCAGCTGCGGGCCGCAGTTGCCGGAATGGAGGAGTGCGCGAAGGCCCCATCTGGTAATACTTGTTTTGATCGAAAAGAATATAATGGTATGTACCAGTTAGTATTCGGCATAAATGCAAATCTAACAATAGATTCTGCAGACAATCCCGGAGGCAATCCAGAGATCGTACCAGAGGATGAGCAACATGATCAACGATAGCTGAAGGCTGGCGAGCGTGTGCTTACAAAGGTTATACGAGAGAAAAATAATCTCCAGGACGTGAACACCCGACTGGACGTCAAATTAAAGGATGTTCGGGCCCAGCTTGCTGACTCCGTGAAGGAGAATAAGAGGCTTCGACGAGCATTTTTAGTTAGTGCTTTAACGAACCACTATAAAGTTTGGGCGAAGGGGGCGGCTAACAGAATTATATCTATAGGTATGTTGACAGGTCGTCTCGAAGAGGAGATGCCCGGGTCTGCAGGCAATCTTCTGCGGGAGCTTTCACAACTGCACGGACAAGTTCGACAGGTGATGCAGGGCATTGCCCAGACCTTGTGGCCATCCTCCTCCCTGCTAGGAGGCATGAGGGAGCTTGTAGAGATGCTCAAGGGAGTGCGGCAGTGCTTCCGATTATGGAAGATATCGGCCTACCGACAAGGTGCAAGGGAAGCCTGGGCCATGGTGAAGACGCGATACACCAAGGCTAACCCGAACCACATGGCCGAGGCCGGACCTGTAGGGTCAGATGGCAAAGAAATCCATGTAAGTCTGGTATATGACTAGGTAGCATTAGCCGCTAAGTATTCCCAACAGGATTGTAGGCTAGACAGCCTGTTGGATGGTATAGAAGAAGAGTTTAGTCATGCTAAGTGACTTTGTACTTCAAAGGACATATTCTGTCCCTAGCCGGATTGTAAATCATTTGTCTTGGCGGACCTTTTCGCTTCAACCTCTGGACCCGAGAGTCCAGAGTGTATCCGAATACCCTCTCGGTTTTGTGAAAACTGGGGCACGTGTGGAAACCAGGCGTAGGGGTCATAAGTGCTTGAACAGACAAGTACCCAACTAGTTATGTTATATTACATGGGTAGTAAGAAACATCTTCCAGGGAGAATAGTTCCGTTAAGGGTTCCTCCGGGTGTGCATGCATTAATGTGCATGTCCAAACTGCGAAAAATGACACATGATATAATCATCTGGGGACATGTTTTGTAATAAGTAAAAGACATCTTTTGTTCACCGACCGAATATTCCCTTAAGAATGCTAGCTTTCGGCTTCACCTAGTCTGAGGTACAAATCCGGCTAACCCGACAGTAACAATCGCAGAGGTGCTCCCCTTATGCCCTAGCCGAATTAACGGGAATGTAGGGCATAAACACAAGAGCCAGGCAACCTAGCTTGGCCAAAACTTAAGTCATATTGATGCATATAGTGGTGAAAAAACGCACATATGGGGAGATGATGCATATGTGGTGGGCATAAAGCCCCAAAGATAATTATATTAAGCTTCTATATAAGAAGCCCCCAGGTATATTGAGAGCGCATAGCACGACATGAGTGTGCGGTCAAAGCATACTTGAAGCTATATATGTAAAAAGGAGAGAGAGAGAGAGAAGATATAATTTAAAAGGGAAGACGGAGGTAAGGAGACAAACATAGAGTTTGGCACTAGGCGTAGAATCTTCGGAGTCCGACCGCATTCCATGGGTTCGACTCGAGTCGATTATCTAATGCATTACACAGACGGTACGCTCCTCCGGTGAGAACTTTATCAATGATGAAGGGACCCTCCCATTTGGGCTTTAGCTTGTCCTTTTTCTTCTCTGGTAGGCGTAGAACAAGTTGGCCAATGTTATAAGTTTTGGCCCGTACTTCTCTGCTTTGGTACCTTCGAGCCTGCTGTTGATAAAATGCGGAACGGGCCTTTGCGACGTTACGCTCCTCCTCCAGGGCATATAAGCTGTCCTGACGATCCAGCTCGGCTCCTCTCTCTTCGTACATGCGCACTCGAGGTGAGTCATGGATGATATCGCAGGGTAGCACTGCCTCTACGCCGTACACCATAAAAAATGGTGTGAATCCGGTTGTGCGATTTGGCGTGGTCCGCAGCCCCCATAGTACGGAGTCAAGCTCCTCAACCCAGTGCGTATCTGATTCCTTCAAGGATCGCACTAGTCTGGGTTTAATGCCGCTCATAATAAGACCATTCGCTCGTTTGACTTGACCGTTTGTTTGGGGGTGATAGACGGACGCATAATCGAGCTTTATGCCCATTGTGCCGCACCAAGCTTTCACCTTGTTGGCTGTGAAGTTTGAGCCGTTATCGGTGATGATGCTGTGGGGGACACCGTAACAGTGTATTGCCCAGGATATGAAGTCTATCACTGGTCCAGCTTCGGCCGTTTTAACTGGTTTGGCTTCTATCCATTTGGTGAATTTATCAACCATGACCAACAAGTATTTCTTCTTATGGCTTCCTCCTTTAAGGGGTCCAACCATATCGAGCCCCCAGACCGCAAAGGGCCAAGTTATGGGTATTGTTTGGAGAGCGGTAGGTGGCATATGGCTTTGATTTGCAAAAAGCTGGCAATCGACGCAATGTTGGACAAGGTCATGTGCGTCTGCCTGGGCTATTGGCCAATAGAACCCTGTACGGAAGGCCTTGCTTACGAGCGCCCGAGCTGCGACATGGTGGCCGCCGTGTCCGGCATGAATTTAGGCCAAGAGCTGTCGCCCTTCCTCTTTGGAGATGCACCTTTGGAGCACTCCTGTTGCGCTTTTCTTATAAAGCTCTCCCTCGTGGACTTTGTTGGCTTTAGAGCACTGCACAATGCAACGTGCCTCATTTTGGTCCTCAGGGAGTTCTTGCCTATTTAAGTAGGCTAAGAAGGGTTCTGTCCACGGGGCGATGACAGCCATAATCACGTGGGCTGAAGGTGTTATTTTGGTGGCGGAGCCTCCGATTACGTCAGATTGTTCGGGATCTGGGGTTGTGTTCGGATCCGGAGTGGTATTGCCGGTCTCCCCTTCCCATATCACGGATGGCTTGAATAGCCTTTCCAAAAAGGTATTAGGTGGGACGGGGTCGCGCTTAGCGCCAATGCGGGCGAGGATATCCGCCACTTGGTTGTTTTCTCGGACCACATGGTGGAATTCGAGCCCCTTGAACCGAGCTGACATTTTGAGGACGACATTGCGGTAGGCCGCCATTTTTGGGTCCTTGGCATCAAAGTCTCCATTTGTTTGAGATATTGCGAGATTTGAATCCCCACACACTTCTAGGCGTTGAATGCCCATGGAGACTGCCATCCGAAGACCATGCAACAAGGCCTCATATTCGGCCGCATTGTTGGAATCAGTGTATAGTATTTGGAGTATGTATTGGACTGTATCTCCAATGGGGGATGTCAGGAAAACGCCTGCCCCTAGACCAGCTAGCATCTTAGAGCCGTCAAAGTGTATGATCCAATTGGAGAACGCGCCGTACTCTTTAGGGAGTTCGGATTTTGTCCATTCGGCGATGAAGTCAGCCAGTAGTTGCGATGTAGCGACTAGACCTCAAACAGTCTGATCTCTGTGCTTTAGTGTCAGCCCTGGATCAGTAATGCTGACACGCACAGTACTTGAAGGATTTATAACAGAGTAACAATCACACACTTATTACATCGAATGTCTCAAAAGAGAACTTATTACAATAAATATGGCTTAAGGCCATCTAATAATGATAACAGCGGAAGGCTTGGAAGATAAGTGAGTCCATCAACTCCAACGGCATCACTGAGTATAGAACCACGACCTAAGGCACCTTACTCATCGTCTGAAAAGTCTGCAACATGAACGTTGCAGCCCGGTAACGGGTCAGCATATGGAATATGCTCGCAATGTAACACATAGAGAGTAATGAAAGAATAAAGCTATACTACATGCATATATGGCTGGTGGAAAGCTCTATGGTTACAGTTTTGCATAAAGCCAATTTTTCCCTACTGCAAAGGAATAAATTTTATTTAACTATCATGGTGGTTGTTAAACATTGAGAAGATAGACATCCTCTCAATCCCTATTAAGAATCATCATTAAACCCAACATAATTAATTAGAGTAACATGATGAGATTCACATGATAATCCAAGTACTAGATACTCAAGATGTCCATAATTGGGGACACGACTAACCATGATTAGTTTGTACACTCTGCAGAGGTTTGCGCACTTTTCCCCACAAGACTCGATCTCCTCCGTTGGATTTCTCGCACTACATGGTGTTTGAGAAACGGATGACCGAGACATAGTCTTTCAGAAGCGCTAGCACCTTACGGTCGGGGAGAAAGTTACACCTACTTTCCCCTACATTTGCTAGTCTACCACTATAAGAGTTCGCACGACTTAATCAGCTATGCTAGATCCCATAGTAGCTTCTGGCTGCACACGGAAGTTTCTAGCATGAATAATCTCATGATCCCTTTGAGCCTAGGTGGCGGTCCATAAAGAAAACAGGCAACCGCTAGAATACCCAGGTGCCTCAATCCACCCAGATGTGTATTAAAGTTGCCACCTTAAATAAACCATTAAATAACAATCTCACATCTGTGATGGATACACTCAACAGATCCACATTTACTAGCATAGCATGGCATAATAAGCAAACGTAGAAGTAACTCCCAAGGGTTTGATAATAAAACAGGAAATAAGTACTATTCTACCTCCCAAAACCCACAATTTAAATCGGATCCTAACCATGCAATTGTTTGAGGATTGATCTAATGCAATAAAACTAGGTAGTAAAGAGGTATGATCAAAGTGTTACTTGCCTTTCTAATGATCCGTGAAACCTAGCGATTCGGAGTAGCAAGCGGCGCACTCCGGGTACTCTATCGCAAACAAGCAAGCATACAATAAGTACTCATCTAATGCACAGGTAAAAACTCAAATAAGAGAACTAACCAGAAAGTTCAACTTAAGAACTCCGGTTGCAAAAAGAATCAAATCAAACGAAGCAACGAAACACAAATGGTGAAAGAAGCAAGCTTTGTTTACTAATCTGGACCTAAGTCAAATTTTTACAGAAGCAAAAACTTGTTTGACTTGATTAAACGGAAAGAGGGTTTGGAGACGAAACTCTAGGCGCTCGAATCGTCTGATTCCGATAAACGAGCGAAAAGATAAACTAATACGAAAATCGGATCAGAAATAATCGCGGAAAAATCCAAGAAAAAAAACGGACGAACAAGCTAACGAGCATACAATAAGTACTCATGTAATGCATAGGTAAAACTCAAATAAGATATCTAACCAGAAAGTTCAACTTAAGAACTCCGGTTGGCAAAAGAAATCAAATCCAACGAAGCAACGAAAATCAAACTGCGAAAGAAACAAGCTTCGTTTAGTAATCTGGACCTAAGTCAAATTTTACAGAAGCAAAAACTTGTTTGAGTTGGTTAAACGAAAAGAGGGTTTCAAGACGATCTAGGCGCTTGAATCGCCTGATTCCAATAAACGAGCAGAAAGTTATACTAGAACGAAAATCGGATCAGAAATCACGATCAGAAATAATCGCGGAAAATCCGAGAAAAAGAAAACTAACAATCAGTTTAACGAACGAACGTTCATTAACTGAAACTAAATGGTGAACTCGTCCGCTAAAATGAACGAACGAGCTAACGCTTGCTAAATAAAATAAACCGAAAAAACTAAATAAATAAACTGATCTAAAAAAGCTATTTCTAAAAAAAACCCGGATCGGTTTTCTTTAGAAAACCGGGGCGGCGGGGCGGCTACCTCGGCTCGGGCTCCGGCGAAGTCCGGCGGGGTTCGGCGGGGCTGCAGGGCGGCTACCTCGGCTCGGGCTCCGGCGAAGTCCGGCGGGATCCGGCGGGGCTGCGAGGCGGCGGCGGCAGGTGTCGGCAGCGCAAGGCGGCGGCTCCTGGCGGCGGCGGCGGCGGCTTGTGGCGGCGGCGGCGATTTGCGGCGGCTTGGGTCTCCAAGGGGGGAGGCGGTCGGTTTATAAGGGGGGGGATGCGGTGGCTTGGGGAGGGGGCAAGGTGGTGGGGGCCCGGCTCGGACTCGGCGGCGGGGGCGATCGGGACTCCGGTCCTGATCCGAATGCAGTAGCTGCTAGCGGCGCGGGCCGGCTCGGCTGGGCCGGCCCAGTCGGGTGCGCAGATCTTTTTTTTAAAACAATTCTGCCGAAACTAAGAAAAATCCTAGAAAAATAAATAAAAATATAAAAATGCCAAAACACATTTTCACTGTCTAAAAAAATATTTAGAACAAGATGAACATTTTCATGGCCCTATAATGCAGTTTTGAAAATCGTGCAATTTTTCCTAAATTCAAAAAAATAGCGAAAAGTCCAAAATAAATCTTATTTGATTTTTTATAAATCCTCAACATTTCTTTATTTTGGGAAAGTCATTTTATTCCCTCTCTCATATTTTTTTACTAGAAATATTTGAAGATAAAATAAATAAAATCAAATGACCCTATTTTCAAAATTTGAGAAAACTAAATACGAAAATAACGAAAATCCCAACTCTCTCTGAGGGTCCTTGAGTTGCGTAGAATTTCTGGATCAGGCCAAAAAGCAATAAAATATGATATGCAATGATGATCTAGTGTATAACATTCCAAATTGAAAATTTGGGATGTTACAAATCTTCCCCCCTTAAGATGAATCTCGCCCTCGAGATTCGGGTTGGCTAGAAAATAGGTGAGGGTGGTCCTTCAGCAGATCTTCCTCTCGCTCCCAGGTGGCTTCATCCTTGGTATGGTGGCTCCACTGAACTTTGCAAAACTTGATAACCTTGCTGCGGGTGACTCAGCTGGCATAGTCGAGAATCTTGACTGGTTTCTCCTCATAGGTCAAATCAATATCCAACTAAATTGCTTCCAGCGGCACTGTATCTCTCAGCGAGAAACGTGGAACACATCGTGAACTCCTGACAATCCTTCGGGTAATTCCAACTTGTAGGCGACTTCTCCCATACGCTCAAAACTTTGTATGGTCCTACAAAACGTGGCGCTAACTTTCCCTTAACTCCAAAGCGCTTAACTCCTCGAAGTGGAGATACTCGAAGATAAACTCTATCTCCGACTTTGTAAACTGTCTGCTTGCGTTTTGAATCTGCATAGCTCTTCTACCTGGACTAGTCTACCTTCAGCCTATCACGAATCAACTTCACCTTCTGTTCAGACTCCTTAATCAAATCTGGCCCAAACAACTGGCGGTCTCCAACTTCATCCCATGATAATGGCGTCCTACACGTCCTTCCGTACAAGGCTTAGAAAGGGGCCATCTTCAAACTGGATTGATAACTATTGTTGTAAGAGAACTCTGCATATGGCAAATTGTCGTCCCAACTAGGTCCATAATCTAGCGCACAAGCTCTCAGCATATCCTCCAAAACCTGATTGACTCTCTCGGTTTGTCCATCTGTCTGCGGGTGAAAGGCTGTACTGAACTCTATCCTGGTACCCAAAGTTTCGTGCAACTGATTCCAGAACTTTGAGGTAAACTAGGTTCCTCTATCTGATACAATGCTCCTCGGAACTCCATGCAGACATACGATCCTGGTCATGTATATCTTAGCCAACTTAGCACTGGTGTAAGTGGTCTTCACGGGGATGAAATGAGCTACCTTCGTCAAACGATCGATTACAACCCAAATCGAGTCATAGCCTGAACGAGTCCTAGGCAATCCTGTGATAAAATCCGTGCCTAGTTTATCCCACTTCCATTCGAGTATCGGCAATTGCTGTAACAATCCTGCTGGCTTTTGATGCTCCGCCTTCACTCTCTGACATACATCACAAACTGCTACATATTCCGCAATATCCTTCTTCATTCAGGTCCACCAGAATGTGTCTTTCAAATCCAGATACATCTTGGTATTTCCTGGGTGAATCAAGTACGGTGAATCATGGGCCTCCTGCAGAATCAACTTCCTGATCTCCGGGTCATTAGGCACATAAACGCGGTCCTCAAACCATAAGGTATCATGCTCATCCTCACGAAATCCTTTATCATTTCCTTTGCTCATCTTCTCCTTTATAGAGGCAATCTCCTTGTCAGTCTTCTGAGCTTCTCTGATCTTATCAATCAAAGTAGACTGAATCTCCAATGGTGCAACATAGCCTCTCGAAACTATCTCCAAACGTAGCTCACGAAGATCCTCGGCTAACTCCTTCGGTAAATCTCCGGTCATGAGTGTGTTGACATGGCTCTTGCGGCTTAACTCATCAGCTACTACGTTAGCCTTTCCGGGATGATGATGCAATCTCATATCATAATCCTTGATGAGCTCCAACCATCTCCTTCGCCTGAGATTCAACTCCTTCTGCGTGAAGATGTACTTCAAACTCTTGTGATCTGTTTACACCTCACAATGGTTTCCAATGAGAAAGTGTTTCCATGTCTTCAATGCATGCACTACGGCTGCTAACTCCAAGTCATGTGTAGCATAATTCAACTCATGGGGCTTAAGCTGTCGTGAGGCATACGAAACAACTCTTCCCTCCTGCATAAGCACTGCTCCAAGTCCTTGACGAGAAGCATCACAATAAACTTCATAATCCTTGCAATGATATGGTAGAATCAATACTGGCGATGTAACCAAACATTTCTTCAACTCCTGGAAACCGGCCTCACATTCCTCAGTCCATTTGAACTTGGTGTCTTTCTTTAACAACTCCGTCATAGGTTTTGCAATCTTCGAGAAATTCTCAATGAATCTCCGGTAGTATCCTGCAAGTCCAAGAAAACTCCGGATCTCTCCATCTGTCGTTGGTGCTACCCAATTTGTCATAGTGACAACCTTGGTGGGATCTACTGCTATTGCTTCTCCGGATATAACATGTCCGAGGAATCCAACTTCCTTCAACCAAAACTCACATTTGTTGAACTTGGCGTATAGCTGATGTTCTCTGAGCTTCTCCAGTACCAAACTCAAATGCTCTTTATGCTCTTCTTCATTCTTTGAGTAGACCAAAATATCATCAATGAACACCACGATGAACTTATCCAGAAACTCCATAAACACCTTGTTCATCATGTTCATAAAATAGGCAGGTGCGTTAGTCAGACCAAATGACATAACGGTATACTCATACAGCCCATACCTGGTAAAAGCCATCTTAGGTATATCCTGCTCTCTAATCTTCAACTGATGGTATCCTGATCGCAGATCGATCTTGGAAAAAACCTTAGCTCCTTGCAATTGGTTAAACAGATCATTGATCATCGGTAGTGGGTACTTGTTCTTGATTGTCACTTCATTCAATCCTCGATAATCAACAACCATCCTCAATGATCCATCCTTCTTCTCCACTAGAAGCACCGGCGATCCCCAAGGTGATGAACTTGGGCGAATATAGCCTTTATCCAGTAACTCCTTAATTTGCTTCTTAATTTCCTCCAAATCTTGTGCAGGCATCCGGTATGGTCTCTTAGATATCGGCCCTGTGCCTGGCAAAAGCTCAATCAAAAACTCAATGTCTCTATCCGGTGGCATGCCTGGCAACTCTTCTGGAAATACATCAGGGAAATCCTTCACCACTGGTACTTCCTCCTGCAGAACTCCTGATAAGGTATTTACTTGTGTCCTCTTCGGCTCATGCCGTGATACATACTTGATCCTTCTCCCTTCCGGGGTGGTAAGCAAAATCGACTTACTGGCGCATTCGATGTTTCCTCCATACATCGATAGCCAATCCATACCCAGAATTACATCCAAACCTTGTGATTCCAAAATGATTAAATCTGAAGGGAAAACATGCCTACCTATACTCAATGGCACTTGAAAACATCCTCGACTGGCCATATACTCCGATCCTGGTGAGCTTACTAACATAGGTGTTCTAAGAACCTTGGTGGGCAGTTTATACTTATCCACAAATCCCCTTGATATGTATGAATGCGATGCACCAGTATCAAAAAGAACGGTTGCAGTAATAGACTTAACCAAAAACTTACCTATTACTGCATCTGGCTAGGCTTCAACCTCCTCCACGTTAACGTGGTTCACCTGTCCCCTGTTGAAAGGGTTCGGCTTCTTCCCAGAGCTTCCACTGCCATTTCCATTCTGGGCTTCAGGACACTCATTGGCATAATGTCCAGTCTTCTGACACTTATAGCAAGTGACTTGGCTCACGTATCTCTTGGCTGTGGTTGATGGGTTGGTACGGTTCTGGCCGTTGCTTCCTCCATTCCCGTTACCATTCTTGGGGTCATTATGATTATGCGAACTACCTCCTCCATGGGTATGCAGAAAATGTCCTCCCGTTTCAGGGTAAAACGTGGCTTCTGCTGAGCTCCAGAGTTGTACTTCCCTTGTACATACTTCGTCTTGTGGTTTTTAATCTGCTGCTGCTTCCCTTCAATCATAGGAGCATGATCTACCAACTCCTGGTAGTTGTTGAAGGTTGCTACCATCAACTGCATGCTCAACTCATCATTCAGTCCTTCTAGAAACTTCTCCTGCTTAGCTGCATCCATAGCAACGTCATCTGGGGCATAATGTGCTAACTTACCAAAGTCATCCACATACTGGCCAACTGTCCGTCCTCCTTGGTGCAAGTTGCAAAACTCATGCTTCTTCATGGCCATAGCTCCTGCTGAAACATGGGCAGTATGGAAAGCCTGCTGAAATTGATCCCATGTGACAGTGTTGATAGGATAAGTGGCTGTGAAATTCTCCCACCATGATGTTGCGGGTCCTTCAAGCTGATGTGCGGCAAAATGCACCTTCTCCGCATCTGTGCACCCTGCAGTGGTCAACTCCCTACCTGTCTTACGGAGCCAATTATCTGCAACTATCGGCTTGGTACTTCTGGAGAACACCGGCGGATTCAGTCTAAGGAAACGGGTTAAGTGATCAACAGGTGGTGGTGATGGTGGGTTGTTGTTGTTGTTGTTGTTCCCCTGATTCGGATTCTGGACAAGCAACTGCATCAATGCATTCTGCTATTGGATCAACTGGGTGAGCTCCGGTTGAAAAGCAAATCCATTGTCACGTCTTGGAGGCATCTGAGGGTTTTAGAAAAGATGAGAATAATAGAATAGAATGATGTCTAGAGAGAAAACACTACCCATATGCACATGAGACAATTGCAAACAAAATCACTTCATTCATTTCAAAGAAGGGCATACAACGGTCTAACTATCGTTATAAAAGTGCTTGGACTATACTAGATACATGGGGGAATACTACTACTGTTTTGGTGGTCGACTAGAAAAACTGCTCCGATGAAGACTCCATGATATCTGCTCTAGCTTCGTCAACATAGTCATCATCGCTATCGTCTGGGTCCGGGTCAGTGTCATTGATGATGATGTAGTTCTCTGGACAGGTGCAATCATTGTCTTCTCCTCCAGTCGCGGGAAATCCCATAAATACTTTCAGCTTCTTCTTCAGATCATCATTCTTCTCCACAAGTGTTGTTATTTCCTCCTCATATCCATCGCGTGTAGACTTGAGTTCTTCGTCCAACTCTGTGATCTTGGTCATGGCCTTCTTCTGATCTATCATGCCTGCGCACATCTGGTTCTCCTGGCGACGAATGTGCTGATTTAACTCCTGGATGAAAGCTGCAATTGATCTATGCTTCCTGGTGCTGATCATCTCCCATTGCTCATCTTGGTGCCCACAAATCTGGTAAATAGTATCCTTGAGATCCTTTTGGTAAACTTCTCCCATGCGTCCCATGGTGATGTGGGCTGCCATGCTCTTACCTAGACTCCAGGTTGGTGCATCGAAGGAAAACTCTATGGGCTCAGTGACGGACATGAACGTCCTTCCTGGTACTTGAACTTGAATCATCCACGCTCCTCTTTAGGTAAAGTGGAGTTGTAGGTCCTGGTGAATCTTGGTACTCCGATGTTCAGGTATCTAGTGACTTCCTTGAAGTGGTGTCCAAAGGGTGTATCTTCATCCGGTTGTGTGAACTTGTTCCTTGCATCCGCCATCCTAAAAGAGTAGAAAAGATGAGGAGTCAGAAATGAGAAGAGTGAGTAGTGATCTAGGGCTTTAGCTTAGTGGTCGTGTCCTATAGTCAGCGTGTGCTCTGATACCATCTTGTAGAGACCAGACCTCAAACAGTCTGATCTCTATGCTTTAGTGTCATCCCTGGATCAGTAATGCTGACGCACACAGTACTTGAAGGATTTATAACAGAGTAGCAATCACACACTTATTACATCGAATGTCTCAAAAGAGAACTTATTACAATAAATATGGCTAAAAGCCATCTAATAACGATAACAGCGGAAGGCTTGGAAGATAAGTGGGTCCATCAACTCCAACGACATCACTGAGTATAGAACCATGACCTAAGGCACCTTACTCGTCATTTGAAAAGTCTGCAACATGAATGTTGCAGCCCGGAAATGGGTCAGCACATGGAATATGCGGGCAATGTAACACATAGAGAGTAAGGAAAGAATAAAGCTATACTACATGCATATATGGCTGGTGGAAAGCTCTATGGTTACAATTTTGCATAAAGCCAATTTTTCCCTACTGCAAAGGAATAAATTTTATGTAACTATCATGGTGGTTGTTAAAAATTGAGAAGATAGACATCCTCTCAATCCCAATTAAGCATCATCATTAAACCCAACATAATTAATTAGAGTAACATGATGAGATTCACATGATAATCCAAGTACTAGATACTCAAGATGTCCATAACCGGGGAAACGACTAACCATGATTAGTTTGTACACTCTGCGGAGGTTTGCGCACTTTTCCCCACAAGACTCGATCTCCTCCGTTGGATTTCTCGCACTACATGGTGTTTGAGAAACGGATGACCGAGACATAGTCTTTCAGAAGCGCTAGCACCTTACGATCGGGTAGACAGTTACACCTACTTTCCCCTACATCTGCTAGTCTACCACTGTAAGAGGTCGCACGACTTAATCCACTATGCTAGAGCCCATAGTACCTTGTGGCTGCACATGGAAGTTTCTAGGATGAATAATCTCATGATCCCTTTGAGCTTGGGTGGCAGTCCATAAAGAAAACAGGAAATCGCTGGAATACCCAGGTGCCTCAAGCCACCCAGATGTGTATTAAAGTTGCCACCCAGATGTGCCTCAGTCTCACATTTGTCATGGATACACTCACCAAATCCACATCTACTAGCATAGCATGGCATAATAAGCAAACGTAGAAGTAACTCCCAAGGGTTTTATAATAAAACAGGAAATAAGTACTACGTCATCAACCTCCCAAAACCCACAATTTAAATCAGATCCTAACCATGCAATTGTTTGAGGATTGATCTAATGCAATAAAACTGGGTAGTAAAGAGGTATGATCAAAGTGTTACTTGCCTTGCTGATGATCTGCGAAACCTAGCGATTTGAAGTAGCAAGCGGCGCACTCTGGGTACTCTATCGCAAACAAACAAGTATACAATAAGTACTCATCTAATGCACAGGTAAAAACTCAAATAAGAGAACTAAGCAGAAAGTTCAACTTAAGAACTCCGGTTTGCAAAAAGAATCAAATCAGACGTAGCAACGAAACACAAACGGTGAAAGAAACAAGCTTCGTTTACTAATCTGGACCTAAGTCAAATTTTACAAAAGCAAAAACTTGTTTGAGTTGGTTAAACTGAAAGAGGGTTTCAAGACGAAACTCTAGGCGCTTGAATCACCTGATTCCGATAAACGAGCGAAAAGTTATACTAGAAAGAAAATCGGATCAGAAATCGCGATCAGAAATAATGGCGGAAAATCCGAGAAAAAGAAAACTGACGATCAGTTTAACGACCAAATGTTCGGTAACTGAAACTAAACGGTGAACTCATCCATTAAATCGAACGAACGAGCGAACACTCGTTAAATAAAATAAACTGAAAAACTAAATAAATAAACCGATCTAAAAAACCTACAGTTTTCTAAAAAAACCGGATCGGTTTTCTTTAGAAAACCGGGGAAGCTACCTCGGCTCGGGCTCCGGCAAAGTCCGGCGGGGCGGCTTGGTGAGGCGGGGCGGCAGCGGCAGGCGTCGGTTGCCGCGGCGCTAGGCGGCGGCGGTGCAAGGCGACGGGGCGGCGGCTTGCGGCGGCGGTGGTTTGCGGGGGCTTGGGGCTCCAGGGGGGCCCCGGGTCGGTTTATAAGGGGGAGGGGGAGGCGGTGGCTTGGGGAGGGGGCAAGGCGGCGGCGGGGCCGGCTCGGACTCAGCGGCGGCGGCCATCGGGACTCCGGTCCCGATGAGGATGCGGTAGGCGGCGGCGCCGCGGGCCGGCTCGGCTGGGCCTTCGGCCCAGTCGGGCGCGTGGATCTTTTTTTTAAATAACAATTCCACCGAAACTAAGAAAAATCCTAGAAAAAAAATCTAAAATGCCAAAACAAATTTTCACCGTCTAAAAATATATTTAGAACAAGATGAACATTTTCTTGGCCCTATAATGCAGTTTTGAAAATCGTGCAATTTTTCTTAAATAAAAAAAATAGCAAGAACTCCAAAATAAATCTTATTTGTTTTTTTATTAAATCCTCAACATTTCTTTATTTTGGGAAAGTCATTTTATTCCCTCTCTCATATTTTTTTAATAGAAATATTTGAAGATAAAATAAATAAAATCAAATGATCCTATTTTCAAAATTTGAGAAAACTCAAATATGAAAATTACAAAAATCCCAACTCTCTTCGAGGGTCCTTGAGTTGCATAGAATTTCTCGATCAGGCCAAAAAGCAATAAAATATGATATGCATTGATGATCCAATGTATAACATTTCCAATTGAAAATTTGGGATGTTACATGCGACTTAATGGCTCGCCGTGGTTTGTATGTAATGTCGAACGGGAGGAGCTCGATAGCCCATTTAGCAATCCGGCCTGTGGCATCGCGGTTATTTATTATGTCATTGAGTGGTACTTTGGAGGCCACCGTGATTGGACATTCTTGAAAGTAGTGTCGTAGTTTTCAGGATGCCATGAAGACCGCGTATGCTATCTTTTGATAATGCGGGTACCGTGACTTGCATGGAGTGAGGACAGTGGATACGTAGTATACCGACTTTTGAAGCGGGAACTTATGTCCATCTGTCTCTCGTTCGAAGACGAGCACTGCGCTTACAACCTGGTGTGTTGCAGCTATATATAGCAGCATGGGTTCGCCGACATTTGGCGCAGCCAGGATTGGATTGGTGGCCAAGAGGGCTTGTATTTCCTCCAGTCCGGTCGTAGACGCATCCTTCCACTCAAAGTGTTTAGTGCATCGAAGAAGGCGATAAAGACGTAGTGCCTTTCTCCTAATCGGGAGATAAAGCGGCTTAGGGCGGCCACACATCCAGTTAATTTTTGGATTTGCTTGAGGTCTGTTGGGGTACCCAACTGTGACAGAGCTTGGATTTTAGTTGGGTTTGCTTCGATTCCTTATTGGAAACGATGAAGCCCAAGAGTTTTTCTGCAGGTACGCCGAAAATGCACTTTTCCAGGATGAGCTTGATGTCATATGTTCGGAGATTGTCGAACGTAAGCCTCAAGTTGTCTATTAGAGATTTGACATGTCTGGTTTTGATGACCACATCGTCTATGTATGCCTCCACTGTTTTGCCGATCTGTGTTTCCAGGCATGTCTGAATCATGCATTGATAGGTTGCACCGGCGTTTTTGATCCCGAAAGGCATGGTGTTAAAACAGAAGGGGCCGTATGGAGTGATAAATGCCGTTATGGCTTGATCGAACTCCGCCATCTTGATTTCATGGTATCCGGAGTATGCATCGAGGAAACACAATGAGTTGGGTCCTGCGGTAGCGTCGATGATTTGATCGATGCGGGAGAGGGATCCTTGGGGCAAGCCTTATTGAGGTCCTTGAAGTCGACGCATAGGCGCCAGGATTTGTCCTTCTTTGGTACCATCACCAGGTTTGCTAGCCAGTCCGGATGTTTAATTTATCTGATGAATCCGGCCTCGAGTAACTTGGCTAGCTCTTCTCCCATGGCTTGTCGCTTGGGTTCTGAAAAGCACCGAAGAGTCTGCTTGACCGGCTTGTATCACTTAAGTATGTTTAGGCTATGCTCGGCCAGCCTGCATGGGATACCTGGCATGTCTGAAGGATGCCAGGTGAAGATGTCCCAATTCTCACGCAAGAACTCTCGTAGTGCAGCATCTATTGTGGGTGAGGGAGTCCCGGACTAGGGGGTGTCCGGACAGCCGAACTATCATGATCGGCCGGACTCCAAGACTATGAAGATACAAGATTGAAGACTTCGTCCCGTGTCCGGATGGGACTTTCCGTGGCGTGGAAGGCAAGCTTGGTGATACGGATACGTAGATCTCCTACCATTGTAACCGACTTTGTGTAACCCTAGCCCTCTCCGGTGTCTATATAAACCGGATGGCTTTAGTCGATAGGACGAACGACAATCATACCATAGGCTAGCTTCTAGGGTTTAGCCTCCTTTATCTTGTGGTAGATCCACTCTTGTAACACGCATCATCAATATTAATCAAGCATGACGTAGGGTTTTACCTCCATCAAGAGGGCCCGAACCTGGGTAAAACATCGTGTCCCTTGTCTCCTGTTACCATCCGCATAGACGCACAGTTCGGGACCCCCTACCCGAGATCCACCGGTTTTGACACCGACATTGGTGCTTTCATTGAGAGTTCCTCTGCGCCGTCACCATCAGGAAGGATGCCTTTTCCCGTCTTTAAAGACGGCACCATCGTCAAGGGAGCTTTGGCCGCCGGCCAGACTATCCGGCTAGGCGGTTTCCTTATGACCGCCTGTTCGGCCACCGCTCTGACAATGACCTCTCAGGTCATTAAAAGCGATCTTCACGTCAGCTCGGAATTCGCCGAGCAGCTAGATCCGATTGAGCTCTCCTCCGTAACCGAGATCTTGGATCACATCGCCGCCCTGGGAGTCGCTACCGACTATGATCAGATTGGGCTTAAAACCGATCTGAGAGAAATTAACTCTCCCCAGGTTACCCACCACGTTGTTGTGGTAGAGGAACAATGCGGCGACTCTTCCTCTATGTTAAAAACCAACTATGTCCGGATTCCTGATCCCTCCATGCCGGATTCCCGCGGAGGGACGGATGCCAATCAAATACTGAACCTAAAGTCAGGCATCGGACTAGATTTGTTGGAAAGCATCCAACAAACCAAGCTTCCAAATCAGGAAGCTTCTTGGCCTTTGAGCCTCAGATCGGGCAGGGTTCCGAACTTAATTCCACCCGCCCACCCAAACATAAGCGATCTATCTCAAATACGGCAAGAGCCCGATGAAACAGTACATCATTACTGGGCCAGATTCCTCCTAGTTATGAACATGATAAAGAACTGCCGTGAAGAAAGCGCGATTTCAATTTTCTGCAACAATTGCACGGACAAGGGAATCATAAACGCCATCAGTCGTCGGGAAGTTACACGCTTCGCCAACCTATTGACCATTGTACAAAAATACTGCGCGATGGAGAGTGCCTGGAAAACCGAAACTAGGTTTTGGGACAATCCGACCCTGAATACAACCCCAGTCCGAAATAAAAGGGTGCATCATACTCAAGCACCTGGGTTAAAAACCAAAAAGCAAAACCCCCCTAAAGGGTACGGAACCATACTGGAGGGATGGCTCAATGGACCCTACAAAATCCACAGTACGGAGGGCGCCACTCCAACACACAGCCTTCGAGCATGTTGGATATTATGGCAGGTGGCCCAAAGTGGCGAAGGCTTTTTAGCCCCGGGCAACCAGCCCAGTAGTACCAGTATGGTATTAACAGTCTTCGAGACTTTCGCATCAAATAACATGCGGAAACGAACAATCCGCAGCCTCGCTGAAGTCTACCAAGTTGCAACAACAAATCCATGGAGTGACACGGCTATCACCTTCAATGCCAACGGCGAACCTAAATTCCGAACAGCTAGAGCACCAGCCGCATTGGTCCTTAGTCCGATAGTGGACGGCTTTCGTCTTACCAAGGTACTCATGGATGGCGGCAGCGGATTAAACCTCATCTACGAAGAAACCCTTCAAAAAATGGAAATTGACTGGAGCCGCATTAAGCGAAGCAGCACAACCTTCAGGGGAATAATTCCTAGTCGAGAAGTACACTGCACAGGAAAAATCACACTAGATGTAGTGTTCGGCTCGCCGGACAATTACAAGTCCGAAGAGGTCACGTTCCAAGTGGCCCCATTCGGCAGCGGATATCATGCCTTGTTAGGGCGAGAGGCATTCACAATCTTCCAAGCTATACCCCATTACGGGTACATGAGGCTCAAAATGCCCGGACCCAATGGAATAATCACTCTCGCCAGTGATCCAGATACAGCACTCCGCGCCGAAAATAAGACAGCCGCACTAGCCCTAGAGGCATTATTCGAAGCCCTAGCGGCAGAGGAACTAACTGCGCTGCGCTCCATGGTGGATAGGGACGATGTGATACTCGATAAGAGGTCCAAGTCCACCTCTTTTAAACCAGCAGACGAAATAGTCAAATTTCAGGTCCATCCAACGGACCCCACAAAGACGGCCTCGATTGGGGCACAATTAAATCCTGATGTAGAAGCCGCACTACGAGAATTCCTTCAGGAAAATTGGGACATTTTTTCCTGGCACCCTTCAGACATGCCAGGAATCCCATGCAGGCTGGCAGAGCACAGCCTAAATATCCTAAAAGGATTCAAGCCAGTCAAACAAGCTCTTCGGCGATTTCCTGAACCCAAAAGACAGGCAATGGGAGAGGAGCTAGCCAAACTCTTAGAAGCCGGATTCATCAGAGATATAAAACATCCGGACTGGCTAGCCAACCTAGTAATGGTACCAAAAAAGGACAAATCCTGGCGCCTCTGCGTCGATTTCAAAGACCTTAACAAGGCCTGTCCAAAGGACCCTTTCCCTCTCCCTCGCATCGACCAAATCATCGATGCTACCGCAGGGAACGATTCATTGTGCTTCCTCGACGCATACTCCGGATACCATCAAATCAAGATGGCGGAAAAAGACCAGGCCGCAACGGCATTCATTACTCCATATGGGCCATTCTGCTTCAACACAATGCCCTTCGGAC
Source organism: Triticum dicoccoides (assembly GCF_002162155.2). Classification (NCBI taxonomy): domain Eukaryota; kingdom Viridiplantae; phylum Streptophyta; class Magnoliopsida; order Poales; family Poaceae; genus Triticum; species Triticum dicoccoides. The sequence continues at coordinate 710,384,250 of NC_041383.1, forward strand.
TCCAAAACGCCGGCGCAACATATCAGCGCATGATTCAGACATGTCTGGCTACCCAGATAGGCAAAACTGTAGAGGCATACGTAGACGATGTGGTCGTCAAGACCAAAAACGTCGAAACTCTAGTAGACGACTTGAGGGTGACATTCGACAACCTCCGAGCATATGACATTAAGCTCAACCCGGAAAAATGCGTCCTCGGAGTACCAGCCGGAAAGCTTTTGGGCTTCATTGTATCCGGTAGAGGAATTGAAGCAAACCCAGCCAAGATCCGAGCTCTGTCACAATTGGATATCCCAAAAGACCTCAAGCAAATACAAAAACTAACTGGATGTGTAGCGGCTCTAAGCCGCTTCATCTCCCGTTTGGGAGAAAAGGCTCTGCCCCTCTATCGCCTCCTCCGGTGCACCGAACACTTTGAATGGACGGATGCTGCCACGGCCGGACTCAAAGAAATCAAGGCCATTCTGGCAACAAATCCGGTCCTGGCCGCGCCCAACCTGGGCGAACCTATGTTGTTATATATCGCAGCAACACATCAAGTTGTTAGCGCAGTACTCGTCATCGAACGAGAAACAGAAGGGCACAGATTCCCTCTTCAAAAACTAGTGTACTACGTATCCACTGTCTTAACTCCATGCAAGTCCCGGTACCCACATTATCAAAAGATAGCGTATGCGGTGTTCATGGCATCCCGGAAGCTGCGACACTACTTTCAAGAGTGTTCCATAACGGTGGCCTCCGAAGTACCTCTCAACGATATTATAAACAATCGCGACGCAACAGGCAGGATTGCAAAATGGGCCATTGAGCTCTTACCATTTGACATAACCTACAAACCACGGCGAGCTATAAAGTCGCAAGTCCTGGTTGACTTCGTCGCCGAATGGACCGAAGCCGAACTCCCTAAAGAGTACGGCGCGTACTCCAATTGGATCATGCATTTCGACGGATCCAAAATGTTGGCTGGCTTGGGGGCTGGCATCGTCTTGACGTCCCCAACCGGAGACACAGTCCAATATGTACTTCAAATAATGTACATGGACTCCAACAACGCAGCCGAATACGAGGCCCTTCTACATGGCCTCCGGATGGCAATCTCCATGGGCATTCAATGCCTAGAGGTGCGGGGGGATTCAAACCTCGCAATATCCCAAGTAAATGGAGACTTTGACGCCAAAGATCCGAAAATGGCGGCCTACCGCAACGCCGTCCTAAAAATGTCATCTCGGTTCGAAGGACTCGAATACCACCATGTAGCCCGGGATAATAACCAGGCAGCAGACGTGTTGGCACGCATCGGCGCAAAACGCGATGCCGTCCCTCCGAACATCTTCTTGGAACGGCTCTTTAAGCCATCCGTATTATGGGAAGAGGAGTCCGGAAATAACAATTCGGAACCAGCTGCATCACCTAACTCAGACAATTCTTACACAATCGGCGGCTCAGCCAATGAAATAACACCTTCAGCCCACGAAATAATGGCAGTAATTGCCCCGTGGATGGAACCATTCCTAGCCTACTTAATCAAGCAGGAACTCCCCGAAGACCAAAATGAGGCCCGTTGCATAGTTTGGCGATCTAAAGCCTACAAGGTCCATGAGGGAGAACTTTATAAGAAAAGCACAACCGGAGTCCTTGAAAGGTGTATCTCCGAAGAGGAAGGGCGAAATCTCTTGGCTGAAATTCACGCCGGACTCGGCGGGCACCACGGCGCAGCCCGGGCCCTTGTAGGCAAGGCCTTTCGTACATGATTTTATTGGCCGACAGCCCGGGCAGATGCTCAGGACTTAGTCCAACGATGCGTCGGTTGCCAGCTCTTTGCTAATCAGAGCCACATGCCACCCACCGCCCTAAAAACTATACCCATTACCTGACCGTTCACGGTCTGGGGGCTTGACATGGTTGGATCCCTTAAAGGGGGAACCCACAAGCACAAATACTTATTGGTCATGGTGGACAAATTCACCAAATGGATAGAGGCCAAGCCGGTTAAAACGGCAGAATCCGTACCTGTGATAGACTTCATATCCAGGGTAGTACATCATTTTGGCGTCCCCGCAGCATCATCACTGATAACGGCACGAATTTCACGGCCGACAAGGTTAAACTCTGGTGCAAAAACATGGGCATCAAGCTCGACCGCGCTTCAGTCTATCACCCCCAAACTAACGGTCAAGTCGAGCAAGCAAATGGTCTAATCATGAGTGGCATCAAACCCAGACTAGTGCGGTCCCTCAAGGAATCTAACACGCACTGGGTAGAGGAGCTCGACTCCGTACTCTGGGGGCTGCGGACCACGCCAAACCGCAGTACCGGATTCACACCATTTTTTATGGTCTACGGCGTAGAGGCAGTTTTGCCCTGCGATATAATTCATGACTCACCTCGCGTGCGCATGTACGAAGAAAGAGAAGCCGAGTTGGATCGGCAGGACAGTTTGGACGCCTTAGAGGAGGAGCGGGACGTGGCAAAAGCTCGTTCCGCATTCTATCAGCAGCAGGCTCGAAGATATCAAAGCAGAGAAGTACGGGCCAAAACTTACAATGTTGGTGAACTTATTCTACGCCTGCCGGACAAGAAAAAGGACAAACTTAAACCCCAGTGGGAAGGTCCCTTCATCATCGACCAAGTCCTGACCGGCAGAGCATACCGTCTACGTAACGCATCTGACAACCGACTCGAGCCAAACCCATGGAATGCAGCCCGTCTCCGAAGATTCTACACCTAACGCCGGACTCAGAGTTCGTCTCACTCCCCCCTTTTAAATTTTCACTGTCCCTTGTCCCCCTCCTTCTTCCCACTTTGTTTTTCAATACCTTTGATAGGCTGATTTGCGCATTGTTCGCACACACTTGATGTGCTCCTAGCACTCATTATACCTGGGGGCTTCTTTAATAGAAGCTTATTTATACGGGCTTAATGCCCAACACATGTGTCATACTTCCGCATGTACCTTTTATTCACCATTATATGCATCGATATGACTTAAGTTTTGGCCAAGCTGGGTTGCCTGGCTCCTGTGCTTACCCCTACGTTCCCGATTGTTCGGCTAGGAGGTAAAGGGAGCACCTCTGCGATTGTTACTGCCGGGTCAGCCGGATGTGTACCTCAGACTGGGTGAAGCCGAAAGCTAGCGTTCTTAAGAGAATATTCGGTCGGTGACCTGAAAGATGATTTATTACTTACTTATTTATCTGCCCCCAGATGCTTTTTCTGCTATTTTCGTAGTCCGGATATGCACCTTAGGGCATGCCTCCCAGGGAAAGGAACCCCTAACAGAACTATTCTCCCTGGAAGATGTTTCTTACTAACCATGTAATATAACATAACTAGTTGGGCACTTGTCTGATAAAGCACTAATGACCCCTACGCCTGGTCTCCATGCATGCCCCAGTTTTTTCATAACCGAGAAGTATTTGGACACACTCCAGACTCTAGGGTCCCGAGGTCGAAGCGAAAAGGTCGGCAAAGACAAACGATCTACAATCCGGCTAGAAGGCATTTTACATGTCATTTTAAAATTACATCGTCAAACTGACTGATTGTACTCCTCTTCAATCCCATCTAACAGGCTGTCTAATTTAAAGTCCTGTTGCGAATATTTCGCGGCCAGCTCTTCTTGGCCGTACATCAAGCTCACAGGGATCTCCTTCCCATCAGGCCCCACAGGTCCGACCTCGGCCATGTGGTTTGGGTCAGCCTTCGGGTACCGCGTCTTCACCATAGCCCAGGCCTCCCTGGCGCCTTGACGGCAGGCCGATATCTTCCACAGAGGGAGACATTGTCGTACTCCCTGAAGCTTCTCAGCAAGCCCTCCAAGGCCCTCAGGTAGGGAGACGGAAGGCCATAAGGCCTGAACGACGCCACTCATCGCCTGCCGAACACGTTCGAACAGTTGCACCATCTCGGGAAGTTGGTCACCCGTTGAACCGGGCATTTCCTCCATAGCGCGACCTGTGAGCACACCTAAAGACACATTTCTGTCAATCGACTTCCTCACCGAATTCTTCTTTTCAAAGGAATTTGCTCAAGCACTTACTATAAATGCCGCGACGAAGCCGCTGATTCTCCTTCACGGAGCCAGACAGCTTGGCCCAAACATCTTTCAGCTCTTCTCCTATCTGGGTGTGGGCATCTTGGAGCTTGTTCCTCTCCTGCTGCACCTTCATAAGCACCCTCTCGCCGGCCTTCAGCTGATGCAGTAGCTGTTGCTTGTCCGGATCTAGTCCGGCGCCCTCTGCAATATTATTGTCAGATTTACGCACACGCCGCACTTTGTCAACTACTTATCTTTTCGAAGTACGTATTACCAGCGGGGGTCTCTCTGGCTCTCCCCGTGGCGGCCAGTGCGGCCTCAAGTTGGGCCTTGCACTCTTGAAGCTCCTGGGACAGGTGGGTATTCTTCTCCGTAAGATCGTGCATAATAAATGATCCTTAAATCAGTTATTTTAACTATTTTAAGTCTCGGGGGCTACCGGCATATATAACTATTAAAATTACTTACCCGTATGTCCTTCACATACTGCTCCGTGGCTCTGGTTAAACCATCTTGAGTGGCACGGAGGTGCGCGTCTCCCGCATCAAAGGCATTCAACGCCTCCGGGGAGAAACACGCGTCACGAAGAACTGTCCGGCGACGCTTGTGATTCATGGCGCTCTCCACCTCAGACGGGGTGGCTGACAGCCTGTCGGCATCCTCCGTCGGAGGAACATCCGGCTCATGCCTTGTATTCGCCTCCCCTTCCGGACCACGCGTTGGAGCATGGCTGGCGGAGGCTTGATTGGCAACCTCTCCCGACACTGTCCGGCGAGCGCTCTTTCTCCTGGAAAAGTTATGAGCATTAATATACCTCCTAGGGATCCTTCCCTTAAAAACAGCGGTGCGCCGTACCGTTGTGGCAACGTTTCGGTTCGCAGTCCTCTTCCACCTGCTGGGCCGAACTGACCCTTGCTGGTCAGCCGCCGCGGGTTCGGCTTCCCGCCTTAAAGGCACCTCCTGCGATGCACCACCAGTACAGGATGGTCAGAATTGAGCATGGATCAAATGATGGTGTCAAGACCTCGGTCGTAGTCACCTGGGAAGCCGGAAACAAACCGGGGTAGTCAGCCGTAATGGCGACTAGAGCATTGTCCAAGCTAAGTTGGTGGAACACCCTGTCAATCAGCTCCACCTTTATGTCCGGATCCTCTTCGGAGGCCGGATCAAGGGATCGTTCCGGATCCTCGGGCTGTGGAGTTAGGCTTTGTATGCCCTCCACGTCCCGGCGCAGCTCCTGCGTCGAAATCATAAAGTAAAATACTTGACTTTGGAAGTATGGATCGGGTAGATAAACGTCCACTTACCCAACTCCGAGGGTTATTCATGGAGAATCCATTTAATGGACTCGTGCGGAGGAAGTCCTCCTCCTCCCCCTTGTACAGACCGGACAGGATCTTTACCAGATCGGCTGCTGAGCCCAGCTCTCTGCGGCCATGACGGGTGGCGTCATCTTCCCCGTTGAAATCCCACACAGGGTGGCCCCTATATTGGAGCGGCTGCACCCCTCGCATAATACACGTGGCCATGATTCCAATCATGGTCAATCCGGAGTGGGCCAGTAACCTAATCCGGCCCATCAGATAATGGACGCTCCCATCATCCTCCCGTTGAGGGCTCCGCGGGCACCAGCTCAGGCGTTTCTTCAAGGGAGCATTGCTGAACTCCGGGAGGCCGATCCGAACTGGATCCGGTAGAGGGGCGTCCTCCATGTAGAACCATTCCGAAGGCCAGTCTTCGGACGCCTTCTTCGGGGTGCCGGATAGATATCCGGTCCCGGCGATGCGCCATATTTCGGCTCCGCCCACTTGATATAGCGACCCCTCGTGAGAACGAGGTACGAGGCAAAACAATCTCTTCCATAGCGCAAATGGGGCTCAATGCCCAAGAACAGCTCGCAAAGCGCTACAAAGCCCGCGATGTGCAAAATGGAGGTGGGTGTGAGGTGGTGAAGCTGGAGTCCGTAGAACTCCAGGAGCCCCCGGAGAAACGGGTGTATGGGAAATCCGAGTCCCCTTATTAGATAAGGGACGAAGCATGCCCTCTCTCCTTTGGAAGGGTTGGGGACGCTCTTCGCCTGCTTTCCACCCCTGAAGGTGGCCAATCCGGCTCGAACCGGAACCATGAAGGCTGGGGGGAGATATCCCTCGGTTTGGAGCGCCACTAGCTCGCTGTTTGGAACCAAGCATCTCCCCCAATCTCCTGGTTTAGGGCTGGGAGCGCGAGAGGAGGAGCCGCGTCGACTATCCATGGTAGAATGGATTTTGGTCGGAGGTGCTTTGATGAGTACTTGCGGAAGGAGGATGGTGTGAGTTGGATCTAAGATCCTCGCCTCTCTTATAGGCGGCTCGTTCGCACGGCCAGGGGGTAAAATGTAAAAATACCCTAGCTTTTCGCATTCATCCGACACATGGAAGAGGGCCATTATTGGGCGTAGAGGCCAAGGAGCGCAACATTTATAAGGAAGTCGGACACTATTCGACAAGAGCATGAAGTTTGAAGGAGAACCCGCCTTGCAAACGCCGAAGACAATTTACGCGCCGGACTCGTCGTCATTGAAGCCTGGTTCGGGGGCTACTGATGGAGTCCCGGACTAGGGGGTGTCCGGACACCCGAACTATCATGATCGGCCGGACTCCAAGACTATGAAGATACAAGATTGAAGACTTCGTCCCTTGTCCGGATGGGACTTTCCTTGGCGTGGAAGGCAAGCTTGGCGATACGGATATGTAGATCTCCTACCATTGTAACCGACTTTGTGTAACCCTAGCCCTCTACGGTGTCCATATAAACCGGATGGCTTTAGTCCATAGGACGAACAACAATCATACCATAGGCTAGCTTCTAGGGTTTAGCCTCCTTGATCTCGTGGTAGATCCACTCTTGTAACACACATCATCAATATTAATCAAGCAGGACGTAGGGTTTTACCTCCATCAAGAGGGACCGAACCTGGGTAAAACATCATGTCCCTTGTCTCCTGTTACCATCCACCTAGACGCACAGTTCGGGACCCCCTACCTGAGATCCGCCGGTTTTGACACCGACGGTGGGGTTCAGCTGTGCCCCACTTGATGCTGTTTTTGTAGGGTCCGTTGGGTGGACCTGGAATTTCACTATTTCATCTACTGGTTTGAAAGATGTGGACTTGGGTCGTTTGTCGAGTATCACGTCGTCCCTGTCCATTGTGGAGCGCAGCACAGTTAACTCTTCGGCCATGAGGGCTTCGGATAATGCCTCCAGGGCTAGTGCGACGGTTTTATTTTCAGCGCGGAGTGCTATGTCCGAATCACTGGCTAGAGTGATGATTCCATTGGGCCCAGGCATCTTATGCTTCATGTACCCGTAATGGGGTATAGCTTGGAAGCTTGTGAATGCATCCCGCCCTAAAAGGGCGTGGTATCCACTCTTAAACGGGGCCACTTGGAATGTGATTTCTTCAGACCTATAATTCTCCGGCGTGCCGAATACCACATCCAGTGTAATTTTTCCCGTGCATTGTGCCTCCTGACTAGGGATGATTCCTATGAAGGTCGTGCTGCTTTGCTCAATGCGGCTCTTATCTATTTCCATTTTGTTAAGAGTTTCTTCATAGATGAGGTTTAGTAATGCCGCCCTAGGGATGATTCCTATGAAGGTCGTGCTGCTTTCCTGACTAGGGATGATTCCTATGAAGGCCGTCCATGAGCACTTTAGTAAGCCGGAAGCCGTCCACAATTGGGATAAGGACCAAAGCGGTTGGTGCTCGGACTGTTCGGAATTAAGGTTCGTCACTGGCATGAAGGTTATGACTGTCTCGTTCCACGGATTTATTGCTGCAACATGGCAGACTTCGGCGAGGTTGCTATGTGCTCGCTTGCGCCTATTGTTTGAGGCAAAAGTCTCGAAGACTATCAGTACTATATTATTATTCTCTGCCGGATGGTGCTCTGCGGTATTATTGGTGAGAAGGTCCTCGCCGCTCTTGGCCACCTACCGAAGTATCCATCATGCTCTAAGGCCGTGTGTTGGTATGATGCCCGGTGTGCTGTGAATTTTGCATGGCCTGTTGAGCCATCCCTCCAGTACGGTTCCATGCCCTGTAGAGGGCTTTTTGGATTCTTTGTAATTGGATTGGGTGACTTGCGAGAGCGCACCTTTTAGTTCGGACGAGGGGTTTAGTGAGAGCCGGAGGATCCCAGAATTTTGTTTGGGTTTTCCAGGCGCTTTCCATCGCACAGTTCTTCTGTACAATGGCCGCCAAGTCAGCGAAGTGTGCTATGTCACGGTGACTTATGGCATTGAGAGTTCCCTTGTCCCTGCCATTTTTGCAAAAGAATGATATTGCATCTTCCTCGTGACAATCCTTAACCTTGCTCATTACGACGAGGAATCTGGCCCAGATGTGATGTACTGTCTCTTAGGGCTCTTGTCTAATGTGGGAAAGATCACTTGTGTCTGGGTGGTGTTGGGGAACGTTGCACAAAATAAATTTTTTCCTACATTCACCAAGATCAATCTATGAGTTCATCTAGCAACGAGAGAGGGTAGTACATCTACATACCCTTGTAGATCATGAGCGGAAGCGTTCAAGAGAACAGGGTTGAGGGAGTCGTACTCGTCGTGATCCAAATCACCGGAGATCCTAGCGCCGAACGGATGGCACCTCCGCATTCAACACACGTACGGTCAGCGTGACGTCTCCTCCTTCTTGATCCAGCAAGGGGGAAGGATAGGTTGATGAAGATCCAGCAGCACGACGGCGTGGTGGTGGATGCAGCAGGGTTTCGGCAGGGCTTCGCCAAGCGTTTGCGGGAGGAGGAGGTGTAGCAAGGGGGAAGGGAGGCGCCAGGTGTCAGGGTGCGGCTGCCCTCCCACCCCGCTCTTTATATAGGGACCCAGGGGGGCGCCGGCCCTAGGAGATGGGATCTCCTTGGGGGGGCGGCGGCCAAGGGGGGAAACTTGCCCCCCAAGGCAAGTGGAGGCACCCGCTCCCCTAGGGTTCCCAACCCTAAGCGCAGAGGGGGCCCAGGGGGGGCGCACCAGCCCACCAGGGGCTGTTTCCCCTCCCACTTCAGCCCATGGGGCGCTCCGGGATGGGTGGCCCCACCCGGTGGACCCCCGGGACCCTTCCAGTGGTCCCGGTACAATACCGGTGACCCCCGAAACTATCCCGATGGCCGAAACTCGACTTCCCATATATAATTCTTTACCTCTGGACCATTCTAGAACTCCTCGTGACGTCCGGGATCTCATCCGGGACTCTGAACAACTTTCGGTTTGCTACATACTCATATCTCTACAACCCTAGCATCACTGAACCTTAAGTGTGTAGACCCTACGAGTTCGGGAGACATGCAGACATGACCGAGACGCCTCTTCGGTCAATAACCAACATCGGGATCTGGATACCCATGTTGGCTCCCACATACTCCTCGATGATCTCATCGGATGAACGGACGATTTCGAGGATTCAATTAACCCGGTATACAATTCCCTTTGTCAATCGATACGTTACTTGCCCGAGACTCGATCATCGGTATCCCAATACCTCGTTTAATCTCGTTATCGACAAGTCACTTTACTTGTACCGTAATGCATGATCCCGTGACCAGACACTTGGTCACATTGAGCTCATTATGATGATGCATTACCGAGTGGGCCCAGAGATACCTCTCCGTCATACGGAGTGACAAATCCCAGTCTCGATTCGTGCCAACCCAACAGGCACTTTCGGAGATACCCGTAGTGCACCTTTATAGTCACCCAGTTACGTTGTGACGTTCGGCACACCCAAAGCACTCCTACGGTATCCGGGAGTTGCACAATCTCATGGTCTAAGGAAATGATACTTGACATTTGGAAAAGCTCTAGCTAAACGAACTACACGATCTTTGAGCTATGCTTAGGATTGGGTCTTGTCCATCACATCATTCTCCTAATGATGTGATCCCGTTATCAATGACATCCAATGCCCATAGTCAGGAAACCATGACTATCTGTTGATCAACGAGCTAGTCAACTAGAGGCTTACCAGGGACATGTTGTGGTCTATGTATTCACACGTGTATTACGATTTCCGTATAACACAGTTATAGCATGAATAATAGACAATCATCATGAACAAAGAAATAGAATAATAACCATTTTATTATTGCCTCTAGGGCATATTTCCAACAGTCTCCCACTTGCACTAGAGTCAATATTCTAGTTACATTGTGATGAATCGAACACCCATTGCGTTCTGGTGTTGATCATGTTTTGCTCTAGGGAGAGGTTTAGTCAACGGATCTGCTACATTTAGACCCGTATGTACTTTACAAATATCTATGTCTCCATCTTGAACATTTTCACGTATGGAGTTGAAGCAACGGTTGATGTGCCTGGTCTTCTTGTGAAACCTGGGCTCCTTGGCAAGTGCAATAGCTCCAGTGTTGTCACAGAAGAGTGCGATCGGCCCCTACGCATTGGGTATGACTCCTAGGTCGGTGATGAACTCCTTCACCCGGATTGCTTCATGCGCTGCCTCCGAGGCTGCCATGTACTCTGCTTCACATGTAGATCCCACCACGACGCTTTGCTTGCAACTGCGTCAGCTTACTGCCCCACCATTCAAAATGTACACGTATCCGTTCTGTGACTTAGAGTCATCCAGATCTGTGTCGAAGCTAGCGTCGACGTAACCCTTTGCGACGAGCTCTCCGTCACCTCCATAAATGAGAAACATATCCTTAGTTCTTTTCAGGTACTTCAAGATGTTCTTGACCGCTGTCCAGTGTTCCTTGCCGGGATTACTTTGGTATCTTCCTACCAAACTTACGGCAAGGTTTACATCAGGTCTGGTACACAACATGGCATACATAATAGACCCTATGGCTGAGGCATAGGGGATGACACTCATCTCTTCTCTATCTTCTGCCGTGGTCGAGCATTGAGCCGAGTTCAATCTCACACCTTGCAATACAGGCAAGAACCCTTTCTTGGACTGATCCATATTGAACTTCTTCAATGTCTTATCAAGGTATGTGCTTTGTGAAAGACCTATGAGGTGTCTCGATCTATCCCTATAGATTTTGATGCCTAATATGTAAGCAGCTTCTCCAAGGTCCTTCATTGAAAAACACTTATTCAAGTAGGCCTTAATGCTATCCAAAAGTTCTATATCATTTCCCATCGAAAGTATGTCATCTACATATAATATGAGAAATGCTACAGAGCTCCCACTCACTTTCTTGTAAACGCAGGCTTCTCCATAAGTCTGCATAAACCCAAACGCTTTGATCATCTCATCAAAGCGAATGTTCCAACTCCGAGATGCTTGCACCAGCCCATAAATGGATCGCTGGAGCTTGCATACCTTGTTAGCATTCTCAGGGTCGACAAAACCTTTCGGCTGCATCATATACAGTTCTTCCTCAAGGTGACCATTAAGGAATGCCGTTTTGACGTCCATTTGCCATATCTCATAATCATAGTATGCGGGAATTGCTAACATGATTCAGACGGACTTCAGCTTCGCTACGGGAGAGAATGTCTCATCGTAGTCAATGCGTTGAACTTTTCGATAACCCTTAGCAACAAGTCGAGCTTTATAAATGGTAACATTACCATCCGCGTCCGTCTTCTTCTTAAAGATCCATTTGTTTTCTATCGCTCGCCGATCATCGGGCAAGTCTGTCAAAGTCCATCTCGTTTTCATACAAGGATCCTATCTCAGAATGCATGGCTTCAAGCCATTTGTTGGAATCTGGGCCCGCCATTACTTCTTCATAGTTCGAAGGTTCACCGTTGTCTAACAACATAATTTCCAAGACAGGGTTGCCGTACCACTCTGGCGCGGAACGTGTCCTTGTGGACCTTCGAAGTTCAGTAGGAGCTTGATCTGAAGTATCTAGATCATCATCATTAACTTCCTCTCTTGTCGGTGCTGGCACCACAGGAACATCTTCCAGAGTTGCACTACTTACCGTTTCAAGAGGTAGTACTTCATCAAGCTCTACTTTCCTCCCGCTTAATTCTTTCGAGAGAAACTCCTTCTCCAGAAAGGACCCGTTCTTGGCAACAAAGGTCTTGCCTTCGGATCTTAAGTAGAAAGTATACCCTATGGTTTCCTTAGGGTATCCTATGAATACGTATTTTTCCGACTTGGGTTCGAGCTTCTCAGGTTGAAGTTTCTTGACATAAGCATCGCATCCCCAAACTTTTAGAAACGACAGCTTAGGTTTCTTGCCAAACCATAATTCATACGGTGTCGTCTCAACGAATTTAGACGGTACCCTATTTAAAGTGAATGTAGCTGTCTCTAGAGTGTATCCCCAAAATGATAGCGGTAAATTAGTAAGTGACATCATAGATCGCACCATATCAAATAGAGTGCGATTACGACGTTCGGACACACCATTTCGCTGAGGTGTTCCAGGCGGCGTGAGTTGTGAAACGATTCCACATTTCCTTAAATGCGTACCAAATTCGTGACTTAAATATTCTCCCCCACGATCTGATCGTAGGAACTTTATCTTTCGGTCATGTTGATTCTCTACCTCATTCTGAAATTCCTTGAAGTTTTCAAAGGTCTTAGAGTTGTGTTTCATCAAGTAGACATACCCATATCTACTCAAGTCATCAGTGAGAGTGAGAACATAACAATATCCTCCGCGAGCGTCAACACTCATTGGATCGCACACATCAGTATGTATGATTTCCAATAAGTGGGTTGCTCGCTCCATTGTTCCGGAGAACGGAGTCTTGGTCATCTTGCCCATGAGGCATGGCTCGCATGTGTCAAACGATTCATAATCTAGAGACTCTAAAAGTCCATCAGCATGGAGCTTCTTCATGCGCTTGACACCAATGTGACCAAGGCGGCAGTGCCACAAGTATGTGGGACTATCGTTATCAACTTTACATCTTTTGGTATTCACACTATGAATATGTGTAACATTATACGCTCGAGATTCATTATGAATAAACCATTCACCAGTGGGGCATGACCATAAAACATATCTCTCATATAAATAGAACAACCATTATTCTCGGATTTAAATGAGTAGCCATCTCGAATTAAATGAGATCCTGATACAATGTTCATGCTCAAAGCTGGTACTAAATAACAATTATTGAGGTTTAAAACTAATCCCGTAGGTAAATGTAGAGGTAGCGTGCCGACGGCGATCACATCGACCTTGGAACCATTCCCGACGCGCATCGTCACCTCCTCCTTCGCCAGTCTCCGCTTATTCCGCAGCTCCTGTTTTGAGTTACAAATATGAGCAACCACACCGGTATCAAATACCCAAGAGCTACTACGAGTACTGGTAAGGTACACATCAATTACATGTATATCACATATACCTTTGGTTTTGCCGGCCTTCTTGTCCGCTAAGTACTTGGGGCAGTTCCGCTTCCAGTGACCACTTCCCTTGCAATAAAAGCACTCAGTCTCAGGCTTGGGTCCATTGCTTGACTTCTTCCTGGCAACTGGCTTACCAGGCATGGCAACTTCCTTGCCATCCTTCTTGAAGTTCTTCTTACCCTTGCCCTTCTTGAACTTAGTGGTTTTATTCACCATCAACACTTGATGTTCCTTTTTGATCTCCACCTCCGCTGATTTCAGCATTGAATATACCTCAGGAATGGTCTTTTCCACCCCTTGCATATTGAAGTTCATCACGAAGCTCTTGTAGCTCGCTGGGAGCGACTAAAGGATTCTGTCAATGACCGCGTCATTCGGGAGATTAACTCCCAGCTGAGTCAAGCGGTTGTGCAACCCAGACATCTTGAGTATGTGCTCACTGACAGAACTAGTTTCCTCCATCTTACAGCTGAAGAATTTGTCGGAGACTTCATATCTCTCGACCTGGGCATGATCTTGGAAAACCATTTTCAGCTCCTCGAACATCTCATATGCTCCGTGTTGCTCAAAATGCTTTTGGAGCCCCGGTTCTAAGCTGTAAAGCATGCCGCACTGAATGAGGGAGTAATCATCAGCATGAGACTGCCAAGTGTTCATAACGTCTTGGTTCTCTGGGATTGGTGCTTCACCTAGCGGCGCTTCTAGGACATAATCTTTCTTGGCTGCTATGAGGATGATCCTCAGGTTCCGGACCCAGTCTGTATAGTTGCTGCCATCGTCTTTCAGCTTGGTTTTCTCTAGGAACGCGTTGAAGTTCAGGTGGACATGAGCGTTGGCCATTTGATCTACAAGACATATTGTAAAGATTTTAGACTAAGTTCATGATAATTAAGTTCATCTAATCAAATTATTTGAACTCCCACTTAGATTAGACACCCCTCTAGTCATCTATGTGATACATGATCCGACTCGACTAGCCCATGTCCGATCATCATGTGAGACGGACTAGTCATCATCGGTGAACATCTCCATGTTGATCGTATCTTCCATACGACTCATGTTCGACCTTTCAGTCTCTGTGTTCTGAGGCCATGTCTGTACACACTAGGCTCGTCAAGTTAACCTAAGTGTTTTGCATGTGTAAATCTGTCTTACACCCGTTGTATGTGAATGTTAGAATCTATCACACCCGATCATCACGTGGTGCTTCGAAACAACGAACTATCGCAACGGCGCACAGTTAGGGGGAACACTTTCTTGAAATTATTATGAGGGATCATCTTATTTACTACCGTCGTTCTAAGTAAACAAGATGCAAAAACATGATAAACATCACATGCAATCAAATAGTAGTGACATGATATGGCCAATATCATATAGCTCCTTTGATCTCCATCTTCGGGGCTCCATGATCATCTTCGTCACCGGCATGACACCATGATCTCCATCATCATGATCTCCATCATCGTGTCTCCATGAAGTTGCTCGCCAACTATTACTTCTACTACTATAGCTAACGGTTTAGCAATAAAGTAAAGTAATTACATGGAGTTAAATCATTGACACGCAGGTCATACAATAATTAAGACAACTCCTATGGCTCCTTCCTGTTGTCATACTCATCGACATGCAAGTCGTGATTCCTATTACAAGAACATGATCTCATACATCACAATATATCATTCATCATTCATCACAACTTTTGGCCATATCACACCACAATGCATTGCTGCAAAAACAAGTTAGACGTCCTCTAGTTGTTGTTGCATCTTTTACGTGGCTGCAATAGGGTTCTAGCAAGAACGTTTTCTTACCTACGAAAAAGCCACAACGTGATTTGTCAACTTCTATTTACCCTTCATAAGGACCCTTTTCATCGAATCCGCTCCAACTAAAGTGGGAGAGACAGACACCTGCTAGCCACTTCATGCAACTAGTGCATGTCAGTCGGTGGAACCTGTCTCACGTAAGCGTACGTGTAAGGTAGGTCTGGGCCGCTTCATCCCACAATACCGCTGAAGCAAAATAAGACTAGTAGTGGCAAGAAAGTTGACAACATCTACGCCCACAACAGATTTGTGTTCTACTCGTGCAATAAAGAACTACACATAGACCTAGCTCATGATGCCACTGTTGGGGAATGTTGCACAAAATAAAAATTTTCCTACGTTCACCAAGATCAATCTATGAGTTCATCTAGCAACAAGAGAGGGGAGTGCATCTACATACCCTTGTAGATCACGAGCGGAAGCGTTCAAGAGAACGGGGTTGAGGGAGTCGTACTCGCCGTGATCCAAATCACCGGAGATCCTAGCGCCGAACGGACGGCACCTCCACGTTCAACACACGTACAGTCAGCGTGACGTCTCCTCCTTATTGATCCAGCAAGGGGTAAGGAGAGGTTGATGAAGATCCAGCAGCACGACGGCGTGGTGGTGGATGCAGCAGGGTTCCGGCAGGGCTTCACCAAGCGTTTGCGGGAGGAGGAGGTGTAGCAAGGGGGAAGGGAGGCGCCAGGTGTCAGGGTGCGGCTGCCGTCCCACCCCCCTCTTTGTATAGGGACCCCAGGGGGGCGCCGGCCCTAGGAGATGGGATCTCCTAGGGGGGGCGGCGGCGGCCAAGGGGGGAAACTTGCCCCCCAAGGCAAGTGGAGGCGCCCCCTCCCCTAGGGTTCCCAACCCTAGGCGCAGAGGGGGGCCCAGGGGGGCGCACCAGCCCACCAGGGGCTGGTTCCCCTCCCACTTCAGCCCATGGGGCCCTCCGGGATGGGTGGCCCCACTCGGTGGACCCCCGGGACCCTTCCGGTGGTCCCGATACAATACCGGTGACCCCCGAAACTTTCCCGATGGCCGAAACTTGACCTCCCATATATAATTCATTACCTCCGAACCATTCCGGAACTCCTCGTGACATCCGGGATCTCATCCGGGACTCCGAACAACTTTCGGTTTGCTGCATACTCATATCTCTACAACCCTAGCGTCACCGAACCTTAAGTGTGAAGACCCTATGGGTTCGGGAGACATGCAGACATGACCGAGACGCCTCTCTGGTCAATAACCAACAACGGGATCTGGATACCAATGTCGGCTCCCACATACTCCTCGATGATTGAGGTGTCCTGGACTAGGGGGTACTCACCACGTCGTCTCCCGATCAGTTGGATTGGGCCGAGGATCCCCATGGCCGTATACTCATGGGCCAGTCCGGACAGTTGCCGCATACAAGGAAGATTCCACAAGACTTGGCTATCAAGACAAGGACTCCTCCCCCACCGGCGTATTCGGCTAGGACTCTTGTTATCCTAGGCCTTGGGTGCATTATATAAACCGAGGCCAGGCTAGTCGATAGACATATATGACAACAATCATACCATAGGCTAGCCTTTAGGGTTTAGCCTCTACGATCTCGTGGTAGATCTACTCTTGTACTACCCATATCATCAATATTAATCAAGCAGGACGTAGGGTTTTACCTCCATCAAGAGGGCCCGAACCTGTGTAAAACATCGTGTCCCTTGCCTCCTGTTACCATTGGTCCTAAGACGCACTGCTTGGGACCCCCTACCCGAGATCCGCCGGTTTTGACACCGACATTGGTGCTTTCATTGAGAGTTCCGCTGTGTGATCGGTGAAAGGATCAATGGCTCGACTGCAGGTCAACTGCGACGTCGGCTTCTTCGTCACCAGCTCGATTGGTCACCTTGGCTTGACCGAGGATTGCGCCCTACCTCCGATCGTCATGTTCGGATGAAGGCCTTCATCAAAACCAACTCCGATCTCTATCAAGATCATGGAGGAGTCATCCATGGCGCTCGGGGGCTCAACGTCAACATTGCCCTTAGGCGACCGTGCTATGTCACCACTTCGGGGTGCCGAGCTCCTTGCTCCGCCACCTCGGGACCGGCTTGGGGAATGGAACCTTGTCCCGCATCAAGCTCGGACCGCGTCGTCAATACCGAACACATTAACCAGCTAAGTTGCCTTCATGCTCAAAGTTTTAAATTTCTAACTTGTGTTCGGTTCGACCAAGAATTATACTTTTTTGTAAAAAAGTTGCTTGTAAAAATTTTCCTTGTCGAAACTTTGTTCGAACACACTTGACGCGCTACCCGCGCTCATTATACATGGGGGCTTCTTTAACAGAAGCTTATTAATACGGGCTTTATGCCCAACACATGTGTCACACTTCCGCATGTACCTTTTATTCACCATTATATGCATCGATATGACTTAAGTTTTGGCCAAGCTGGGTTGCCTGGCTCCTGTGCTTACCCCTACGTTCCCGATTGTTCGGCTAGGTGGTAAAGGGAGCACCTCTGTGATTGTTACTGCCGGGTCAGCCGGATGTGTACCTCAGACTAGGTGAAGCCGAAAGCTAGCGTTCTTAAGGGAATACTCGGTCGGTGAACTAAAAGATGATTTCTTACCTATTTATTTACCTGCCCCCAGATGTTTTTCTGCTCTTTTCGCAGTCCGGACATGCACTTTAGGGCATGCCTCCCAGGGAAAGGAACCCCTAACGGAACTATTCTCCCTAGAAGATGTTTCTTACTAACCATGTAATATAACATAACTAGTTGGGCACTTGTCCGATAAAGCACTAATGACTCCTACGCTTGGTCTCCACGCATGCCCCGGTTTTTATAACCGCGAGGGTATTCGGACACACTCCAGACTATTTGGTCCAGAGGTTGAAGCGAAAAGGTCCGCTACGACAAACGATCTACAATCCGGCTAGAAGGCATTCTACATGCCACCTTACATTTTATAGTCAACTTTTAGCCAAGTCGCTTGGGGGCTCTTATGTTTATTTGAGCCGTTTCATACTAAGTGTTTTTCTTCTTAGTCGTTGCAAAGTTAAAGCACGGCAGAAGCACTTTTTTTTCTAAAGTCCAATTTTCGGATTGGCACCGAACACTTGATCTTGTTCGGACGTCATGTTTTTACTGACGTTTTTTGGTTTTCAAGCTTTTGGCACTTTTAACTATTTGTGTGTTTTCAGCACAAGTCTCGCAGTGCAACGCCGGACACCTTTAGAGATTCGGCAAAAACATTCTCGGATATTGCTATATATGCATCAGCTTCAAATTGTGTCTTCGGTCAATAGTTGGGTTGCCCGGCTACCGCGCTTGCCTCCTACGTTCCGGTTTGTTCGGCTACGTGTGCAAAGGGAGAACCACTGCGATTGTGCTTCCAGCTCGCATGGTCAAGCACCTCAGTGGAGAAAGCCGAAAACTGACTGTCACAATAGGTGTAAACTGGTCAGCGATCCGATGACTATATTAAATGACGCGCCATTCATAACATTGGCCGAAGTGTTTCCGGCTTGACCTCGACTGTCGCCGAACACTACCGGGGGCTATTAACTGGCCTCCCAAACTAAATCCTCGATCTTTTGCTCTTACATTGGAGCTGAGGTTTCATGATCATGCTTAGCATGACAACCCAAAGAAAGGAACCGATAGCGGGACTATTTTCTTTGGAAGACATTTCTTCTGTTAAACAGTAATACAGCATGTCTCTCCGCGTACCTTTGTTTATAAAACCGTATGGCCAGATTGCCTTGTTTGTTGTAAATCTTTGCCCTCATAAAGGCTTTATAAAGTAGGACAAACACTCCTCGGCTATTGGCCGAGGAGGTGGAAGCCGATGGTCGGTCAACAAAGTTTTGTACAATGCGGATCCGAGCATTAATGACGTAAAGTACTTGGATACATAGAGTCATTACACATCATTTGTGATTTTACTATGGATATTGATCCTTAATTCGGCCTCCCGTGCCCGCATTAAGGCTCGGGGGCTACTGGGCTCCAGGCTTATTATTTACAAATATTAAAGGGGCACATCAATCCCCTGATCTGGTGTTGCCACCCGGCCAGTGTCTCGGGGGCTACTGCATTGCCTGTTCTATGCAGAAAATTTTAAGTGCAATACAGTTTACGAGGAGATTTTGATCCTCAGGTTGGTCGACCGCACCCAACCTGAGTCTCGAGGACTGAGCACGCCGCTTTTTGTGTCCCGAAGTATTCTGCCGAGCTAGGACTTGATCCTCAGACTGATTTTACAAATCAACCTGAGTCTCAGCGGCTACGGGGATCAGCGGTCTTATGTCATCTTCATGTGCATCTCGGGTTTTAGACCGATACCCACCTTGAGGGCTACTGGCCCCAATCAAAAATATTTACAAAAATCGGCCAACATTCGGGGTGGTGCACCACCTCAGAAGCAGTCCGGCGTAAAGGTCGGGCGCTAGTGGCTGGCTCCATAGAGGGCACTTCCGGCATTAAGCTCGTCTAAACTCCTTCAAACTTCTTTGAACCAAGGTGATTTATGACACCTCGGATACAGTCCGGCGTTGGAGCTTGGATACATAGTCCGGCGTTGGAGCTCAGATACCGTCCGGCGTTGGAGCCCGGATACATAGTCCGGCGTTAGAGCTGGGAAGCAGTCCGGCATTGGTGCTCGGCTGCAAAAGATACCTCGAATGCAGTCCGGCGTTGGAGCTCAGACGCAAGAGGACGTTGCCGCCCGGGAACAACCTCAAACCCGAGGCATGGCATAAAAATAACAAGGCATTGATAAAGGCCGTAAAGTTAAAGGGGCTCCTCAGATACCCAACATGTAAACTCGTCGAATGCATTTCGGCGATCCTCAAGATAGAAGATGAGAAGATTTGTTGAACCTGTTTTCAAGACCGGCAACCGAAGATGAAGAACAGTTCGGAAGAATCGAGGAGCGTCCCTAACTTGAAGACCGGTTCAGGGGGCTACTGACGGTGTCCTGGACTACGGGGTACTCACCACGTCGTCTCCCGATCAGTTGGATTGGGCCGAGGATCCCCATGGCCGTATACTCATGGGCCAGTCCGGACAGTTGCCGCATACAAGGAAGATTCCACAAGACTTGGCGATCAAGACAAGGACTCCTCCCCCACCGGCGTATTCGGCTAGGACTGTTGTTATCCTAGGCCTCGGGTGCATTATATAAACTGAGGCCAGGCTAGTCGATAGACATATACGACAACAATCATACCATAGGCTAGCTTTTAGGGTTTAGCCTCTACGATCTCGTGGTAGATCTACTCTTGTACTACCCATATCATCAATATTAATCAAGCAGGACGTAGGGTTTTACCTCCATCAAGAGGGCCCGAACCTGGGTAAAACATCGTGTCCCTTGCCTCCTGTTACCATTGGTCCTAAGACGCACTGCTTGGGACCCCCTACCCGAGATCCGCCGGTTTTGACACCGACAATGATCTCATCGGATGAACCACAATGTCGAGGATTCAATTAACCCCGTATACAATTCCCTTTGTCAATCGGTACGTTACTTGCCCGTAACTCGATTGTCGGTATCCCAATACCTTGTTTAATCTCGTTACCGGCAAGTCACTTTACTCATACCGTAATGCATGATCCCGTGACCAGACACTTGGTCATATTGAGCTCATTATGATGATGCATTACCGAGTGGGCCCAGAGATACCTCTCCGTCATACGGAGTGACAAATCCCAGTCTCAATTCGTGCCAACCCAACAGGCACTTTCGGAGATACTTGTAGTGCACCTTTATAGTCAACCAGTTACGTTGTGATGTTTGGCACACCCAAAGCACTCCTACGGTATCCGGGAGTTGGAAAATCTCATGGTCTAAGGAAATGATACTTGACATTTGGAAAAGCTCTATCTAAACGAACTACACGATCTTTGAGCTATGCTTAGGATTGGGTCTTGTCCATCACATCATTCTCCTAATGATGTGATCCCATCATCAATGACATCCAATGCCCATAGTCAGGAAACCATGACTATCTGTTAATAAATGAGCTAGTCAACTAGAGGCTTACCAGGGACATGTTGTGGTCTATGTATTCACACGTGTATTACAATTTCTGGATAACACAGTTATAGCATGAATAATAGACAATCATCATGAACAAAGAAATATAATAATAACCATTTTATTATTGCCTCTAGGGCATATTTCCAACAGGTGGGTGGGTATAATTAAATCCACATCCTGATCCGATCTGAGACCCAGGGGAAAAGGAGCTCCCGAGCTTGGCAGCTCGGGCTCCAGGATGTTGCCCAATATTTGTGGCCTGTTGCCGGATTCTAAATTCAGAGCCTGGGCCATGTCCTCCCATAGACGGGTATCCAGCTCGGAGAGCTCGGGAATCCGGACATAGTTCATCCTCAAAATAGAGGAAGAATCACTGTTTTGTTCCTCCACCACCGCTATCTGATGGGTGACCAGTGGAGAGTTAATCTCCCTTTGGTTGGGTTTAAGCCCAATCCGATGATAGTCCGTAGCGACTCCTAGGGCGGCTATGCGATCCAAGAGCTCGTTCAGGGAGGAGAGCTCCATTGGATCCATCTGCTTGGTGAATTCCGAGCTGACGTGGAGGCTGTTCTTGATGACCTCAGAAGTCATCGTCAACGGGCGGCCATGATGAAACCGCCCAGCCGGAGAGTCTGGCCTATAGCCAGGGTTCCTCCAGCGGTGATGTTGTCCTTGACAACAAGGCGAGCCATCAAGCCCTATCGCGATAGTACAGTGGAACTCTCAATGAAAGCACCAATGTCGGTGTCAAAACCGGTGGATCTCGGGTAGGGGGTCCCGAACTGTGCGTCTAAGGCTAATGGTAACAGGAGGCGGGGGACACAATGTTTACCTAGGTTCGGGCCCTCTCGATGGAGGTAATACCCTACTTCCTGCTTGATTGATCTTGATGATATGAGTATTACAAGAGTTGATCTACCACGAGATCGTAGAGGCTAAACCCTAGAAGCTAGCCTATGATTATGATTGTTGTCCTCCTATGGACTAAACCCTTCAGTTTATATAGACATTGGAGGGGGCTAGGGTTACATAGAGTCGGTTACAGAGAATGACATCTACATATCCGAATTGCCAAGCTTGCCTTCCACACAAAGAAGAGTCCCATCCGGACACGGGACAAAGTCTTCAATCTTGTATCTTCATAGTCCAACAGTCCGGCCAAAATATATAGTCCGGCTGTCCGAGGACCCCTTAATCCAGGACTCCCTCTCCAGAGCTCGAAGCTTTTAAACAGAGATGAAAATTATTTTGAGAGGTATGCTTTCATTGTCAACATAACAACCAAGAGTTCCCGATATCTTCCATACTAGATACATTATAGGCGGTTCCCAAACAGAACGGTAAAGCTTTTACTCCCCCTCCACCAACAATCATCAATCCATGGCTTTCCTGAAACAACGGGTGCCTCCAACTAAAGACAATCCTGGGGGAGTTTTGTTTGCAATTATTTTGATTTGATTTTGATCTTTTGATCATGGGACTAAGCATCCCAGTTACCAGCCATTTTTCCTGTGAATGATGAGCGGAGTCCACTCATCGTGAGAATAACCCACCTAGCATGGAAGATACTGATAGCCCCTAGTCGCTACATGAGCGATTTGGGCATACAAAATAGATTATTATTTGAAGGTTTAGAGTTTGGCACATGCAAATTTACTTGGAACGGCAGGTAAATACCGCATATAGGTAGATATGGTGGACACTCATGGAAGAAACTTGGTTCAAGGAATTTGGATGCACAAGCAGCATTCCCGCTTAGTACAGATATTTGGCTAGCAAAGGATTCTAAACAGCAAGCACCACTTGTTGGAGGATCTATAACAATATAACTTCTATACAAATATACCCAAGCATAACTCATTATGTCGTCTTCCTTGTCCAATTTCAACTAATTTGCTCAGGTGTGAAAATAAGTAATGGGGCTCACAATCATAGAAGATGTCTAAGATAGTATATTTATATGTGAAATATCTCTTCCTTCAATATTGTTTCATGAATTGTTCAAGTGACCAATACAATGTTTGCTAACCTTCAATAAATTTACCACCTCTACTTCTTATATGTGAAGTCATTACTCCCCATGGGATAAGCATATGAAACATATATAATTTCAGATTTATGGTATTCAAATCATTCAACCATTCACTCATAGGATATAAGTGAAGCACATGAGTAAATGACAAACTACTCCAAAAAGATATAAGTGAAGATCAATGAGTAGTTAAATAATTGTGTAGCTATGTGAAGACTCTCTAACATTTAATTTCAGATCTTGGGATATTATTCAAACAGCAAGCAAAACAAAAGAAAATAAAATGACACTCCAAGCAAAACACATATCATGTGGTCAATAAAAATGTAGCTCCAAGTAAAGTTACCGATGAACGAAGACGAAAGAGGGGATGACATCCGGGGCACACCCAAGCTTAGGCTCTTGGTTGTCCTTGAATATTACCTTGGGGTGCCTTGGGCATCCCCAAGATTAGGCTCTTGCCACTCCTTATTCCATAGTCCATCGAATCTTTACCCAAAACTTGAAAACTTCACAACACAAAACTCAACAGAAAACTCGTAAGCTCTGTTAGTATGAGAAAATAAATCACCACTTAGGTAGTGTTGTGAACTAATTCTAAATTCATATTGCTGTAATATCTACTGTATTCCAGCTTCTCTATGGTTCATACCCTCCGATACTACTCAAAGATTCATCAAATAAGCAAACAACACAATGAAAAACAGAATATGTCAAAAACAGAACAGTCTGTAGTAATCTGTATCAAATGTATACTTATGTAACTCCAAAAATTGTGAAATAAATTGGTGGACCTGAGGAATTTGTCTATTAATCATCTACAAAAATAATCAACCTAAAATAACTCTCCAGTAAAAAACGGCAGCTAATCTCGTGAGCGCAAAAGTTTCTGTTTTTTACAGCAAGATCACTAAGACTTCACCCAAGTCTTGCAAAAGGTCCTACTTGGCACAAACACTAATTAAAACATAAAACAACATCTAAACAGAGGCTAGATTAATTATTTATTACTAAGAAGGAGCAAAAACCAAAGAAACAAAATAAAATTGGGTTGCCTCCCAACAAGCGCTATCGTTTAATGCCCCTAGCTAGGCATGATGATGACAATCATGCCCACATAAAAGATAAGAATAGAAATATAAAGAGAGCATCATGAAGAATATGACTATCATATTTAAGTCTAACCCACTTCCTATGCATAGGGATTTTATGGGCAAACAACTTATGGGAACAATAATCAACTAGCATAAGAAGGCAAAACAAGCATAACTTTAAAACTTTAAGCACATAGAGAGGAAACTTGATATCATTGCAACTCCTACAAGCATATATTCCCCCCACATAATAATTTTCAGTAGCACAATGAATGAATTCAACAATATAACCAGCACATAAAGCATTATTTTCATGATCTACAAGCTTAGAAATTTTATTACTCTCCACATAAGCAAAATTCTTCTCCTTCGGAATAGTGAGAGTATCATAAGAGACTCGACTACTATAAATTGTTTCCACATTAAAAGAGTAATGTTCAGAAAAAGGGTAATCATAATCATGACAAGTTTTATAAATATAATCATTACTACTTTTTATAGCATAAGTGTCATCACAATAATCATCGTAAGTAGCAACTTTGTTCTCATCACAGTCAATTGAAACCTCTTCCAAAATAGTGGATTCATCACTAAATAAAGTCATGACCTATCCAAATCCACTTCATAAATATTATAAGATTAAACACCATCCAAAATAGTGGGATCATTACTTCCTAAAGATGACACTCTTCCAAACCCACTTTCATCAATATAACCATCATAAATAGGAGGCATGCTATCGTCATAATGGATTTGCTCATCAAAACTTGGGAGGCTAAAAAAGTCATGTTCATTAAACGTAGCATCCCCAAGCTTGGGACAAACATTAATTGCAGAAAATATATTCTCAAACATGTCATTCTCATCAAACATAGCATCCCCAAGCTTGGGCCTTTTCATATCATAAGCATAATCACTCTCATCGTTAATAGTATGGATAGCACCAATAGTATAGCAATTGTCATCATCACAATGAGTTGTAGGAGAAACATCATTTGGGAGGGATACCTTTTTACCTTTGCTTCTCTGTCTTTTCTTTTTCTTCTTCACATCATGTGTGGGTTTAATCCTCTTTTTGGAGCTCCTTATTAATGAGATTGGTTGAATAGAAGGCTCCTCCTCGTTACCCGATTCATCATAAGAAATAATAGGAAGATATTGGGAAGTCTCTTCCATTTCATTAGTATTCTCTTCATATTCTATTTGTTTTCTTATCTTTATGTAATTGGCAATATAAGGATTTTCAACGCAATTTACCGTACAATACATAAAAATTTCTTCTAGATCAAAATCAAGAAATCTATCAAGATTAAATTTTGGAATATCCTCAGTTATACGTTTCATTTCTTCATACCCCAAGAGAAGACTAAGCTCTTTATGATGCTCAAGGGTAATCAAGTTATCGCAATTTTTGGACACGATTTGATCATGAAACTAATAGCATTGGAGTTTTAAATGACCACGTTCATTGCAAAGTTCACAAGGATGTTGATAAATATTGAATCTTTCAGCACAATCATCTGGCCTTTCTTGCAGCCATTTAGTTTCCAAATACTTATGCCTCTTGCAAAATCTATCTTCCCTATTTGGTGTGTCTTTGCAAGCTCTATGTATTCCACAAAAATTGACATGCTTATAAGAGACATTTTCATCATGAGTAGTGCAATTGTAACATCCCAAATTTTCAATTTGGAATGTTATACATAGATCATCATTGCATATCATATTTTATTGCATTTTGGCTCGATCCTAGAAATTCTACGCAACTCAAGGACCCACGGAGAGAGTTGGGGATTTTGTTATTTTCATATTTGAGTTTTCTCAAATTTGGAAAATAGGATCATTTGATTTTATTTATTTTATCTTCAATTATTTCTACTATGAAAATATGAGAGAGGGAATAAAATGACTTTCCCAAAATAAAGAAATAATGAGGATTCAATAAAAAAATCAAATAAGATTTTATTTTGGAGTTTTTGCTATTTTATTTGAATTTAGGAAAAATGCATGTTTTTCAAAATTGCATTTAGGCCCCAAATAAATGTTCATCTTAACCGGCTTGATTTTAGAAGTTGGGGAAAATTTATTTCGGGATTTTTGGAGTCCGTTTAGTATTTCTTTTAATTGTTTTTCTACGCGTAATGTTTAAAAAAAACGCGGACCGACCTAACCGGGCCGTGTGCGGCTAGGACACTTGGCCCGGCCGGCCTTTATAAGCATCGGGAGTCCACCCCGAGCCCACCCAAAACCCTAGCCGCCGCAGCCGCCTGCCGCCCCCGCCCGCCGCCCCCGCCACCCGCCGTCGCCGCTGCCGGACCACGCCGCCGTCCCCGCCGGAGCCCGCCGCCGTCACCGGACCCTGACCCCGTGGTAGCCGCCGCCGCCGCTGGTTTACGGCGGTTAACCACCCGGTATTTTTATAAAAACCCGCGATCGTTTTTTATTAGATCGTTTTTTTCGGTTTAGTTATTTAGCGAACGCCCGTCCATACGTTCGTTTTAACGAACGGTTTTCGTTTTTTTTCGCAGACAGCGAATGCTCGTTCGTTAGCCTGTTCATCCGTTTTTTCTCGGATTTTCCGCGATTATTTCTGATCGTGATTTCTGATCCGATTTTCGTTTTAGTTTATCCTTTCGCTCGTTTATCGGAATCAGGTGATTCAAGCGCCTAGAGTTTTTTCTCGAAACCCTCTTTCCGTTTAATCAACTCAAACAAGTTTTTGCTTCTGTAAAATTTGACTTAGGTCCAGATTAGTAAACGAAGCTTGTTTCTTTCGCAGTTTGATTTTCGTTGCTTTGTTCGATTTAATTTCGTTTGCCAACCGGAGTTTTTAAGTTGAACTTTCTGGTTAGATCTCTTATTTGAGTTTTACATGTGCATTAGAGGAGTACTTATTGTATGCTTGTTTACTTGTTTGTTTGCGATAGAGTACCCAGAGTGCGCCGCTTGCTACTTCGGATCCCTAGGTTTCACGGATCATCAGCAAGGCAAGTAACACTTTGATCATACCTCTTTACTACCCAGTTTTTATGCATTTGATCAATCCTCAAACAATTGCATGATTAGGATCCGATTAATATGTGGGTTTTGGGAAGTAGATGAGGTAGTACCTATCACCAGTTTTATTATCAAACCCTTGGGAGTTACTTCTACATTTTCTTATTATGCCATGCTATGCTAGTAGACGTGGATTGGGTGAGTGAATTTCCATGACAATATGAGATTGTTAAATAATGGTTTATTTAAGGTGGCAACTTTAATACACATCTGGGTGGATTGAGGCACTTGGGTATTCCAGGATTGCCTGTTTGTTTTGGACCGCCACCCAGGCTCAAAGGGATCATAAGATTATTCATACTAGAAACTTCCGTGTGCAGCCACATGCTATTATGGGCTCTAGTATAGTTGATTAAGTCGTGCAAACTCTTACAGTGGTAGACTAGCAGATGTAGGGGAAAGTAGATGTACAGGTCTACCCATCGTAAGGTGCTAGCGCTTCTGAAAGCCTATGTCTCGGTCATCCGTTTCTCAAACACCATGTAGTGCGAGAAAACTAACGGAGGAGATCGAGTCGTGTGGGGAAAAGTGCGCAAACCTCTGTAGAGTGTATAAACTAATCATGATTAGCCGTGTCCCCGGTTATGGACGTTTTGAGTATCTAGTACTTGGATTATCATATGAATCTCATCATGTTACTTTAATTAATATTGTTGGGTTTTTAATGATGATATTTAATTGGGATTGAGAATGCTGTCAACCATTCTCAATGTTTAACAACCACCATGATAGTTAAATAAAATTTATTCCTTTGTAGTAGGGAAAAATTGGCTTTATGCAAAATTGTAACCATAGAGCTTTCCACCAGCCATATTATGCATGTAGTATAGCTTATTTCTTTCATTACTCTCTATGTGTTACATTGCCAGCATATTCCATGTGCTGACCCGTTTCCGGGCTGCAACTTTCATGTTGCAGACTTTTCAGACGACGAGTAAGATGCCTTAGGATCGTGGTTCTATACTCAGTGATGCCGTTGGAGTTGATGGACTCACTTATCTTCCAAGCCTTCCGCTGTTATCGTTATTAGATGGCCTTAAGCCATTTTTATTGTAATAAGCTCTCTTTTGAGACATTTGATGTAATAAGTGTGTGATTGCCACTCTGTTATAAATCCTTCAAGTAGTATGCATGTCAGCATTATTGATCCAGGGATGACACTGATGCACAGAGATCAGACTGTTTGAGGTCTGGTCGGTACAAGATGGTATCAGAGCACACGCTGACTGTAGGACACGACCACTAAGCTAAAGCCCTAGATCACTACTCTTTCTTCTCATTTCTGACTCCTCATCTTTTCTACTCTCTTTTTGGATGGCGGATGCAAGGAACAAGTTTACACAACCAGATGAAGTAACACCCTTTGGACGACACCTGAAGGAAGTTAGCAAGTACCTGAACATCGGAGTACCAAGCTTCACCTACAACACCACTTTTCCTGAAGAGGAGCACTAGATGATTCAAGTTCAAGTTCTAGGAAGGACGTTCATGCCCGTCACTGAGCCCATAGAGTTTTCCTTTGATGCACCGACCTGGAGTCTACGAAAGAGCATGGCATCCCACATCACCATGGGACATATTAGAGAAGTTTACCACAAGGAGCTTAAGGATACTATCTACCAGATTTGGGGGCGCCGAGATGAGCAATGGGAGATGATCAGCACTAGGAAGGACAAATCAATTGCAGCTTTCATCCAGGAGTTAAACCAGCACATTCGACGCTAGGAGAACTAGATGTGCGCAGGCATGATAGATCTGAAGAAGGCCATGACCAAGATCACGGAACTGGAGGAAGAACTCAAGTCTACACGCGATGGATATGAGGAGGAAATAGCAACGCTAGTAGAGAAGAATGATGATCTGAAGAAGAAGCTAAGAGTGTTTGTGGGATTTCCCGCAACTGGAGAAGAGGAAGATTGCACTTGTCCAGAGAACTACATCATCATCGACGACACCGACTCGGACCCAGACGATAGTGATGATGACTATGTTGATGAAGCTGGAGCAGATATCATGGAGTCTTCAACGGAGCAGTTTTTCTAGTTGACCACCATAACAGTAGTAGTATTTCCCCATGTATCTAGTATAGTCTGAGCATTTTTGTAACGATAGATAGACCGTTGTATGCCCTTGCTTGTTTGAATGAAGTGTTTTGATTGCATTTGTCTCATGTGCATATGGGTAGTGTTTTCCCTCTAGACCTCATTCTATTCTGTATTCTCATCTTTTCTAAACCCTCAGATGCCTCCGAGACGTGACAATGGATTTGCTTTCCCATCGGAGCTCACTCAGCTGATCCACAGCAGTATGCCTTGATGTAGTCGCTAGTCCAGAATCAGAATCAGGGGAACAACAACAACAACAACCCACCACCGCCATCACCTGTTGATCACTTAACCCATTTTCTTAGGCTGAATCCACCGGTGTTCTCCAGTAGCACCGAGCCGATTGTTGCAGATGATTGGCTTCGCAAGACAGCCAGGGAGTTGACCACTGTAGGATGCACAGATGCGGAGAAGGTGCGATTTGCGGCACATCAACTTGAAGGACCCGCAACATCATGGTGGGAGAATTTCACAGCCACCTATCCAGTAGACACTGTCACATGGGATCAGTTTCAGTAGGCTTTCCGTACTGCCCATGTTTCAGCAGGAGCAATGGCCATGAAGAAGTGTGAGTTTTGCAACTTATGCCAGGGAGGACGTACAGTTGGCCAGTATGTGGATGACTTTAGTAAGCTAGCACGTTATGCCCCAGATGACGTTGCTACGGATGCAGCTAAGCAAGAGAAGTTTTTGGAAGGACTGAATGATGAGCTGAGCATGCAGTTGATGGTAGCAAGTTTCAACAACTACCAGGAGTTGGTAGACCATGCTCTTATGATTGAAGGGAAGCAGCAGCAGATTGAAAATCGCAAGAGGAAGTATGGACAAGGAAAGTACAACTCTGGAGCTCAGCAGAAGCCACGTTTTACCCCGAAGTCGGGAGGACATTTTCAGCATACCCATGGAGGAGGTAACATCGCATAATCATAATGGCCCCAAGAATGGGAATGGAGGAAGCAATGGCCAGAACCGTACCAACCCATCAACCCCAACTAAAAAAGATTTGAGTCAAGTCACTTGCTTTAAGTGTCAGAAGACTGGACATTACGCCAATGAATGTCCTGAAGGCCAGAATGGAAATGGCAATGGAAGCTCAGGGAAGAAGCCGAACCCTTTCAACAGGGGACATGTGAACCACGTTAATGTGGAGGAGGTTGAAGCCCAACCAGATGCAGTAATAGGTAAGTTTTTGGTTAAATCATTTACTGAAATCGTTCTTTTTGATACTGGTGCATCGCATTCATACATATCGAGGGGATTTGTGGGTAAGTATAAACTTCCCACCAAAGTTCTAGGAACACCCATGTTAGTAAGCTCACCAGGAGCGGAGTATATGGCCAGTCGAGGATGTTTTCAAGTGCCATTGAGTATAAGCAAGCATGTCTTCCCCTCAGATTTAATCATTTTGGAATCTCAAGGTTTCGATGTGATTCTGGGTATGGATTGGCTATCGATGTATGGAGGAAACATCGATTGCGCCAGTAAGTCGATCCTGCTTACCACCCCAGAAGGGAGAAGGATCAAGTATGTATCAAGACATGAGCCTAAGAGGATGCACGTAAATTCCTTATCAGGAGTTGTGCAGGAGGAAGTACCAGTGGTGAAGGATTTTCCTGATGTATTTCTGGAAGAGTTGCCAGGCATGCCACCGGATAGAGACATCGAGTTTTTGATTGAGCTTTTGCCAGGCACAGGGACGATATCTAAGAGACCGTACCGGATGCCCGCTAAGGATTTGGAGGAAATTAAGAAACAGATTAAAGAGTTACTGGATAAAGGATATATTCGCCCATGTTCTTTGCCTTGGGGATCACCAGTACTTCTAGTAGATAAGAAAGGTGGATCATTGAGGATGGTTGTTGATTATCGAGGATTGAATGCAGTAACAATCAAGAACAAGTACCCACTGCCGATGATCAATGATCTGTTTGACCAATTGCAAGGAGCTAAGGTATTTTCCAAGATCGATTTGCAATCAGGATACCATCAGTTGAAGATTCGAGAGCAGGATATACCTAAGACGGCTTTTACCACCAGGTATGGGCTGTACGAGTACACCGTTATGTCATTTGGTATGACTAATGCACCTGCCTATTTCATGAACATGATGAACAAGGTGTTTATGGAGTTTTTGGATAAGTTCATCGTGGTGTTCATTGATGATATTTTGGTCTACTCGAAGAACGAAGAGGAGCATAAGGAGCATTTGCGTTTGGTACTGGAGAAGCGCAGAGAACACCAGTTATATGCCAAGTTCAGCAAATGTGAATTTTGGTTGAAGGAAGTTGGATTCCTCGGACATGTTATATCCGGAGAAGGTATAGCAGTAGACCCCACCAAAGTTGTCACTGTGACAAACTGGGAAGCACCAACAACAGTTGGAGAGATCCGGAGTTTCCTTGGACTCGCAGGATACTATCGGAGATTTATTGAGAATTTCTTGAAGATTGCAAAACCAATGACGGAATTGTTGAAGAAGGATACCTAGTTGATTTGGACTGAGGAGTGTGAGGCCAGTTTCCAGGAGTTGAAGGAACGTTTGGTTACCTCGCTAGTGTTGATTCTGCCAGATCAGAGCAAGGATTACGAGATGTATTGCGACGCTTCATGTCGAGGACTTGGAGCAATGCTTATGCAGGAGGGGAGAGTTGTTTCGTATGCTTCACGACAGCTTAAACCTCATGAGTTAAATTATGCCACACATGATTTGGAGTTAGCAACCGTGGTGCATGCATTGAGCACTTGGAGACATTTTCTTATCGGAAATCATTGTGAGGTGTACACGGATCACAAGAGTTTGAAGTACATTTTCACGCAGAAGGAGTTGAATCTCAGGCAAAGGAGATGGTTGGAACTCATCAAGGATTACTATATGAGGTTGCATTATCACCCGGGAAAGGCTAACGTAGTAGCTGACGCGTTGAGCCGTAAGAGCCATGTCAATACACTCATGACCGGAGAGTTACCAAAGGAGTTAGCCGAGGACCTTCGTGAGCTATGTTTAGAGATAGTTCCGAGAGGCTATGTAGCAGCATTGGAGATTCAGTCGACTTTGATGGATAAGATCGGAGAAGCTCAGAAGACCGACAATGAAATTGCCGCCATAAAAGAGAAGATGAGCAAAGGTAAAGCTAAGGGATTTCGTGAGGATGAGCACGATACCCTATGGTTTGAAGATCGTGTTTATGTGCCTAATGACCCGGAGATCAGGAAGTTGATTCTGCAAGAGGCCCATGATTCACCATATTCGATTCACCCAGGAAATACGAAGATGTATTTAGATTTGAAGGGTACCTTCTGGTGGACCAGAATGAAGAAGGATATTGCAGAGTATGTAGCAGTTTGTGATGTATGTTAGAGAGTAAAGGCAGAGCATCAGAAGCCAGCAGGATTGTTACAACCATTGCCAATACCTGAATGGAAGTGGGATAAACAGGCATGGATTTCATTACGGGATTGCCCAGGACTCGTTCAGGCTATGACTCGATTTGGGTTATAGTCGATCGTTTGACGAAGGTAGCTCATTTCATCCCAGTGAAGACCACTTACACCAGTGCTAAGTTAGCCAAGATATACATGACCAGGATCGTATGTCTGCATGGAGTTCCGAGGAGCATTGTATCAGATAGAGGAACTCAGTTTACCTCAAAATTCTGGAATCAGTTGCACGAAACTTTGGGTACCAGGCTAGAGTTCAGTACAACCTTTCATCCGCAGACAGATGGACAGACCGAGAGGGTCAATCAGATTTTGGAGGATATGCTGAGAGCTTGTGCGCTAGATTATGGATCTAGTTGGGATGACAATCTGCCATATGCAAAATTGTCTTACAACAACAGTTATCAATCCAGTTTGAAGATGGCCCCTTTCGAAGCCTTGTACGGGAGGAGGTGCAGGACGCCATTGTCGTGGGACGAAGTTGGAGACCGCTAGTTGTTTGGACCAGATTTGATTAAGGAGTCTGAACAGAAGGTGAAATTGATTCGCGATAGGCTAAAAGTAGCCCAGTCCAGGCAAAAAAGCTATGCAGATTCAAAACGCAAGGAGACAGTTTACGAAGTCGGAGATGGAGTCTATCTTCCAGTATCTCCACTTCGAGGAGTTAGGCGTTTTGGTGTTAAAGGAAAGTTAGCGCCACATTTTGTGGGACCATACAAAGTTTTGGAGCGTATGGGAGAAGTTGCCTACAAGTTGGAATTGCCCGAAGGTTTGTCAGCAGTTCATGATGTATTCCACGTCTCCCAGTTGAAGAAGTGCCACGCAAAGATGGCTGATATACCGCTGAGAGATACAGTGCCACTAGAGGCGATTCAGTTGGACAATGATTTGACCTATGAGGAGAAACCAGTTAAGATTGTTGATTATGCCAGCCGAGTCACCCGCAGCAAGGTTATCAAGTTTTGGAAAGTTCAGTGGAGCCACCACACAGAGGATGAAGCCACCTGGGAGCGAGAGGAAGATCTGCTGAAGGACCACCCTCACCTATTTGCTAGCCAACCCGAATCTCGAGGGCGAGATTCATCTTAAGGGGGGTAGGTTTGTAACATCCCAAATTTTCAATTTGGAATGTTATAAATAGATCATCATTGCATATCATATTTATTGCATTTTGGCTCGATCCTAGAAATTCTACGCAACTCAAGGACCCCCAGAGAGAGTTGGGGATTTCGTTATTTTCATATTTGAGTTTTCTCAAATTTTGGAAATAGGATCATTTTATTTTATTTATTTTGGAGTTTTTGCTATTTTATTTGAATTTAGGAAAAATGCACGTTTTTAAAAATTGCATTTAGGCCCCAAATAAATGTTCATCTTAACTGGCTTGATTTTAGAAGTCGGGGAAATTTTTTTTCAGGATTTTTGGAGTCCGTTTATTATTTCTTTTAATTGTTTTTCTGCATGTAATGTTTTAAAAAAACGCGAACCGACCTAACCGGGCCGTGTCCGGCTAGGACACTTGGCCCGGCTGGCCTTTATAAGTGTCTGGAGGCCACCCCGAGCCACCCGAAACCCTAGCCGCCGCCGCTCGCGCCGAGCGTGGCCGCCGCGTGCCGCCGCCCGCCGTCGCCGCCACCCGCCGCCGCCAGCGCCGGACCATGCCGCCGTCCCCGCCGGAGCCCGCCGCCGCTCGTCGGACCCCGACCCCGAGGTAGCCACCACCGCCGCCGGTTTACGCTGGTTAACCACCCTGTTTTTTTTATAAAAACCCGCGGTCGTTTTTTTATTAGATCGGTTTTTTTTCCGGTTTAGTTATTTAGCGAACGCCCGTCCGTACGTTCATTTTAATGAACGGTTTTCGTATTTTTTTCCGCAGACAGCGAATGTTCGTTCGTTAGCCTATTCGTCCGTGTTTTTCTCGGATTTTTCCACGATTATTTCTCATTGCGATTTCTGATCCAATTTTCGTTTTAGTTTATCTTTTCGCTCGTTTATCGGAATCAGGCGATTCAAGCGCCTAGGGTTTCGTCTCGAAACCATATTTCTGTTTAATCAACTCAAACAAGTTTTTGCTTCTGTAAAATTTGAATTAGGTCCAGATTAGTAAACGAAGCTTGTTTCTTTCGTAGTTTGATTTTCGTTGCTTTGTTCGGTTTGATTTCTTTTGCCAACCGGAGTTCTTAAGTTGAACTTTCTGGTTAGATATCTTATTTGAGATTTACCTGTGCATTAGATGAGTACTTACTATATGCTTCTTTGCTTGTTTGTTTGCGATAGAGTACCCGGAGTGCGCCACTTGCTACTTCGAATCCCTAGGTTTCGTGGATCATCAGCAAGGCAAGTAACACTTTGATCATACCTCTTTACTACCCAGTTTTTATGCATTAGATCAATCCTAAAACAATTGCATGATTAGGATCTGATTAATATGTGGGTTTTGGGAAGTAGATGAGGTAGTACCTATCACCAGTTTTATTATCAAACACTTGGGAGTTACTTCTACGTTTTCTTATTATGCCATGCTATGCTAGTAGACGTGGATTGGGTGAGTGAATTTCCATGACAGATGTGAGATTGTTAAATAATGGTTTATTTAAGGTGGCAACTTTAATAGACATCTGGGTGGATTGAGGCACTTGGGTATTCCAGGATTTGCTGTTTGTTTTGGACTGCCACCCAGGCTCAAAGGGATCATAAGATTATTCATGCTAGAAACTTCCATGTGCAGCCACATGCTATTTTGGGCTCTAGCATAGTTGATTAAGTCGTGCGAACTCTTATAGTGGTAGACTAGCAGATGTAGGGGAAAGTAGATGTACAGGTCTACCCATCGTAAGGTGCTAGCACTTCTGAAAGACTATGTCTCGGTCATCCGTTTCTCAAACACCATGTAGTGCGAGAAAACCAACGGAGGAGATCGAGTCGTGTGGGGAAAAGTGCGCAAACCTCTGCAGAGTGTATAAACTAATCAAGATTAGCCGTGTCCACGGTTATGGATGTTTTGAGTATCTAGTACTTGGATTATCATGTCAATCTCATCGTGTTACTTTAATTAATATTCTTTGGTTTTTAATGATGATATTTAATTGGGATTGAGAATGTTGTCAACCATTCTCAATGTTTAACAACCACCATGATAGTTAAATAAAATTTATTCCTTCGCAGTAGGGAAAAATTGGCTTTATGCAAAACTGTAACCATAGAGCTTTCCACCAGCCATATTATGCATGTAGTATAGCTTATTCCTTTCATTACTCTCTATGTGTTACATTGCCAGCATATTCCATGTGCTGACCCGTTTCCGGGCTGCAACGTTCATGTTGTAGACTTTTCAGACGACGAGTAAGATGCCTTAGGATCGTGGTTCTATACTCAGTGATGCCGTTGGAGTTGATGGACTCACTTATCTTCCAAGCCTTCCGCTGCTATCGTTATTAGAAGGCCTTAAGCCATATTTATTGTAATAAGCTCTCTTTTTAGACAATCGATGTAATAAGTGTGTGATTGCCACTCTGTTATAAATCCTTCAAGTACTGTGTGTGTTAGCATTACTGATCCAGGGATGACATTGATGCACAGAGATCAGACTGTTTGAGGTATGGTCGCTACAACAATCATCATTAGTACTATGGATATTAGAAGAGTTCATACTACCAACATTGCAATCATGCTCATCATTCAAAGATTTAGTGCCAAACATTTTATAGACTTCTTATTCTAGCACTTCAGCACAATTTTCCTTTCCATCATTCTCACGAAAGATATTAAAAAGATGAAGCGTATGAGGCAAACTCAATTCCATTTTTTTCTTTTATAATCTAAACTAGTGATAAAACAAGAAACTAAAAGATTCGATTGCAAGATCTAAAGATATACCTTCAAGCACTAACCTCCCCTGCAACGATGCCAGAAAAGAGCTTGATGTCTACTACACAACCTTCTTCTGGTAGACATTGTTGGGACTCCAAGTGCAGAGGTTTGTAGGACAGTAACAAATTTCCCTCAAGTGGATGACCTAAGGTTTATCAATCCGTGGGAGGCGTAGGATGAAGATGGTCTCTCTTAAACAACCCTGCAACCAAATAAGAAAGAGTCTCTTGTGTCCCCAACACACCCAATACAATGGTAAATTGTATATGTGCACTAGTTCGGCGAAGAGATGGTGATACAAGTGCAATATGGATGGTAGATATATGTTTTTGTAATCTGTAATTATAAAAACAGCAAGGTAACTAATGATAAAAGTGAGCACAAACGATATTGCAATGCTAGGAAACAAGGCCTAAGGTTCATACTTTCACTAGTGCAAGTTCTCTCAAAAATAATAACATAACTGGATCATATAACTATCCCTCAACATGCAACAAAGAGTCACTCCAAAGTCACTAATAGCGGAGAACAAACAAAGAGATTATGGTAGGGTACGAAACCACCTCAAAGTTATCCTTTCCGATTGATCTATTCAAGAGTCCGTAGTAAAATAACATGAAGCTATTCTTTCCGTTCGATCTATCATAGAGTTCGTACTAAAATAAAACCTTAAGACACAAATCAACCAAAACCCTAATGTCACCTAGATACTCCAATGTCACCTCAAGTATCCGTGGGCATGATTATACGATATGCATCACACAATCTTAGATTCATCTATTCAAACCAACACAAATTACTTTAAAGAGTCCCCCAAAGTTTCTACCGGAGAGTCAAGACGAAAACGTGTGCCAACCCCTATGCATAAGTTCATTGAACCCGCAAGTTGATCACCAAAACATACATCAAGTAGATCACGTGAATATCCCATTGTCACCACAGATAAGCACGGCAAGACATACATCAAGTGTTCTCAAATCCTTAAAGACTCAATCCGACGAGACAACTTCAAGGGGAAAACTCAATTCATAACAAGAGAGTAGAGGGGGAGAAACATCATAAGATCCAACTATAATAGCAAAGCTCGCGATACATCAAGATCGTATCACCTCAAGAACACGAGAGAGAGAGAGAGAGAGAGAGAGAGAGAGAGATTAAACACATAGCTACTGGTACATACCCTCAGCCCCGAGGGTGAACTACTCCCTCCTCGTCATGGAGAGCGCTGGGATGATGAAGATGGCCACCGGTGAGGGATCCCCCCATACGGCAGGGTGCTGGAACAGGGTCCCGATTGGTTTTTGGTGGCTACAGAGGCTTGCAGCGGCGGGACTCCTGATCTATTGTGTTCCCTGATGTTTTTAGGGCATATGGACATATATAAGCGAAAGAAGTCGGTCAGGGAGCCACGAGGGGCCCGCGAGGGTGGGAGGCGCGCCTCCCTGCCTCGTGGCCACCTCGAAGCTGCCCTGACGTCTACTCCAAGTCTCCCGGATTTCTTCTGTTCCAAAATTAACACTACCGAAGGTTTCATTCCGTTTGGACTCCGTTTGATATTCCTTTTCTTCGAAACAATGAAATAGACAAGAAAACAACAATTTGGGCTGGGCCTCCGGTTAATAGGTTAGTCTCAAAAATAATATAGAAGTGCTTAGTAAAGCTCACAAACATCCAGAACAGATAATATAATAGCATGAATACTTCATAAATTATAGATACGTTGCAGACGTATCATCCCCCTTGAGCGGCATGCCGGGCCAACCGTGTGGGGGTGCGACGCGAACACGGCAGGCTTTTCCTTTTGAACGTGTAACTTGTAAATTTTGGTTCTGCTCCATGGCGCGACCGATAGATAGAAATAACGATTTTGCCTAGAGTAATGAGAAGTTTGGTTCTGGCGCGGTTCATGCATGGAGTACGTACGTAAATTATGAAGTTGATGCGAAAGGTAAGATGATAATTACTAGTAGTACCATATACTACTACATGGATTTGAAGAAAAGATAAAATACATACAGATCCATCAACGACATCCTCACGCCCTAGTGCGCCGGGACACCAACCGACATGTGAGGAGCATCGGTGTTGCCGACGAGCTCAACGTGCTTCTAAACAATGCCGACCAAGGTTGCCTTGCGGTCCAAGAACGCCAGCGTCCTATCGTCCTCCTCTTGCATGTAGTAGTCCTTGTGGACAATTTGCACGTAAACGTGGGTGATTATGTCGACAGTGTCTTGCTGCATCAGGCGCTGCGCGGAGAGCACGACCTCGAGGTGGACATTCTCCAGCGCGATGGCGGGCAGTCACAGGGCCACCAGTGCATCGAAGAGGTTGTCACCATAGTGGCCGCTGAGGGTGGCGGGTATCGCAGAGCCTAGGCGCTTCGGCTGGAGGTGTACGTCACAGTCGTCCGCGAGCTTCTTGACGATGCTGAACTTGTCGAGGAAACCGACGAGGATCTCATCGAACAAGGAGACGAAGCTGTCGTCCAAGCGGCGCCTCGCCCTGGCGGCCTCAAGCACTACCTGGAGACGTTCCTCGGTGTCGGGCCGCAGGCTTGCGTCGTGGACCATCTGGCACAGCCGGCTGATACTCGCACTCATCGCCTCCATGGGTATAGCTTAGCTTCTAGTCAACTAATCTTGCGATTCGAGTGATCACTCTTGCCCTTGGTTAGCATGCGTAGGTGCATAGGATTTCGTATAAGATTGGACTGGCAGCGAGAAGTGCAGACTTCATTGAATCTTAGACGCGGACCATCTTTGCATTTTGCGCCAAGTCTTGACCTTTGATCTAACTAATAAAATGTTAATGCATGTAAAAAATGTTGTGTAAGTCACCTTACGAAAAACAAATAACCCCAAAACACTTAGGCACGGTACATTAAATCCCTCCTCGTTTCTTATTTTGTGACATATCAACCAATGAGAGATGTGGGCCGTGCATGCTTTCAGTGACTTGAGACTACCAAACATGGCATGCAGTGTTTAGTTCATTGCATGTAATCCTATTAATTAGCAAAAATATATTAAGTTGTCTCGCCGATAGGAATAAAACAATACACCATGTATTTATTTACAGAGGGAGTAATAATTTTTTTGTGACATGCATTACTAGATATTGCTAGTCAAATACTAAAATCCAGATGGACGTGGTAG
This sequence comes from Triticum dicoccoides, assembly GCF_002162155.2. Taxonomy (NCBI): domain Eukaryota; kingdom Viridiplantae; phylum Streptophyta; class Magnoliopsida; order Poales; family Poaceae; genus Triticum; species Triticum dicoccoides. Next base: position 710,424,218 of record NC_041383.1, read on the forward strand.
TACTCCTAAATCCAAACGGTGGTGCTAGTAGTACTAGTAGTAGTACTACCAATGTAGTACTAGCACTGTATTACCCGTTGGTCAAATTATTATGTGTTGCTCCTCACAGTGAAGTGACAAGACCCTGCGCTGGAGATGACACCTGAGTATAGGCGCCGTGTTCGGCATACCATAGTCAGCCTCACCATCTGCAATAACTATCATCATGGCTGTAGAGCTAGCTTGCTTACAACTAGCCCTGTTGGACATAATTTCCCGTGCGTAGATGCCCGTGCATTGCACGGAACACCAAGATTGGGGGTGGATGGCTCCGGCAGCGGCCATCGCGCCAGATTTTTCCACGGCCTTCTAGATGTGGTGGGGAGGAGATAAGGCTGATTGTGAGAGACAAGGAGTTGTTTGTAAATAGGGAACAAGTGCGGGCATCTTTTTGCAAAAATGGAGAAGTTTGGTTTGTATGCGTCAGATCTAGATCCGACGGCTATTGGTGAACGATGGGAGGCACAACATCATCACCAACTTAGGACCTATTTGATTCGCAGGATTTTGAAAACGCAGGAATAGGACACGGCAATATTACAAGTTTCAAACTGATATTACAAATGTTAGGAGTAATGCTGCACCTACGAAGAGGGAATTACTAGGAAGTTTACGTAAGAACTTTCGTTACTTTAGGTAGATGCAGCATTATCGTACAAACTAAAATCCACCGCCCTGACAAGTCACTAATGGGAAAATAAGTTTTCGAGTCTCTAGCCACTTGATGTTTCAAAAACAAATTCAGCTTCTACGGAGACTTTGTCATTTAGGCTTCGACGCTTGCGGTGATCAGCACGCCATTCATTGTTGCGCTAGAGAACACCAAACCTCATTACCTTGAGCACACTTTCCTACAGAACAAAGAACCTGGCCAATTTAATCTTAGATGTGTTGCCTCGATAGTCGATCAAATCAATTTCTGTAAGATGGAGATCAAGGCATTTGATGAGATTGTTATAGTGCAGCACATTTTTCACTTTCGGGTCTTTTTTGTCTGCAAAAGAAGAGAACATATTAGAGCAGCTGGTTTTATAACATTGCCATGTCATCAGGAGGTACCAATATCATTCGCTCGTATGATAGGGTTGGCTGGCTAGTGATATTTTTTCACTCTATCTCTCTCTCTCTCTCTCTCTCTCTCTCTCTCTCTCTCTTTATGTTTCCTCTCATTGACCTAGGAGCACGTGAAGAGCTTGGGCATTTGTTGCCTTCCACTATGTGGCCGATGCCATATTTCGCAAAAGTATGCCACATAATACGCATCGATGTCAAATCAAAAGGTTTTGGCATCGCTCTTGCGATGTAAGAGAGTTGGCACTCCTGTGCATACAGACCCACATGTATAAACAAATCAATCAAACCAACTACACCAGCCTCTCACTCTTCCAAACAAGTGTTTTTTATTGCCTCAGTCCTCTCTCTCTCCCATGTAAGTGTTTTTTCTTTCATGAGTTAATTTGGCACCGGAGCAAAGTAGGTGATCCAGATTGGGGCACCAGGTGAGCAATGGAGGGGCATCAATGCAAAATGCATCACAAGTGAATTGGGCACGTGTTTTGGCCTACATAGCCCACTTTTGTACTCCCTCCATCCCAAAATTCTTGTCTTAAATTTTTCTAAATACGGATGTATCTAGTTACATTTTAGTGTTAGATACATCTGTATCTAAACAAATGTAAGACACAAATTTTGGGATGGAGGGAGTACTACCTCGTATTTAGTATAAAATTTTGACCTTAGATTTACCTAAGAAACTGCCAATGCATGTCACTAAAAATTACACCATTTGAAATTATGTTCAAATACGGATCCAACAATATAGTTGTTAGTGACATGCATTAACATTTTGTCAGTTAAATCTATGGTCAAAATTTGATACTACAAAATAGGAAGAGTAAACCAGGACGGAGGTAGTACTTGCTCTTAGGGTAACCATAGACTTACTGGAGCAGTCTAAGTTACTTTCCACTATGACTAGCCTAGGCTACTATAGTAGTACAACAAAAAAACGATGCAGGTGATCACATGAGAAAAAAAATACTAAAATCATTTCTTTCGGTGCAGTGCGTAGATGCAGTTTTGAACACTACACTTGTCATCGTAATTTGGGAAAATTATGAAAAAAATTGAGCTACATTGTGACTACCGTTTACTAATAGGAAAGAAGTTTCACCTTGATGAGTAGCTTCTCCGTGCACGGAAAGCATGTAAGGAATCCAACAACTTGATCCAGATTGGGGCCGATAGATTTTATTGCCAAGATCTTCACTGTGCGCATAGACTGGGTCAAGCTTGTGGGAATCATTTTCTGGAAGACGGTCATAAATACATCAAGAAGAAATTTAAAAATATGAATTTCAAGAAGACGGAGAAGAAGATGAGTACTGTACCTGAACGATTACGGATCCAATAAATAGTTCGGAGAATTTGGCAAACAAGTACACCAATGCTGTCAATTTTGGTGCGTCAATGACCCTGATTTTTGTTGGACCTTCTAGATCCGATACAAGCAATTTCTCAAGGAAAGGCGCATTCTCAATAACCATAACGTGGAACAGCTGGAGTGATCTCTTCCGAATTGATGTCTTGTTGCGGGGCTAGCAAGACACATAAATTCATCGGAGATTTGTCGAGGCGATGTGGAGGATAATGAACTCGTGGATCTGCTCAAGACGAAGGTACTCGAGCACAGTACAGCTGCGGAGTAGGTTCTCCATAGCCTTTTCAAGATTACAGCGTCGAAGAGGTCGAGCTTCTTGAGTTGAGGGAGAAGAAGGGCGGCCACGACATTAATCTGGGGAAGATAGCAGCAGCTGAAGCTGGCACGGCACAGCATTGGCGTGAGGCGGAGCACGGACGGCGGCAGAGAGCGACATCGTCCAGCTTCAAAGCTGAGCTCCTCGAGCTGATCTAGGGTGGGGGATAAGAACCAGTCGTCAAACTTGGGTTGGACCTTGCAGTTGGTACTGAACATGCGGATGTCAAGGCGTCTGGCTGGCCCAGGGTGCGATGAAAGGATGTTGGAGACTGCGGCCATGCGTTTGTAATCCCCGTCGTAGAGGCAGCTGTCGACGGTGTGGTTGAGGGGGACGCGGCGCCACCTCCGGGAGAGCAGGGTGGTCCGCACGGCAGATTTGGTGGGGAGGAGGCTGATGATGACGAGCAGCATGTCGTTGGGGAGGGTACTGATGAAGTCCATGCTCGACGGATGCGGTTTTGGCTCGAGCTGCCTCCGCTTGTTGGCTGCCTCGCCGTCCATCTCAACGGGCGGCGACGCTGGTGTACACGTGTGCTGGCATGTGTTGTGTGCTGGGTATGGACGAGTGCGTCCTTCTGTGCATGCCGCCGCGCAGTGGTGAATTGTGCGCGAGTGTGTCCTTCACGCGGAAGAAGTGTGTCCTCAATGCGCCCTCAATTTACTAGCGTGCGGGGTGCTACCCCGAGTGGTTTCAACTTTGTTTACTTCACCGCGTGTCAGATGGGCCTCTAGTTTACTTATTTTAACCCACTGCCACATGGGCCAACACACGAAGATACATAACACGAGTTGACAAGGCAGCATGTGGACTGGTTGACCGGTCAACTAAACAATATATGGAGCTATACACTGACACAGTGAGCGGATAATCCGTCGGTATAGGGAGTTCGAGTAAGAGGGGAGGCCCGTGAGAGATAGCAGGGAGAGAGAGAAAGAGATACTCCCTCCGTTCAATAATGTAGTTCCAACCTTTTTTTAAAGTCAAACTTTTGAAACTTTGACCAAGTTTATAAAGAAATTACTTATATCTACAATACCAAAGATAAATGATAGTATGAAGTAAGTACATGTTGTGATGAATCTGATCGTTCCAGATGTAAATGTTTTTCTCCACATATACCTGGTCAAACTTTTCCGAGGTTTGACTTTTCAAAACATCCATATGCTTATGGACGTGACAGATTCCCTAACTAGAGAGAGAGAGAGAGAGAGAGAGAGAGAGAGAGAAATAGAAAGAGTGAGTGAAAAGTGTGTGTGTGTGTGTGTGTGAAATAGACATGGACAACACACGATAAAAGTAGAGAAAAAGCGTGTGTGTCTTGTGCAAACATATCGCACATGCATCTTCGACAATGGAAGCAAGGAGAGGAGATAGTGTGTGGTTGTTTCCAACCGAGAGAGCAAGACCCCTAGCATGTGGCCAAGAGAGGTCTGACAAACAAGGGAGAGAGGTCGAGGGAGACGTACGGAGAAAATGCAGACATGGGGAGGAGAGAGTGTATGTTTGTCATAGAGAGATCCCCTGGAGATCGTGGGGGGGACTACATGCGAGGGAGTCCTGGACTAGGGGGTGTCCGGATAGCCGGATCACCATCATCGGTCGAACTATCATCGGCCGGACTATCATCATCGACCGGACTCCAAGACTATGAAGATACAAGATTGAAGACTTCGTCTCGTGTCCGGAGGGGACTTTCCTTGGCGTGGAAGGCAAGCTTGGCGATACGGATATGTAGATCTCCTACCATTGTAACCGACTCTATGTAACCCTAGCCCTCTCCGGTGTCTATATAAACTGGATGGCTCTAGTCCGTAGGACACAACAACAACCCTTACAATCATATCATAGGCTAGCTTCTAGGGTTTAGCCTCCTTGATCTCGTGGTAGATCCACTCTTGTAACGTCCACAATATCAATATCAATCAAGAAGGACGTAGGGTTTTACCTCCATCAAGAGGGCCCGAACCTGGGTAAAACATCGTGTCCCTTGTCTCCTGTTACCATCCGCCTAGACGCACAGTTCGGGACCCCCTACCCGAGATCCGCCGGTTTTGACACCGACATTGGTGCTTTCATTGAGAGTTCCTCTGTGCCGTCACCGATAGGAAGGATGCCTCTTCCCGTCTTCAAGGATGGTATCTTCGCCAATGGGGCCTTGGCCGCCAGCCAAACTATCCGGCTAGGAGGTTTTCTTATGACCGCCTGTCCGGCCACCACTTCAACGATGACCTCTCGCGTCATCGAGAGCAATCTTCACGTCAACTCGGAATTCGCCGAGCATCTAGACCCAGCAGAGCTCTCGTCTGTAAACAAACTCTTGGATCGGCTCGCTGCCCTGGGAGTCGCTACAGACTACAATCAGATCGGGCTTAAAACCGATCTGAGAGAGATTAACTCTCCCCAGGTTACCCACCACGTCACGGTGGTAGAGGAACATCGCGACGATCCTTCTCCCATATTGAAAACTAGTCGTGTCCGGGCTGCCGAACCCTCCATGCCAGATTCCCGCGGAGGAGCGGATCTCGATCAAGCGCTGAACATAAAGTCAGGCATCGGACCGGACTCGTTGGACGACGTTCCACTTTCCAAGCTTCCAAATTCGGAAACTTCTCGGCCCTTGAGCCTCGAGATGGACAGGGTCCCGGACTCAATTAGGCCCACCCGTACAGATATATGCGATCTATCTCTAATCCGGCAAGAGCCAGCCGAAACAGTACATCATTACTGGGCCAGATTCCTCCTGGTCATGGACCGGATAATGGACTGCCGAGAGGAAAACGCAATCTCCATTTTTTGCAATAATTGCACGGACAGGGGAATCTTGAACGCCGTCAGCTGTCGTGAAATCACACGCTTCGCCGACCTGGCATCCATAGTGCGAAAGTACTGTGTGATAGAGAGTTTCCGGAAAACCAAAAATAGGTTTTGGGACAATCCGGCCCCGGATACAGCCCCAGTCCGCAACAAAAGGGTGCATTACACTCAGGCACCAGGTACAAGAACCAAAAAACAGAAGCCCCTTAAGGGGAATGGAACCGTACTGGAGGGATGGCTCAGCAAACCCTGTACAATTCACAGTACCAAGGGTGCCGCCCAAACACATAGCCTTCGTGCATGTTGGATATTACGGCAGGTGGCCAAAAGTGGCTAGGAGCTTCTAGCCCCGGGAAACCACACCAACAATACCGGTACGGTATCAACAGGCTTCGAGACTTTCGCATCAAACAATATGCGGAAACGAACAATCCGCAGCCTCGCCGAAGTCTACCAAGTAGCAACAACAAATCCTTGGAGCAACGCAGCCATCACCTTCAACGCCAGCGACGAACCTAAATTCCGAACAGCCCGAGCACCAGCCGCATTGGTCCTCAGTCCAATAGTGGACGGCTTTCGACTTACCAAGGTACTCATGGATGGCGGCAGCGGATTGAACCTCATTTACGAGGAAACTCTTCAAAAAATGGAAATAGACTGGAGCCGCATTGAGCGAAGCAGCACAACCTTCAGAGGAATAATCCCTAGCCGGGAAGCACGCTGCACCGGAAAGATCACACTCGATGTGGTGTTCGGCTCACCGGACAATTACAGGTCCGAAGAAATCACGTCCAAGTGGCCCCGTTCAGCAGCGGATACCACGCTATATTAGGACGAGAGGCGTTCACAATTTTCCAAGCCATACCCCATTATGGGTACATGAAGCTCAAAATGCCTGGGCCCGGCGGGATAATCACTCTCGTTAGTGATCCGGACGTAGCACTCCGTGCCGAAAACAAAACAGCCGCATTAGCCCTGGAGGCACTATCCGAAGCCCTAGCGGCGGAGGAACTCACCGCGCTGCGCGCTACGGTGCACAGAGACGATGTGATACTCGATAAGAGATCCAAGTCCACCTCCTTTAAACCAGCGGACGAAATAATAAAATTCCAGGTCCACCCAATGGACCCGACAAAGACGGCCTCCATCGGGGCATAGTTGAACCCTGATGTAGACGCCGCACTGCGAGAATTCCTTCGGGAAAATTGGGACATTTTCGCCTGGCATCCCTCAGATATGCTAGGAATTCCTCGCAGATTGGCAGAGCATAGCCTAAACATCCTAAAAGGGTTCAAGCCATTCAAACAGGCTCTTCGATGATTTTCCGAACCCAAAAGACAAGCAATGGGAGAAGAACTAGCCAAACTATTGGAAGCCGGATTCATCAGAGACATCAAACATCCGGATTGGCTAGCAAACCTGGTAATGGTACCAAAAAAGGACAAATCCTGGCGCCTATGTGTCGATTTCAAAGACCTGAATAAAGCCTGCCCAAAGGATCCCTTCCCCCTCCCCCGCATCGACCAAATCATCGATGCCACCGCCGGACACGATTCATTGTGCTTCCTGGACGCATACTCCGGCTATCATCAAATCAAGATGGCAGAAGCGGACCAAGCCGCAACGTTATTCATTACTCCATATGGACCATTCTGCTTCAACATGATGCCCTTCGGACTTAAAAACGCCGGCGCAACCTATCAGCGCATGATTCAGACATGTCTGGCTACCCAGATCGGCAAAATAGTAGAGGCATTCGTAGACGACGTAGTCGTCAAAACTAAACATGTCGAAACTCTAGTAGACGACTTGAGGGTCACGTTCGACAACCTCTGAGCATATGACATCAAGCTGAATCCGGAAAAATGTGTTTTCGGCGTACCAGCCGGAAAGCTCTTGGGCTTCATTGTATCCGGTAGAGGAATTAAAGTTAATCCGGTCAAGATCCGAGCTCTATCACAGCTGGATATTCCAAAAAACCTCAAACAGATCCAGAAATTGACTGGATGCATGGTGGCTCTCAGCCGCTTTATCTCCACTTAGGAGAAAAGGCATTGCCCCTCTATCGCCTCCTCAGGCACACCGAACACTTTGAGTGGACGGATGCTGCCACTGCCGGACTCGAAGAAATAAAGGCCATATTGGCAACGAATTCGGTCCTGGCTGCGCCCAACCTGGGCGAACCTATGTTGTTATACATCGCGGCAACACATCAAGTAGTAAGCGCGGTGCTCGTCATAGAACGAGAGACAGAAGGGCATAAATTCCCTCTTCAAAAACCAGTGTACTATGTATCCACTATTTTAACTCCCTGCAAGTCCCGCTACCCACACTACTAAAAAATAGCATATGCGGTGTTCATGGCATCCCGGAAGCTGCGACACTACTTTCAAGAGTGTTCGATAACAGTGGCTTCCGAAGTACCCCTAAATGACATTATAAACAACCGCGAGGCGACAGGCAGGATTGCAAAATGGACCATCGAGCTCCTACCATTTGATATAACCTACAAACCCCGGCGAGCTATAAAGTTGCAAGTTTTGGCTGACTTCGTCGCTGAATGGACTGAAGCCGAACTCCCTAAAGAGTACGGCGCATACTCCAACTGGATTATGCACTTTGACGGCTCCAAAATGTTGGCCGGATTGGGGGCTTGCGTTGTATTGACGTCCCCAACCGGGGACACAGTCCAATACGTACTTCAGATAACGTACACGGACTCCAACAACGCAGCCAAATACGAGGCCCTTTTACATGGCCTCCGGATGGCAATATCCATGGGCATTCAACGCCTAGAGGTGCGCGGGGACTCAAACCTCGCAATATCCCAAGTAAACGGAGACTTTGACGCCAAGGATCCGAAAATGGCAGCCTATCGTAACGCTGTCCTTAAAATGTCAGCTCGGTTCGACGGACTCGAATTCCATCACATAGCCAGGGATAATAACCAAGCGGCCGACGTATTGGCACGCATCGGCGCAAAACGTGACGCTGTCCCTCCAAACATCTTCATGGAACGGCTGTTCAAACCATCCGTACTATGGGAAGAGGAGTCCGGAAATAACAAACCGGAAGCAGCCACACCAACCGACACAGAGCAATGTGACATAAGCGGCGATTCCGCCGATGAAATAACACCTTCGACCCACGACATAATGGCCGTAATCGCCCCGTGGACAGAGCCATTCCTAGCCTACTTGCTTAGGCAGGAACTTCCCGAAGACCAAAATGAGGCCCGCTGCATAGGTCGGCGATCTAAAGCCTACAAGGTCCATTAGGGAGAACTTTATAAGAAAAGCACAACCGGAGTCCTTCAAAGGTGTATCTCCGAAGAGGAAGGGCGAGACCTCCTGGCTGAAATTCACGCCGGATTAGGCGGACACCACGCCGCAGCCCGGGCCCTTGTGGGAAAGGCATTCTGTACAGGATTTTATTGGCCGACCGCCCGGGCAGATGCTCAGAACTTAGTCCAAAGATGCGTCGGTTGTCAGCTCTTTGCTAATCAGAGCCATATGCCACCCACCGCCCTCAAAACTATACCCATTACCTGGCCGTTTGCGGTCTGGGGGCTTGACATGGTTGGACCACTTAAAGGGGGAACCCACAAGCAAAGATACCTATTGGTCATGGTGGATAAATTCACCAAATGGATAGAGGCCAAGCCAGTTAAAACGGCAGAGTCCGGACCAGTGATAGACTTCATATCCGGGGTAGTACACCATTACGGTGTCCCCCACAGCATCATCACCGATAATGGCACGAACTTCATGGCCGATGAGGTTAAATCATGGTGCAAAAATATGGGCATCAAGCTCGATTACGCTTCAGTCTATCATCCTCAAACCAACGGTCAAGTGGAACGAGCAAATGGTCTAATAATGAGCGGCATCAAACCCAGACTAGTGCGGTCCCTTATGAAATCTGACACGCACTGGGTAGAGGAGCTCGACTCCATACTCTGGGGGCTGCGGACAACGCCTAACCATACTACCGGATTCACACCATTTATTATGGTATACGGCGCAGAAGCAGTTTTGTCCTGCGACATCATTCATGACTCACCTCGAGTGCGCATGTACGAAGAAAGAGAAGCCGAGTTGGATCGGCAGGACAGCTTGGATGCATTGGAGGAAGAACGCGACGTCACCAAGGCTCGTTCCGCATTTTATCAGCAGCAGGCTCGAAGATACCAAAGCAGAGAAGTACGGGCCAAGACTTACAACGTTGGCGAACTAGTTCTACGTCTGCCGGACAAGAAAAAGGACAAGCTCAAGCCCAAATGGGAAGGCCCCTTCATCATCGATCAAGTCCTGACCGGCGGAGCGTACCGTCTATGAAATGCATCGGATAACCGACTCGATTCGAACCCATGGAACGCAGCTCGCCTCCGAAGATTATATGCCTAGCGCCGGACTGAGAGTTCGTCCCTTTCCCCCATCCAATTTTTTTTTCTTCAGCTGTCTTTTGTTCATCTTTTTTCTCTCACCCCTATTCATCAAAGCCTTAAAAGGCTTACTTGCGCGTCGTTCGCACGTAATTGATGTGCTATCCGCACTCAGTATACCTGGGGGCTTCTTTAACAGAAGCTTATTTATAAGGGCTTCGTGCCCAAAACATGTGTCACACTTCCACATGTACCCTTTTATTCACCATTATATGCATCGATATGACTTAAGTTTTGGCCAAGCTGGGTTGCCTGGCTCCTGTGCTTACGCCTACATTCCCGATTGTTCGGCTAGGAGGTAAAGGGAGCACCTCTGCGATTGTTACTGCCGGGTCAGCCGGATGTGTACCTCAGACTGGGTGAAGCCGAAAGCTAGCGTTCTTAAGAGAATATTCGGTCGGTGATTTGAAAGATGACTTTTTACCAATTTATTTATCTGCCCCCAGATGTTATCCTGCCCTTTTCGCAGTCCGGACATGCACTTTAGGGCATGCCTCCCCCAGAGGAAAGGAACCCTTAACGGAACTATTCTCCCTGGAAGATGTTTCTTACTAACCATGTAATATAACATAACTAGTTGGGCACTTGTCTGATAAAGCACTAATGACCCCTACGCTTGGTCTCCATGCATACCCCGGTTGTTTCATAGCCGAGCAGGTATTCGGACACACTCCGGACTCTAGGGTCCCGAGGTCGAAGCGAAAAGGTCGGCAAAGACAAACGATCTACAATCCGGCTAGAAGGCATTTTACATGTCATTTTATAATACATTGTCAAATCGACTGACTGTATTCTTCCTCAATCCCGTCTAATAGGCTGTCTAATTTACAGTCTTGTTGGGAAAATTTAGCGGCCAACTCTACTTGGCCGTATACTAAACTCATAGGGATCTCCTTCCCATCGGGCCCCACAGGTCCGACCTCAGCCATGTGGTTGGGATCCGCCTTCTTGTACCACATCTTCACCATGGCCCAGGCCTCCCTGGCACCTTGGCGGCAGGCTGAAATCTTCCATAAATGGAAGCGCTGCCGCACTCCCTGACGCTTCTCCGCAAGCTCCCCAAGGCCCTCGGGTAGGGAGAAGGCTGGCCATAAAGCCTGGATGACGCCACTCATTGCCTGCCGAACTCGTTCGATCAGTTGCAACAATTCGGGAAGTTGATCACCCGTTGATACGGGCATCTCCTCCGCAGGGTCTTCCTCCCCGAGCTCTTCATTTCAAAGGAATTCGCTTAAGCACTTACTATAGATGCCGCGACGAAGCCGTTGATTCTCCTTAACGGAGCCAGACAGCTCGGCCCGAACGCCTTTCAGCTCTTCTCCAAGCTGGGCATGGGCATCCTGGAGCTTGTTCCTTTCATGCTGCACCTTATGCAGCACCCTCTCGCCAGCCTTTAGCTGGCGCAGAAGTTCTTGCCTGTCCGGATCTTGTCCGGCAGCACCTGCAACGTCATTTTTAGACTTGCGCACAGGCCAAACTCGACTTATCTTTCTAAAATAATGCGTTACCAGGAGAGGTCCCTGTGTTTCCTCCTACGGCAGCGAGTGCGGCCTCAAGTTGGGACTTACACTCTTGCAGCTCCTGAGACAGTTGGGTATTCTTCTTTGTAAGACCCTACAGTTAAACGTGATCCTTAAATCAGTTAGCACAACTACTTTAAGTCTCGGGGGCTACTGGCATATACAACTATTAAAATCTCTTACCCGTATGTCTTTCGCATACTGCTCCGTGGCTCTGGTCAAACCATCTTGAGCGGCACGGAGGTGCGCGTCCCCCACGTTAAAGGCATTCAATGCCTCAGGGGAAAAGCATGCGTCACGAAAAACTGTCCGGCGGCACCTGTGGTTCATGGCGCTCTCCACCTCAGATTTGGTGGCGGACAGTCTGTCGGTATCCTCCGTTGGAGGAGTATCCGGCTCGCGCCTTGCGCTCGCCTCCCCCTCCAGGCCAGGCGCTGGAGCTTGGCTGGTAGAGGCCGGATTGGCAACCTCTATGCCCGCAGTCCAGCGGGCGCTTTTTCTCCTACAAAAGTCATAAGCACTCAAACACTTCCTAAGGACGTTGTTCTAAATAACGAACCATGAGCTATACCCTTGCGGCGACGTTTCGACTCGCGCCGCACTCCTCTTCCGCCTGCTGGGCCGAACTGACCCTTGTTGGTCAGCCGTCACGGGTTCGGCTTCCCACCTTGAAGGCGCAGCCTGAACAACACCGTTGTATATGGTGGTCAGAAACGCGCGAAGATGGAGTAATGGTGTTAAGAATCCGGTCATAAGTACCTGGGAAGCTGGTGACAAGCCGGGGTAGTCGGCCGTGATGGCGACTAAAGCATTATCAATGCTGAGCTGATGGAACACCCCATCAATTAGCTCCACCTTTATATCCGGATCCTCTTCGGAGGTCGGATCGAGGGATCTTCCCGGATCCTCGGGTTGTGGAGCCGGACTGTGAATGTCCTCCACATCCCGGCGCAGTTCCTGCGTCAAAATCACAGAGTAAGGAACTCGGCTTTAGAAGCACGGGTAGGATGAATAAACGTCCGCTTACCCAGCTCCTAGGGTTACTCATGGAAAACCCATTCAATGGGTTCATACGGAGGAAGTCTTCTTTCTCCCCCTTGTACAGGCCGGACATGATCTTCACCAGATCCTCGGCCGAGCCCGGCCACTTGCGGCCGTGGCGGGTGGCGTCGTCCTCCCCGTTGAAATCCCACATTGGGTGGCCCCTGTATTGCAGCGGCTGCACCCCCCGCATAATGCACGTGGCCATGACTCCAATCATGGTCAATCCGGAATGGGCCAACAGCCTTATCCGGCCCATCAAATAATGGACGCTCTTGTCTTCCTCCAGCTGAGGGCTCCGTGGGCGCCAAGTTAGGCGTTTCTTCAGAGGAGCGTCGCTAAACTCAGGGAGGCCGATCCGAAGTGGGTCTGGCAATGGAGCGTTTTCTATATAAAACCATTCTGAAGGACAGTCTTCGGACGCCGTCCTAGGGGTGCCGGATAGGTATCCGGTCCCGGCGATGCGCCATACTTTGGCGCCGCCCACTTGATATATTGACCCCTCGTAAGAGCGGGGTACGAGGCAGAATAGCCTCTTCCACAGCGCAAAATGGGGCTCGAAGCCCAGGAATTGCTCGCAAAGGGATATGAAGCCCGCGATATGCAGAATGGAGGCGGGCGTTAGGTGATGGAGCTGGAGTCCGTAGAACTCCAGGAGCCCGCGGAGGAATGGATGTACAGGAAATCCAAGCCCCCTTATTAGATAGGGGATGAAGCATACCCGCTCCCTTTTGGAGGGACTAGGGATGACCTCCGCTTGCTTCCCACCACTGTAGGTGGCCAGCCCGGCTCGAACCGGAACCATAAAGGCGGGAGGAAGATATCCATCCGCTTGGAGCGTCACCAGCTCGCTGTGCAGAACAAAGCATCTCCTCCAATCTCCTGGCGAAGGACTGGGAATGCGAGGAGATGAGTCGCGTCGACGGTCCATGATGGAATGGATTTTTGGTCAAGCAACGCTCCGATGAGTACTTGCGGGAGGAAGATGGTGCGATTTGGATCTGGATTCCTGCCTCTCTTATAGGAAGGTTATTTGCGCCGCTAGGGGGTAAAACGTAAAATATACCCTGGCTTTTCGCATTCATGTGACGCGTAGAAGAAGGCCATTATTGGGCGTGGAAGCCAAGAAGCGCAACATTGATGAGGAAGCCGGACACTCTTTGGCAGGTACATGGAACTTGAAGGAGAACCCGCCTTGCAACGCTGAAGACTACACACATGCTGGACTTATCGTCATTGAATCCTGGTTCGGGGGCTACTGAGGGAGTCCTGGACTAGGGGGTGTCCGAATAGCCGGATCACCATCATCGGCCGAACTATCATCGGCCGGACTATCATCATCGGCCGGACTCCAAGACTATGAAGATACAAGATTGAAGACTTTGTCCCGTGTCCAGAGGGGACTTTCCTTGGCGTGGAAGGCAGGCTTGGCGATACGGATATGTAGATCTCCTACCATTGTAACCGACTCTATGTAACCCTAGCCCTCTCCGATGTCTATATAAACTGGATGGATCTAGTCCGTAGGACACAACAACAACCCTTACAATCATATCATAGGCTAGCTTCTAGGGTTTAGCCTCCTTGATCTCGTGGTAGATCTACTCTTGTAATATCCACAATATCAATATCAATCAAGCAGGACGTAGGGTTTTACCTCCATTAAGAGGGCCCGAACCTGGGTAAAACATCGTGTCCCTTGTCTCCTATTACCATCCGCCTAGACGCACAGTTCGGGACCCCCTACCCGAGATCCGCCGGTTTTGACACCGACAACATGGGTGGAAGATTGAGTGACAAGGTGTGTGCGCGACAGAATATGCCCCAAGAGATATCGAGATAGACGTATGGACGGAAGGAGACAATACATGTGTTGCTGATGGCTAGTGAGAGATAATCATACTTAGGGGGGAGGGGGAGTGCTTGCGCTTATGATGGAGTGAGGGATTATGGTACTTAGGGGCGTGCGTGTCACATGGAGAGAGAACAAGGGCGGAGAGTGTTGGATGGGTCTACATGTATAGCGCGAGCGAGACATGTGTATGTGTGAACCAGGGAGATATAAAGTTTGAGAGAGATTGAGGAGCCTCGATAAGGCTGAGTGGTGCGTCAGATAGCTGAGAGGGGGAAAGAGATATTCCATCCGCTCGATAATGCAGTGCATGTAAATTTTTTAGAAGTCAAACTTTGGAAACTTTGATCAGGTTTACGCAAATGTTATTTATATCTACAATACCAAAGATACATCATACAAAATTACATCTCATGGTGAATCTAATGGTATATGTTTGTCGTTCTAGATGTAATTGTTTTTCTCCATGTACATGGTCAAACATTGTGATGTTTGACTTCTCAATAAATCTATATGCTATGGACCTAGGAGAGTGCCTAAGTCAAGAGAGATCAAGTGCGTGTGAAGGAGACTGAGTAAGTGTGCAAAAAGAGTATGTGTGTCAAAGAGAAAGTGACAACAAACGATAAATTAGAGAGAGTGTGTTTTTTTCCGTTTCTTATACGAACATATCACGCATGCATCTCCAAGATAGAAAAGCAAGGCGAGGAGATACACGAAGATAGCTAGTGTGTGATTGTTTGCAACGAAGAGAGACACCCCTATAGCACATGTCCAATAGAGGTCTGGCCAACAAGGAACAAAGGTCGAGAGGGACACATGGAGAACATGGACGCATGGGGAGGGAGAGAGGGTGTGTTTGTGATAGAGAGATCCCCTCGAGATCGTGAGGGGACTATATGGGTGGGAGATCGAGGGAGGTGCGTGCGCGATAGAAAGATTCCCTGAGAGAAATTGAGATAGACCATGCACATGTTTGTGATAGAGACTAAGATTAGCTCGTCATATACATATAGGGGGGACTGCGTGTGCCTACAATTGAGTGAGAGACCATCATACTTGGCTAGCTATGCATGAGATTGTGTGTGTGTGTGCGTGTGTGAGATGGAGAGAGAACTAGGGAGAGAGATAGAGTTTTGGATGGGCCTATCGAGTGCGAGTGAGATATGCATGTGTATGTGTGACCCAGGAAGATGGAGAGTTTGAGAGAGGGGGGAAGAGCTCCGAGATGACAGAGTGGTGCGTGAGAGAGTTACGGGAAACGAGCCAAGGAATTTGTGTGCGTACGATGAGTGCACCCAAGATATCATCTTGGACTAGAGTATCATACATAGTGTGCGAGAGAGACCTATAGATGGAGTATATATGCATGCAAACTAGAAAGACCCCCTCCCCACACACACACACACAGAGAGAGAGATGGAGAGAAAGGGAGAGGGACCAATGTAACGCCCCGGTTCCGATGCGCCAGGTGTCTGCCAGTTATTCGCCGTCATTGCCATGTCATTTGCTTGCGTGTTGCATTTTGCCATGTCATCATCTGCATTTTATCATGTCATCATGTGCATTTCATTTTGCATACGTGTTCGTCTCATGCATCCGAGCATTTTCCCCGTTGTCCGTTTTGCAATCCGGCGCTCCTATGCCCTCCGGCGTTCCCCTTTTTGTCTCCTGTTGTGAGTGGGTGTTAAACTTTCTCGGAATGGCCCGAGCCTTGCCAAGTGGCCTTGGTATAGCACCGGTAGACCGCCTGTCAAGTTTCGTGCCATTTGGAGGTCGTTTGGTACTCCAACGATTAACCGGGTAACCGTAAAGCCCCCTCTCTCTTTGCAGCCCAACACCCCTTCCAAACTGGCCCAAAACCCATCTAACTCCCCTCCATGCTCTTGGTCGTTCGATCACGATCGCGTGGCCGAAAACCGCTCCTCATTTGGACTCTCCTAGCTCCCTCCACCTATAAAAACGTCTTCCCCTCTCCATTTTCGGATCATTTCCCCCCCGAAACCCTAGCTTTTCCCTCTCCGCCGCCGGACGCGTCCGCCCCCGGCCGGACACGTCCAGCCAGCCACGTCGCCCGACCAATGGGCACGTGACACGTCGTCCCGCCGCCGTTTTCGTCCAACCCCGCGCCGCCGCGTGTCCTCCTCTCTCTCCTATCCGCCGCGAGCCCGCTCGGCCCGGGCCAGGCCCGCCCCGACCGCGACCGGGCCCC
>NC_041383.1:710441277-710455869 GCF_002162155.2 Triticum dicoccoides
CGCCGAGCGCCGCCGTGCCTCCCTGTCGCCCCTCCGACTCGCCCCGGCCGGATCCGGCGAGATCCGGCCCGGATCCGCCATCTCCGGCCTTCCCGGCGTCATCCCCGTCGTCTCCTGCGATCTCTCCGGCGAGCTCGCGCCGCCGCCTCGATATCCGTGCAAGCTGAAGGTTGACCCCGAATCTGCTAAGTCCCAGATTTTTGACATAATCATGTCATGTTCATCGCATTGTATCTCTGCATCCGTAGCTCCGTTTCGTGCGTGTAATATGTCTAATTGTTCGCCTCAACGAGTGCATCATTTAATTCCATTGCATCATATTCATTTGAGCTCATCTTAGTGCCCGAAATGCTGTTGGAAGAGTGCTATGTGCTGTTAATATGCTGAAACTGTTATAACTTGATGATTTGTCATTTTTGCCATGATTGATGTGTGCATCCTATGAGGTTGATGTCTAAATGTGTTTTGATCTATGACATGCCATCTTTCCATAGGTGTTATCCATGTATTTTTGTGATTTGTGTGCTGAGTGCATCGAGCTTGCTAAGTAGGGTACTTGCTGTTGCTGATTTCAGTCCCTGTTCTGCTGTTATTTTATGCCATGTAAACTTGATGCTACAGAGAGATCCATGCTTATTTTGAGATACTTCAGTAAGGATGTTTTGAACATATGGTTATGCTCTATACATTCATGTCCTTTGTTGCAATTATGGAGTAGTCTAGCATGTCATTTTGGTGCTCTACTTTTGCTTCAAAATGTTTCCTGGCAGATTGTTTACATGTTATTCAATTTTGCCAAGGTTGCTATAGTTGATCCTTGCATGCTATGGACTTGTTCTTGCCTTGGTTTGTTTCATAAAAATGTCTTCTTGCTGATGCTATACTTATCTTGTCATGCAATGACTTGTGGTGAGTGAATCGAGCTTGTTAAGTAGTGTACTTGCTGTTGCTGTTTTGCTAGGCTGAATCTGTTATTTGGTGATGCTATGTAAACCTGCTTCTACAAGTCATTCTATGCATAATCTGGAGATGTTCACTAAGAGTGTTTTGTTCTGCATGTCATGCTATATCCATCCATACCCATGGTTGCATTTATAGCTTGCTGTAGCTTATTGTTTTCATGCTCCAAAGTTGCTAAATAATGTTGCTGTCAGCCTGTTAACATTAAGTTCAGATGTTCCCATGATTGTTGCTAGTGATCCATGTACCCTATGAACTTGCTCTTGCCATGCTTAGCTTCATAAACATGCCTTATTACTGTTGGTTGCCTTGCCATGCCATGTATTGCTCTGTGGTGAGTGGTACAAGCTCATCAACATGCCTACTTATTGTTGTTCCTGCCATGTTTGAATCTGTAATATAACTTGCCAAGTTTACATGGGTGCCATCATATTTTCTGATCCTTTTTGGCTCTTGGTCAGTAAGGGACTTTTGTTCTATGCAATTAGTAGATTCATGCCATGCCTTTGTTTGCCATGTCAAGTTCCTGTAACATACTGTTTGATAGCTCTGAACATTGCAACCTGATGTTATTCCTGCTAATGGCTGAAACTGTTATTACTTGCAATCTTACCATGTCTGTTTGAGCATGTTCTAGTGATTTCTGGAGATAGTTCAGTGTTCATGTTTTGTTATGCTTTACCTGTACATCATGACCATGCCTTTTGTTATTATGTTGAGGTCCTGTAGCATGTTGACTTGATGCTTGCAATATGCCTACTTGCTGTTTTGGGCAGATTGTTGCTATGTCTTGTATAGTGTGTGTGTGTTGAACCGTTGCTCCGTTTTGAGTGTGCTTTATATGAAACTTGCTTGATTTTGCATGTAGTTTCATGTTATCATGTTGCATCCTTGTTTTGAGGTGTTTGCTTGATGTTTGGGTGCATTTTGCATCAATGCCATGTTTAACGTGTTTTGCTCATATCTTCTAGGCCGTAGCTCCGAATCTAATGAACTTTATATGTAACTTGACTAGAATCTCGTGTAGATCATCTTAGTGCATCTTAACTTGCTGTTTAATAACTTGAACATATGGTATAATCAGATCTGGACCAATTTCGAAATTTGCATATGAGGACTTACCAGAATTGTTATATGTTGTTCCCGGCCTCAGTTAAACTTGCTTTGATGTGTTGCTCTTGTATGCATCATCTCTTGCCATGAGTAGCTTCATGTAGCTTTGCCATGCATCATGCTTGTTGTGCATCATGCCTTGTTCATGTGTGGTGTGTTTACCTTGTTGTGTGCTTCTTCTTGTTAGTTCCTGTTTCGTTGCAATCATGAGGATTCGTTCGTCTACGCTTGGTTTGGCTTCATCCGTTCATCTTCTTCATGGACTTGTTCTTCTTCCTTGCGGGATTTCAGGCAAGATGACCGCTACCCTGGATCTCACTACTATCATTGCTATGCTAGTTGCTTCGTTCTATCGCTATGCTGCGTTACCTATCTTTTGCTCATCAAGCCTCCCATATTGCCATGAACCTCTAACCTTTGACACCTTCCCTATGCAAACCGTTGTTTGGCTATGTTACTGCTTTGCTCAGCCCCTCTTATAGCGTTGCTAGTTGCAGGTGAAGTTGAAGATTTCTCCATGGTGGACAGGATTTTGGTTGGGATATCACAATATCTCTTATATTATTAATGCATCTATATACTTGGTAAAGGGTGGAAGGCTCGGCCTTATGCCTGGTGTTTTGTTCCACTCTTGCCGCCCTAGTTTCCGTCATACCAGTGTTATGTTCCCGGATTTTGCGTTCCTTACGCGGTCGGGTGATTTATGGGACCCCCTTGACAGTTCGCTTTGAATAAAACTCCTCCAGCAAGGCCCAACCTTGGTTTTACCATTTGCCTCACCACCACCTATCCCTTTCCCTTGGGTCGGCCAACCCGAGGATCATCTTTATTTTAGCCCCCCAGGCCAGTGCTTGTCTAAGTGTTGGTAACCGGGCAGACTGCGGGGCCACCTCGGGGCAACTCGAGGGTTGGTTTTACTCGTAGGCTGATCTATCCGGTGTTGCCCTGAGAACAAGATATGTGCAGCTCCTATCGGGATTGTCGGCGCATCGGGCGGCTTTGCTGGTCTTGTTTTACCATTGTCGAAATGTCTTGTAAACCGGGATTCCGAGTCTGATCAGGTCTTCCTGGGAGAAGGTTTATCCTTCGTTGATCGCGATAGCTTATCATGGGCTAAGTGGGGACACCCCTGCAGGGTATAATCTTTCAAAAGCCATGCCTGTGGTTATAGGAAGATGGGAATTTGTTAATGTCCGGTTGTAGATAACTTGACACCAGATCCGAATTAAAACGCATCAACCGCGTGTGTAGCGGTGATGGTCTCTTCTCGGCGGAGTCCGGGAAGTGAACACGGTTTCTGGGTTATGTTTGACGTAAGTAGGAGTTCAGGATCACTTCTTGATCATTACTAGTTGACGATCGTTCCTCTTGCTCTCTTCTCGCTCTTATTTGCATATGTTAGCCACCATATATGCTTAGTCGCTGCTGCAGCCTCACCACTTTACCCCTTTCTTTCCCTTTAAGCTTTGCTAGTCTTGGTACCCATGGTAATGGGATTGCTGAGTCCTCGTGGCTCACAGATTACTACAACAACAGTTGCAGGTACAGGTTATGCGATGATCATGACGCGAGAGCGATGTTTGCTTGTGATGAGTTCTTCTTCTGCTTCTTCGATCAGGGGATAGGTTCCAGGTCGGCGGCCTGGGCTAGCAGGGTGGATGTCATTTGAGTTTCTGTTTGTGTTTCATCCGCAGTCGGATGATGCTCTCATGTATTGTGATGTTGTATTCGTGTGTCATTGTATGCCCTATATATGTATCCCCATCTATTATGTAATGTTGATGTAATGATATCCACCTTGCAAAAGCGTTCCAATATGCGAGTCTATCCTTGGTGGGACCTTCGAGTTCCTTTTGGATAGGGTCGCATATTGGGCGTGACAACCAACAAGGTTTGTGTGTCGGATGCGTGCGACAGAATTGAAGATTGTAGAGAGAGAGAGAGAGAGAGAGAGAGAGAGAGAGAAAGAGAGTGTAACACCCCGGATGTAACTTTCCATCTTTATAACTCCAACTCTTGCCATTTTCGGCTATGTGCTATGATATTCCCTCCGTGGTTGGGTTTTGTTCTTCATTTTGCATTTTGTTCATGTCATGCATCTCATATCATGTCATCATGTGCATCTCATTTGCATACGTGTTCGTCTCATGCATCCGAGCATTTTCCCCGTTGTCCGTTTCGCAATCCGACACTCCCACGTGCACCGGCGCACCCCCCTCTTGTACCTTTTTCGTGTGCGGGTGTTGAACATTCTCGGAATGGACCGAGCCTTGCCAAGTGGCCCTGGTATAGCACTTGTAGACCACCTGTCAAGTTTCGGGTCATTTGGAGCTCGTTGGTACTCCAACGGTTAACCGCACTCTCGCAAAGGCCTCTTTTAAGTTGCAGCCCAACACCCCTTCCAAAGTGGCCCAAAACCCATCTAACTCCCCTCCATGCTCTCGGTCGTTCGATCACGATCGTGTGGGCGAAAACCGCACCTCATTTGGACACTCCTAGCTCCCTCTACCTCTATATATAGATCCCTCCCCCGAATTCACGGGCAAACCCTAAAAATTCCCCCTCCGCGCCGCCGGACACGTCCGGATCAGACCGGACGCGTCCGCCCGCCGCCGCCCGGCCATTCGCGTGCTGCCACGTGGGCTTCGCCGCGCCCCCGCGCTGCCGGCCTGCCGGGCCCAGGCGGGGCCCGCCCAGCCCGCGCGCGCCGCCGCCGCGCGCCCGCGCCTCCCGCGCCCTCCACCGCCGTCGCCGGACTCCGCCGCCGCCGCGGATCTCCTCCGGCCGTGTCGCCAGCCCGCCGCCGGCCATCTTCTCCGCCGCCGACCGCCGCCGTGGTCCCGCGCCGCCGCCGTCAACCCGCCGCCCGAGGCGCCCGCGTCGCCGCCGTCCGCGTCGCCCGAAGGCTCCGGCCGCGCCCCAGCGAGCCTCCGGCCGCCCCGGCCTTGTCCCCAGCACCCTCCTTCGGCCACCGCCCCGGCCATCTCCCTCCTCCGCGACCTGCAGCTCCGGCGACCTCGAAGTCCGAGCCGGCCAGATCCAGATCGACAGGGTTGACTTCTCCCCCCCCCCGTTTTTCTCCAAGTCCCAAACTGCTGTTAAATTGTTGCATGTTCACCGCATCACATCTTCGCATCGGTGGCTGCGTTTCATGCGTGTAATATGTCAAATTGTTCGTCTCGAAGAGTACATCATTTCATTCCATTGCATCATTTACATTTGAGCTCATCTTGATGCCTGAAATGTTGTTGGAAGAGGGCTATGTGATGTTAGTTTCTGTTTCTTAACAGAACTTGCACTTTTGTCATTTTTGCCATGATTAATGTGTGCATCTTATGAATTTGAGCCCTACATATGTTTTGATCTATGCCATGCCAGCTTTACATGGGTGTATGCCATGTATTTTTGTGATCTATGTGGTGACTACCACAAGCATGCAAACTAGGCTTCGTGATATTGCTGTTTTAAGTTCCTGTTCTGCTGTTATTGTGATGCCATGTAAACATGTTGCTACAGAGAGATCCATGCATATTTAGAGATACTTCAGTAAGGGTGTTTTGAACATATGGTTATGCTCTATCCATTCATGCCCTTGTTGGAAATTATGGAGTAGCCTAGCATGTCATTTTCGTGCTCTACTTTTTCTACAAAATGTTTCCTGGCAGATTGTTTGCATGATATTCAATTTTAACGAGGTTGTTGTAGTTGATCCGTGTGTGCTATGATGTTGTTCTTGCCATGTATACCTTCTATGCCATGTCTTCTTGATGGATGTATGCTTAGTTTATCATGAGGTCCTCTGTAGTGAGTGCATCAACCTCACGAAGGTGCCTTCGTAATTCTGTCAATGCAATGCCCAGTTTGCTGAATCTGTTAACGAAACTTGCTATGTTCACACGCATGCCATCATTTCTTCTGGTCCTTTTTAGCTTATGGTCAGTAAGGGACTTTTGATCTATGCTTTGAGTAGAATCATGCCATTCCTTGTTTTGCTATTATAAGTTCCTATAGCATGTTGATAACTTGCTCTGAACATTGCTTCCTGATGTTGTTTATGCCATGTCCAGCCTGATATTTTTTGCACTTTCACCATGCTTGTTTGAACCTGTTATGATGTGATTTAGCCGTAGCTCAGTGTTCCTCTTTTGTTAAGCATCTCCTGTAGATCACTGCCATATGCTTTGTTTGTATGTTGGGGTGCTGTAGCATAGTTTCTTGTTGCATGCTAAGTAGCATTGTGCTGTTAATCGCAGATTTGTGCCCTTATTGTTTTGCTTGCCATTTGCAAACCGTGCATCCGTTTCCGGTGATCTTTATATCGATTTCAACCGAAATCATCTCATCTTTCCAGCGGCATACTTGGTCTGACAAGTTGATGCCTTGTTCATCATTTTCCTCCCGAAGCACGCATATGCATTGCATATCACATCTCGCATATCATGGCATGCATTGCATCTTGTTGCTTGTGCATTGCACCGTGATTTATTGTGGTTCCTTTGCTTGTGTTCTTGCTTTGGGTAGAGCCGGGAGACGAGTACGTGAATGAGGAACCTGTTGAGAACGCTTTTGAGGATCAAGCCTTCGACAACTCTGAGAACTTTGCAGGCAAGATGACCATACCTTCGATATCACTTCTATCTTTGCTTTGCTAGCTGCTCGCTCTTTCGCTATGTTAGCCCTACCTGCTATTGTTTACCATGCCTCCCTATTTCCATGTAAACCCTCTAACCACCCTGTCCTAGCAAACCGTTGATTGGCTATGTCACCGCTTTTGCTCAGCCCCTCTTATAGCGTTGCTAGTTGCAGGTGAAGATGAAGTCTGTTCCAGGTCGGAACATGGATATTTTGGGATATCACAATATCTCCTATTTATTTAATGCATCTTATATACTTGGTAAAGGGTGGAAGGCTCGGCCTTATGCCTGGTGACTTGTTCCACTCTTGCCGCCCTAGTTTCCGTCATACCGGTGTTATGTTCCTTGATTTTGCGTTCCTTACGCGGTTGGGTGATTTATGGGACCCCCTTGACAGTTCGCTTTGAATAAAACTCCTCCAGCAAGGCCCAAACTTGGTTTTACCATTTGCCACCTAAGCCTTTTCCCTTGGGTTTTCGCGAGCCCGAGGGTCATCTTTATTTAACCCCCCGGGCCAGTGCTCCTTCGAGTGTTGGTCCAACCTGGGCGATGTCCGGCGTCCCCTGGGCAACCAGGGTTTATACCAACCCGACGTCTTGCCCATCCAGTGTGCCCTGAGAACGAGATATGTGCAGCTCCTATCGGGATCTGTCGGCACTTCGGGCGGCTTTGTTGGTCTTGTTTTACCATTGTCGAAATGTCTTGCGAATCGGGATTCCGAGACTGATCGGGTCTTCCCGGGAGAAGGTTTATTCGTTCGTTGACCGTGAGAGCTTATGATGGGCTAAGTTGGGACACCCCTTCAGGGTATATAATCTTTCGAAAGCCGTGCCCGCGGTTACGAGGCAGATGGGAATTTGTTAATGTTCGGTTCTAGATAACTTGACACTTGACTTCATTAAAATGCATCAACCGCGTGTGTAGCCGTGATGGTCTCTTCTCGGCGGAGTCCGGGAAGTGAACACGGTTTGAGTTATGCTTGACGTAAGTAGTTTCGGGATCACTTCTTGATCGCTTCTAGCTTCTCGACCGATGCGCTGCTTCGCTTCTCGCTCTCACTTGCGTATGTTAGCCACCATATATGCTTAGTGCTTGCCGCAGCTCCACCATATTGCCTTTTCCTACCTATGAGCTTAAATAGTCTTGATCTCGCGGGTGTGAGATTGCTGAGTCCCCGTGACTCACAGATTCTACCAAAACAGATGCAGGTGCCGAGGATACTGGCGCAGATGGCGCAACCGAGCTCAAGTGGGAATTTGATGAGGCCCTTGGTCGTTACTATGTTTCGTTTCC
Organism: Triticum dicoccoides; assembly: GCF_002162155.2. NCBI lineage: Eukaryota > Viridiplantae > Streptophyta > Magnoliopsida > Poales > Poaceae > Triticum > Triticum dicoccoides. Next base: position 710,449,278 of record NC_041383.1, read on the forward strand.
AGATGATCAGTAGAGGTGCCCAGTCGGGACGATCGGGGATCTGTGCAGCATTTGGGGTAGTCTTCTTTTATTTTGGTTCCGTAGTCGGACCTTGAGTGTAATCTGGATGAAGGATGTTTATTTATGTATTGTGTGAAGTGGCGACTGTAAGCCAACTATGTATCTTTTCCCTTATGTATTACATGGGTTGTGCGAAGATTACCTCACTTGCGACATTGCTTTCAATGTGGTTATGCCTCTAAGTCGTGCTTCGACACGTGGGAGATATAGCCACATCGAGGGCGTTACAAGTTGGTAATCAGAGCCATCCCCGACTTAGGAGCCCCCTGCTTGATTGTTTGCTGGCGTTGTTGAGTCTAGAACAAAAAAGTTTTGAGTCTTAGGATTATATATATCGGAGAGTAGGATTTCTTTTTACTCCTCAGTCCCTTCATCGCTCTGGTGAGGTCTCCTGACGTAGATGTTTTGACTTTCCTCTCCTAAAATTTCACCAAAAAAATTTTTAGGATCACGCGGGTATCTTGGAATCGTTCCGATGGTTTTGTGACGAGAACATTTTTCTTGGTGCCTCCTGACATTTAGGGGTTGTGGCAGTGTCCCGGGGAGTTGAGCTCCGAGGTGTTGTCGTCACAATTTTATCGTTGCAGTTCTGGAATACCTGAGATTTGCCGACATCGAAAATCTCTTTTGTATAGTTGTTGGTGAGATAACCCTGATAACCCAGTACTGGGGCGAGCTCGGGAGTATTGCCATGACTCGTATAACGGATGCTTTTCGAAGGTTGAGGTACATGATTTCCAAAGGTTTCTTGGTTATGTGTTGAAGGATGGATACAGCTGGATGTAGGGATTGTTAGTTTGGGTGAGATATATTGCTTCCCCTGTATCCCCAACACTTGATTGCATAACCGGAAAGTTTCGGGAGTTTATAGGTGGGATTCAAGTAGCTCTAGCATTTCTTCCCGCAGATATTTGGTTTGTGATTGGGTAATCCTTACCACTTATTTGTTCCATCCGTACCTTGCCTTTTATTTTTCTATCATCAATATCTTATCAAGTGGCTTCTCACCTTAATGGACGTGATGTTTACTTTGGAATTCATTCGTTCATCCTTGTTCGAATGTTTATTGTGAAGACTATATGTTGCAATTTCTATCCGTTGATTCAACTTGTCTATCTGTCTATCAAGATGCTAACGGATGTCACCCTCTTCAGGATGGCTCCGCCAACGCGTCAGAATCCGGAACGCAATGATGGCAGTCAGGCAAACCCTCCACCTCCACCTCCGCCTCCGGAGGCATGGCAAGCTTTGATGGCAGCCTCTAACGCCCATGCCCAGATGATGATTCAGCTCATGCAAGAGCGCAACCAAGGCCAAGGCAACCAAGGGAATCAAGGTCAAGGGCAGTTCAATCATCAGCCTCAGTTTCCTACCCTCAACCAATTCCTTGCAAATCAGCCGAAGTCTTTCAGCTACTGTGTCGAGGCCACAGACGCCGATGATTGGCTCGTGGATATCAACAAGCATTTTGAATGCAGCAATGTCAGGCCTGAGGACTATGTTAAGTTCGCTTCTTTTCAGCTCAAGGATCAGGCAGCTGATTGGTTCCAGCAATACAAGGATTCCAGAGGTGGTCGAGTGATTACTTGGACTGATTTCTGTCGGGACTTTAAAGCTCACCATATTCCTACCAGTGTTGTTGAGAGTAAGCGTGAGGAGTTCCACAATCTCAAGCAAGGCAACATGTCAGTGTACGAATACAACAAGCAGTTTCAGAAACTTGCTCGCTTCGCTAAACAAGACGTTCCTGATGAAAAGAGTATGATCTATCAATTCAGAGGTGGCCTTAGAGAGGATCTGCAACTAGCTCTTGTTCTTGTTGAGCCTACTCAGTTCGATCAATTCTACAATATGGCACTCAAGCAAGAAGGTGCTCAGCTCAAGTGTGAGGCATCTAAGAAGAGAATCAGGGATGCAGTTCAGTCTTCTTCTTCCTCGCAAGTGGCAGCTAAGCAGCAGAAGTTCTACCTTCCTCCTCCTCCATTTCGTCAGCCTTACCAATAGAAGAACTCAGGTGGTCGTGGATCTTCCCACCCACCCAACCTAGGCTATCAGAACAAGTCTCAGCCTCAAGCTCCAAGGTCAAATGCTCCTTATCACCGTCCGCTCTCAGAAGTGACTTGCAACAAGTGCCAGCAGAAAGGTCACTATGCAAACAAGTGTTTCAATCAAAGGCGCCTTCCTCCTCCTCCTCCTGTGAGATATTCAAGCAATGCAGTGGTCAAGCATAATCCAAAGTCTGCAAAGGTGAACATGATGAATGCAGCTCAGGCAGAGGATTCTTCTGATGTGATAATGGGTAATCTTCCATTTAATGATATTCCTACAAAAGTTTTATTTGATACGGGTGCTTCTATTTCATTCATATCAAAGCCTTTTGCATCCATGCACGATTTGCATACTGTTGATCTGCCTAAGCCGATAACGGTTTCCTCTCCGGGTTTATTCATGAACACCAAAATGATGGCTCCGGATGTTTCTATCAAGATGGGCGACTATAGATTTCTATCTTCTCCAATGGTTCTTGGCGACTCTGATATTGATCTTATTCTCGGGATGGACTGGCTTTCTAAGCACAAGGCTCAACTTGATTGTGCTGCCAGGGAAATTCAATTGACACACTCTTCTGAGGATGTTATCATCTATGCCGCTCGTGATGAAACCATTCGGTTGTTCTCTCTCAATGAGAAGGGCGAGTTGGATGCTATTTCTCAAATTCCAATCGTTTGTGAGTACCAAGATGTCTTTCCAGAAGAGCTTCCGGGTATGCCTCCTCATCGGCCAGTCGAATTCGTTATTGATCTTGAGCCTGGAACTGAACCTGTTTGCAAGCGTCCTTACAAGCTTGGACCCAAGGATCTAAAGGAATTGAAGAAACAGCTCGATGAACAAGAGCGTCTGGGTTTGATCAGACCGAGTTCATCCCCATGGGGTTGTGGAGTTCTTTTTGTCCAGAAGAAGGATGGCACGGACCGACTTTGCATCGATTACCGTCCATTGAACAAGAAGACAATCAAGAACAAGTATCCACTTCCCAACATCAATGAGCTTTTCGAGCAACTCAAAGGTGCTAAAGTCTTCTCCAAGCTTGACCTTCGTATGGGTTATCATCAGATTCACATTCGTGAACAAGATATCCCCAAGACAGCATTCAGAACAAGCTATGGTTCTTATGAATATACTGTCATGTCTTTTGGCCTTGTCAATGCTCCTCCAACTTTCTCTCGCATGATGAACTTTATCTTCAACCCCTACACAAATGAATTCGTCTTGGTGTATCTCGATGATATTTTGGTCTTCTCCAAGAATAAGAAGGATCATGCCAAACATTTGCGATTGGTGCTCGACAAGCTCAGAGAGCATCAATTCTATGTGAAGTTTTCCAAATGTGAGTTCTGGCTAGATGAAGTTCTTTACCTTGGTCATATCATCTCTGCCAACGGCATTGCTGTTAATCCGGCGAAGGTTTCTGCTGTTCTGAATTGGGAACCTCCTCAGAATGTCAAGCAGCTCCGCAGTTTTCTTGGTCTTGCAAGCTATTGCCGAAGATTCATTGAGAATTTCTCTAAGATTGCAAAGCCTCTTTCCAACCTCCTCCAGAAGCATGTCAAGTATGTATGGACGCCTGAGTGTGATGTCGCTTTCAACACCCTCAAAGAGAAGCTAGTCACAGCTCCTGTTTTGACTCCTCCTGATGAATCCAAGCCATTCGAAGTGTTCTGCGATGCTTCTCTTCAAGGTCTCGGTGCTGTGTTAATGCAAGAGAACAAAGTTGTGGCCTATACCTCTCGTCAGTTGAAGCCTAACGAAAAGAACTACCCCACTCACGATCTTGAGTTGGCGGCAGTTGTCCATGCATTGATAACATGGATACATCTCTTGTTGGGAAGACAAGTGGACATTTTCACCGATCACAAGAGCCTCAAGTATATCTTCACTCAACCAAACCTCAACCTCAGGCAAACTCGATGGGTCGAAACGATTCAAGAGTACAATCCGAGTATTGAATATACTCCTGGCAAGGCGAATGTGATTGTAGATGCTCTGAGCAGAAAGGCTTATTGCAACAGTCTAATTCTCAAGCCATTTCAGCCGGATCTTTGTGAAGCTTTCCGCAAGCTGAATCTTCAAGTTGTTCCTCAAGGCTTTCTTGCCAACCTCATAGTCTCTCCTACTTTGGAAGAACAAATTCGTGAGGCACAACTCCTGGATACCATGGTGAAGAAGGTGAAACGTGGTATTGACAAGGGCATTTCCAAATACAAGTGCCATCGCTTGGATGACAAAGATACTCTTTTCTTCGAGGATCGAATTGTGGTTCCTAAAGGCGATCTGAGAAAAGTCATCATGAATGAGGCACACAATTCCCTCCTATCCATTCATCCTGGAAGTACGAAGATGTACCATGACCTCAAGCAGTCATATTGGTGGACTCGAATGAAGCAAGAAATTGCTCAATTCGTGAATGAATGTGATGTCTGCAGAAGGGTGAAAGCAGAACACCAAAGACCAGCTGGTCTCCTCCAACCTCTTGCTATTCCGGAATGGAAGTTTGATCACATCGAGATGGACTTCGTGACTGGTTTTCCTAAGTCCAAGCGTGGAAATGATGCTATCTTCGTTGTCATTGACAAGCTTACCAAAGTGGCTCATTTTCTTCCTATCAAAGAATCTATCACAACAGCTCAGCTGGCAGAGCTATACACCTCCAGAATTGTCTCCTTGAACGGTATTCCTCAATTGATCTCCTCAGACCGTGGAAGCATCTTCACTTCTAAGTTCTGGGACTCCTTTCAGAAGGCCATGGGTTCCAACATTCGTTTCGGCATAGCTTTCCATCCTCAAACAAGTGGCCAAGTCGAGCGAGTCAATCAAATCCTTGAAGATATGCTCAGGGCTTGTGTCATCTCCTTTGGCATGAAGTGGGAAGATTGTCTTCCATATGCCGAGTTCTCCTACAACAACAGCTTCCAAGCGAGTTCGGGCAAGGCCCCATTCGAAATTCTCTATGGCAGAAAGTGCCGTACTCCTCTCAACTGGTCTGAGACAGGTGAACGCCAACTTCTTGGCAACGACTTGATCACAGAAGCCGAAGAAATGTGCAAAGTCATTCGTGAGAATCTCAAAGCCGTGCAATCTTGCCAAAAGAGTTACTATGATAGCAAGCACCGTGACTTGGCTTTTGAAATTGAAGACCATGTCTACCTCCGCGTCTCTCCAATGAAAGGCACTCATCGCTTCGGTATCAAAGGGAAGCTTGCCCCTAGATACGTGGGTCCTTTCAAGATCATTGGCAAAAGAGGCGATCTCGCCTATCAACTTGAGCTTCCATCCAACTTTGCAAACGTGCATGATGTGTTTCACGTGTCACAACTTCGCAAGTGCTTCAAGACTCCTGAGCGCACTATCAACTTCGAAGAAATTGACCTCCAAGAAGATCTCTCTTATCATGAGCACCCCGTTGCTATTCTTGAAGAAACTGAGCGCAAAACTCGCAATAACTCAATCAAATTCCTAAAAGTGAAGTGGTCACGCCATTCCGACCGAGAAGCCACCTGGGAGCGCGAGGATCACCTCCGTTCCGAATATCCGAAGTTCTTTCAGTCCTAGATCTCGGGACGAGATCCTCTTGTAGTGGTGGAGTGTTGTAACACCCCGGATGTAACTTTCCATCTTTGTAACTCCAACTCTTGCCATTTTCGGCTATGTGCTATGATATTCCCTCCGTGGTTGGGTTTTGTTCTTCATTTTGCATTTTTTTCATGTCATCATGTGCATCTCATTTGCACACGTGTTCGTCTCATGCATCCGAGCATTTTCCCCGTTGTCCGTTTCGCAATCCGACACTCCCACATGCACCGGCGCACCCCCCTCTTGTACCTTTTTCGCGTGCGGGTGTTGAACGTTCTCGGAATGGACCAAGCCTTGCCAAGTGGCCCTGGTATAGCACCGGTAGACCACCTATCAAGTTTCGGGTCATTTGGAGCTCGTTGGTACTCCAACGGTTAACAACACTCTCGCAAAGGCCTCTTTTAAGTTGCAGCCCAACACCCCTTCCAAAGTGGCCCAAAACCCATCTAACTCCCCTCCATGCTCTCGGTCGTTCGATCACGATCGTGTGGGTGAAAACCGCACCTCATTTGGACACTCCTAGCTCCCTCTACCTCTATATATAGATCCCTCCCGCGAATTCACGGGCAAACCCTAAAAATTCCCCCTCCGCGCCGCCGGACACGTCCGGATCGGACCGGACGCGTCCGCCCACCGCCGCCCGGCCATTCGCATGCTGCCACGTGGGCTTCGCCGCACCCCCGCGCCGCCGGCCCGCCAGGCCCAGGCGGGGCCCGCCCAGCCCGCGCGCGCCGCCGCCGCACGCCCGCGCCTCCCGCGCCCTCCGCCGCCGTCGCCGGACTCCGCCGCCGCCGCGGATCACCTCCGGCCGCGTCGCCAGCCCGCCGCCATCCATCTTCTCCGCCGCCGACCGCCGCCGTGGTCCCGCGCCGCCGCTGTCACCCCGCCGCCCGAGGCGCCC
>NC_041383.1:710456147-710462827 GCF_002162155.2 Triticum dicoccoides
TTTTTCTCCAAGTCCCAAACTGCTGTTAAATTGTTGCATGTTCACCGCATCACATCTTCGCATCCGTGGCTCCGTTTCATGCGTGTAATATGTCAAATTGTTCGTCTCTAAGAGTACATCGTTTCATACAATTGCATCATTTACATTTGAGCTCATCTTGATGCCCGAAATGCTATTGGAAGAGGGCTATGTGATGTTAGTTTCTGTTTCTTAACAGAACTTGCACTTTTGTCATTTTTGCAATGATTAATGTGTGCATCTTATGAATTTTAGCCCTACATATGTTTTGATCTATGCCATGCCAGCTTTACAGGGGTGTATGCCATGTATTTTTGTGATCTATGTGGTGACTAGCACAAGCATGGAAACTAGGCTTCGTGATATTGCTGTTTTAAGTCCCTGTTCTGCTGTTATTCTGATGCCATGTAAACATGTTGCTACAGAGAGATCCATGCATATTTAGATATACTTCAGTAAGGGTGTTTTGAACATATGGTTATGCTCTATCCATTCATGCCCTTGCTGGAAATTATGGAGTAGCCTAGCATGTCATTTTCGTGCTCTACTTTTGCTACAAAATGTTTCCTGGCAGATTGTTTGCATGATATTCAATTTTAACGAGGTTGTTGTAGTTGATCCGTGTGTGCTATGATGTTGTTCTTGCCATGTATAGCTTCTATGCCATGTCATCTTTATGGATGTATGCTTAGTTTATCATGAGGTGCTCTGTAGTGAGTGCATCGAGCTCATGAAGGTGCCTTCGTAATTCTGTCAATGCAATGCCCAGTTTGGTGAATCTGTTAACGAAACTTGCTATGTTCACACGCATGCCATCATTTCTTATGGTCCTTTTTGGCTTATGGTCAGTAAGGGACTTTTGGTCTATGCTTTGAGTAGAATCATGCCATTCCCTGTTTTGCTATTATAAGTTCCTGTAGCATGTTGATAACTTGCTCTGAACATTGCTTCCTGATGCTGTTTATGCCATGCCCAGCCTGATATTTTTTGCACTTTCACCATGCTTGTTTGAACCTGTTATAATGTGATTTAGCCGTAGCTCAATGTTCCTCTTTTGTTAAGCATCTCCTGTAGATCACTGCCATATGCTTTGTTTGTATGTTGGGGTGCTGTAGCATAGTTTCTTGTTGCATGCTAAGTAGCATAGTGCTGTTAATCGCAGATTTGTGCCCTTATTGTTTTGCTTGCCATTTTGCAAACCGTGCATCCGTTTTCGGTGATCTTTATATCAATTTCAACCGAAATCATCTCATCTTTCCAGCGGCATACTTGGTTTGACAAGTTGATGCCTTGTTCATCATTTTCCTCCCGAAGCACGCATATGCATTGCATATCACATCTCGCATATCATGGCATGCATTGCATCTTGTTGCTTGTGCATTGCACCGTGATTTATTGTGGTTCCTTTGCTTGTGTTCTTGCTTTGGGTAGAGCCGGGAGATGAGTACGTGAACGAGGAACCTGTTGAGAACGCTTTCGAGGATCAAGCCTTCGACAACTCTGAGAACTTTGCAGGCAAGATGACCATACCTTCGATATCACTTCTATCTTTGCTTTGCTAGCTGCTCGCTCTTTCGCTATGTTAACCCTACCTGCTATTGTTTACCATATGCCTCCCTATTGCCATGTAAACCCTCTAACCACCCTGTCCTAGCAAACCGTTGATTGGCTATGTCACCGCTTTTACTCAGCCCCTCTTATAGCGTTGCTAGTTGCAGGTGAAGATGAAGTCTATTCCAGGTCGGAACATGGATATTTTGGGATATCACAATATCTCCTGTTTATTTAATGCACCTTATATACTTGGTAAAGGGTGGAAGGCTCGGCCTTATGCCTAGTGACTTGTTCCACTCTTGCCGCCCTAGTTTCTGTCATACCGGTGTTATGTTCCTTGATTTTGCGTTCCTTACGCGGTTGGGTGATTTATGGGACCCCCTTGATAGTTCGCTTTGAATAAAACTCCTCCAGCAAGGCCCAAACTTGGTTTTACCATTTGCCACCTAAGCCTTTTCCCTTGGGTTTTCGCGAGCCCGAGGGTCATCTTTATTTAACCCCCCGGGCCAGTGCTCCTTCGAGTGTTGGTCCAACCTGGGCGATGTCCGGCGTCCCCTGGGCAACCAGGGTTTATACCAACCCGACGTCTTGCCCATCCGGTGTGCCCTGAGAACGAGATATGTGCAGCTCCTATCGGGATTTGTCGGCACTTCGGGCGGCTTTGCTGGTCTTGTTTTACCATTGTCGAAATGTCTTGCGAACCGGGATTCCGAGACTGATCGGGTCTTCCCGGGAGAAGGTTTATTCCTTCGTTGACCGTGAGAGCTTATGATGGGCTAAGTTGGGACACCCCTGCAGGGTATAATATTTCGAAAGCCGTGCCCGCGGTTATGAGGCAGATGGGAATTTGTTAATGTCCGGTTCTAGATAACTTGACACTTGACTTCATTAAAATGCATCAACCGCATGTGTAGCCATGATGGTCTCTTCTCGGTGGAGTCCGGGAAGTGAACACGGTTTGAGTTATGCTTGACGTAAGTAGTTTCAGGATCACTTCTTGATCGCTTCTAGCTTCTCGACCGATGTGCTGCTTCTCTTCTCGCTCTCACTTGCGTATGTTAGCCACCATATATGCTTAGTGCTTGCCGCAGCTCCACCATATTGCCTTTTCCTACCTATGAGCTTAAATAGTCTTGATCTCGCGGGTGTGAGATTGCTGAGTCCCCATGGCTCATAGATTCTACCAAAACAGATGCAGGTGCCGAGGATACTGGCGTAGATGGCGCAACCGAGCTCAAGTGGGAATTTGATGAGGCCCTTGGCCGTTACTATGTTTCGTTTCCAGATGATCAGTAGAGGTGCCCAGTCGGGACGATCGGGGATCTGTGTAGCATTTGGGGTAGTCTTCTTTTATTTTGGTTCCGTAGTCGGACCTTGAGTGTAATCTGGATGAAGGATGTTTATTTATGTATTGTGTGAAGTGGCGACTGTAAGCCAACTGTGTATCTTTTCCCTTATGTATTACATGGGTTGTGCGAAGATTACCTCACTTGCGACATTGCTTTCAATGCGGTTATGCCTCTAAGTCGTGCTTCGACACGTGGGAGATATAGCCGCATCGAGGGCGTTATAGAGAGAGAGAGAGAGAGAGAGAGAGAGAGAGAGAGAGCAAGAGTCCGAGAGAGGGGGAGGTCACGTTTTATGCATCAAAGACTGATATAAACCATGTTTCAATATAAACTTGCATTCAAATATTTAAATTGGAGAACATGTTGTCTGCAATCCACACATGCACGAATATATGCATATATCAAACAAGTTCATTAGTTTGACTTTCAACATGTTCATGGAGTACTATAATACTGTACAACATGCTTCTTGATTGAGGTGTTCAATTTTGGATTTAGTTCACTATTTTGACCTAGTGAACGAGCTATTTCATTGAATTGAGATATTTCATTTTGTGTTCGATTCCCGTTTTTGAGTGGGTCAACTATTTGTCATATAGTAAATCGCTAGCAACGAGCATGTAAAAACACATTACTCCCGAGCATCATCTCTCCATCTAAAAAGTAGTGGCAATCTAATATTTCAAAATTTGATTCGAATCGACTTGGTAAGGTAGACGTGGATGCTCGTTCTCCCAAAATTTGAACGAACCATTAAACATCCTCTGCTTGCTGCTCGGTGGAATTCGCCTGAGCAAATAAATGGGAGACGCGAAATTACCATCCTATATGGGACACACATCAATTGTCCAGTTGTACATCGAGGGTAGGTTCGTAACTTCATCCAAGCGCGCCTTCTCCTCGGCCGAAATGACATGTGCCGAATAATTCATAAACCATGGTCGGCAAAACACGCTCTCCTCGCCCGAAATAGCTCGCGCCCACTATTTCAAAACATGCTCAACTCGCCCGAAATCGCTCGCGCCCACTATATTTCAAAACACGCCCTCCTCGCTCAAAATCGCTCCCACCCACTATGTGGGGAGAAGCAGAGTTACTCTACTATACCCGACCCATAGTACATAGACCCAAGCCGAGAAGCCTAAAGGAAGGGGTAGAACTGTAAGTCCCCCTCACATTTCAGACAAATGCGTCCGTAAGACATGGTTCCACTCCCCTCCCAATCCCCCCCCCCCCAATTCATACCCCCTAGGCGCCAAATCACCTTCTCCCCGGAAGCTCCCTTCTGCCGAGCCGTGAAACCTCAGCCCCTCCTCCATGGCGCCCCCACCGCACCAATTTCACAGTCGCCCTCCTCCCTAATGCCGGAGATGCTGTCCATTTGTCGTCGTGCACTGGGCCGTCTGCCTCTTACTCTATGCTGCTGGAGCTGCCTCGACGACGGCCGCGTGAACCGTACCGGAGCCGATTCACCCCCGGCATTGTTCACGGCACCGGAGCGGCTCCAACTTCAGATCCGTCCAGAGTCCCGGCGCTACTTCCCCATAGCCATCAACCATCGTGACATCGCTGTTTCCCTGCCACCAGTCACCACTGCAATCATGCCGGCCTCGCCGACTCGGCAGCTGGACCTGCCTACTTCACCATGCCGCCAAATAGGTCGCACCCTCATCTCAAATCACTTTATTTAGGCGTCAGTTGTCTGAATTTTTATTCTGGGCCAATCGATTCCCAATAGGAAGCCGCACCCCTCGAGGCGGCGGAGCTCCTAGGCTGTCGGTTGGCTAGTGTCTAACGTAAGGGTGCGGGGCCGCAAGTTGGCCGCGGAAGCAGCGCTTAGTTGGCTATCTTAGAGTTGCGTGGGTTGAAGGTACTGCCGCCGCCGGATCCGGATGACGGGGAATCTTTGTGGATTGGCCCGGGAGCGGCGCAACCACGGCAGTGCGGTGGGGCGGGGAGCGGGGTTTTGGGCGGGGCCACGGACGGCGGAGGCAGGCTGCTCTATCGTTGGTCGCTGGCTCTTCGGGGAAGATTCCGAACACTGTCAGCCGGGAGGCACAAGACGGCCATCAAGCCATCCGGCGTAGTTCAGACAGTACCAAAATAAAATAAAATCGTGTGACCCCAATTTAGTCTTCAGTCAACAGACGTGTGACCACTCTCATACCTTGCTGTTGATCTCTTAGTGTATTTCTTCAGATCAAAGAGAAGTGTCGTGCTTAACATTATGTGTTATCTGCATCTTCAGCCAAACCGTCTTCCAACTCACCGCAATTGCTCCAACAAGGGAAGCATACACCAAAAGGGAGCTATAGTCCCCACTCAACATTTCCCTGCATCGAATGCGCGTGCCCGACATGGACAGTCACAACAACTGCAGGGCCATCGACAAGTCAGCACATGATGCTCACTCCTATGGATGGCGGCCAGATAGGTTGTACCCTCATGTTAATTGTGTGCAACATTTATGGCTTTGTTATTCATCTAAGCATGGAAAATAGATTATCATATTTCACTGTATATTCATGCTGATCTCTTATGGTCTTGTTGAGGAGTTAATGATGTTCCATAGTTATCATCCATCAGCCAATGCTATCCCACAGGCTGGTGATTATAATATTATACCACTTCTAGTATTACCTATGTTGTTCTTTAATACTTTTGTGTGCCATCTAGTTAATCTCGAGTACAGACGATACATATTCTGTAGCTTTCATCTGTGTCCTCCCTTTAGTTTCTGAGACCTGTTGTTGCTAGTTAACCCCAGTCCTACTATTTATGTCGTGTCCTACATGCACTCATTACATAAATCTAACTACTAGTTGTCTTCCATGCATGTCAGATATAATTGCACACACTGATATATACACAAGAACCTCACGGAGCAATGTAAAGGCCAATAAACTTGATGTCAATGATACCCAATATGATGGAACATGTAAAGGCAGTTCTTCAGAAGACTCGCAGAAAGATGATGAATCCTCTTCACCCCACGAGGTCCTTGCTCTAACTTGGCCTGCTATATGGGTACAATGTGCATAATGTCCTGGAGTGTATCTACTCTGATGCAATGCCATGTGCTTAGCATGCTGATCATGCATGTAAATATGTCATGCCTTCCTGTTTTTCAGTACCTATTCCATTTATGATAACATGTTTTCAAATTCAAGTACTGTCATTCTACTCTATCGCAATGCCATCTGCTTAATTTGGACATCATGCTTCTGAATATCTTATGCATTGTTATTCATCATTATGTACTTCATCTATCTACCATACCATGTTTTTTTTACATTGAAGTGCTGTTCTAGTGCTCTGTTGAAATGCCATCTTAGTTTCCCAATCATAAACACGTATGTTGCCTTAGTTTTTTCTGTATGTATTCCGCTAGCATACAGTTTTACATTCAACTAGTGTTTTTTTACTGTGTTATCCTGTCGTATCCCTAGCTCTTACACCATACTCCCTCCGTCCGGATTACATGTTGCCGAAATGGATAAAAAAGGATGTATCTAGAACTGAAATACACCTAGACCAATCCATTTTTTTCCAGATGGAGGGAATACATGTCAATATGTCATGCCTTTCTATTCTTCAGTACCTGTTCCATCTCTCTGCTGTAGCATGTTCTATAATTAAAGCACCATTCTTCTATACAGGGGCGGAGATAGGGGGGCGATCAGGGGCTAGACCCCCCCCCCCCGCAATGATCGCCCCCCTCAAAGAAATATAGTATGGGCTAGTACTAATACCCGTATA
>NC_041383.1:710462935-710503171 GCF_002162155.2 Triticum dicoccoides
ATTTAAGACCAAAAAGCCACGTTGTTGTTCATGCGCCGAAGCCTAGGATGCAACAAAAATAGCCCATCTACCTTGCCTGTGTATATAGACGATAGATCATGTATGCCTGGTAGTTCGTTCGATCTCTTCTCGCCTCATGATCAGATTGCTAGATCTATCTATCTCGCCGCCATGGCGCTAGGACGTCTGTCGCCGGAAGCCGTTCCCAGGTCGTTGACCTTGGACTTGATTCCCGGCTTGTCAAGGCAGCGGAGTAGTGGCGAATACGGCGGCTGCCGCTGACCGTCCTCTTGGTCGCTTCCGTCCACACACAACCAGATAATTAGGCAAGGTACATACACGATATTGTACTTCATATACCTAAAAGTTTTGCTAGTATGATGTAACCCCCTTTTCCTTTTGTTTGGCTATAGATAGTTTGTTAGTTGGAAAACGAAGAGAATTGTTCATGTGAATTGCCTCAATCTCAAATCTGTGCTGGTGCCAAAATTCTGGATCGAGACATTGATGAATAGTGACAGTAGAGCTCTAGGAGTATTTTTTTAAAAAAATAACCAATAAAGTACAGCCAATTTTAAAGTTTTCTGTGTTTTCGAATTTTAGTATTTGGGATGATTTGTTAGTGACCTATATATTTTTAAACATATATTGATATACTATTTTGGTTAATTAATCCTATTATAGGTCTATAGGTCTATAGTACTAAACTAGTGATCGTCATCAGTCGCCCCCCCCCCATGTCTAAATCCTGGCTCCGCCCCTGCTTCTATACAAGGCATGCAAGGGGAAGACGACTATGTTAGAATCTGATGGGTTACAAACAAGGCCTTTGCAAAAGATCCAAACACCAGGAGATAATAAACCAACTCCAGTTTTTATAGATACTGCTCCAGCACAAAGAAACCCAACTCCTACTGATAATAAGAAGATTCCAGTGGCCAAAGAACTAGTCCGCTCCAGTCCAACAAAAATATGTCAACTCCATTCTAAGAAGCATGTGCGTATCCTTGCATCATGAAATTTTATAGCATGCTGATCATATTTTCTACATGTTTCTTACCCATCTCTCTTTTAGAAAATAAGCTTAACAAATAGAAGAATTTTTGCACTGATATCGTCTGTGAGGAAAGATTCTTGCAGGAATTCTCTGTGCTCCAATGCAGATGTAAGTACCCTATCACTATATTTTTACATCAGCATGTATTTTGTTAGTCGGCATGAATTCAACCTTTATCTGATCTAAATTTAGTCATAGCAAAATGTGTGATTAAAGGCCACAATGTTGATTTTTGTATGGAAAACTGCCTGGTAGTTTTGCATCCTGAGCTGCATGAGTGTACTATCTCATATCAGTGGGTTTAAATACTTTGGTTCTGCAGTGGTTTTTTAGTGTTTTTTTACTTTGTTGTCTTGTCGTATCCCTAGCTCTTACATCATACTCCCTTCGTCCAGATTACATGTCGCAGAAATGGATAAAACTAGATGCATCTAGAACTGAAATATGCCTAGACCCATCCATTTATTTCCGGATGGAGGGAATACATGTCAATATGTCATGCCTTTCTATTCTTCAGTACCTATTCCATCTCTGTTGTAGCATGTTTTATAATTTAAGCACCATTCTTCTATATAAGGCATGCAAGGGGAAGACGACTATGTTAGAATCTAAAGGGTTACAAACCAGGTATTTGCAAAGGATCCAAATGCCAGGAGATAATAAACCAACTCCATTTTTCATAGAGACTCTAGCACAGAGAAACCCAACTCCCACTGATAATAAGCAGATTCCAGTGGCCAAAGAACTAGTCCGCTCCAGTCCAGCAAAAGAATGTCAACTCCATTCTAAGAAGCATGTGCGTATCCTCGCATCATGAAATTTTATAGCATTCTGATCATATTTTCTACATGTTTCTTACCCATCTCTCTTTTAGAAAATAAGGTTAAATGATAGAAGACTTCCTTCATTGGGATTGTATTCAAGGAAAATATCTTGCGGGAATTCTCTGTGCTCCAACGCTGATGTAAGTACCTGTTGTATATCACTATATTTTTACATCAGCATGTATTTTGTTAATCGGCATGAATCCAACCTTTATCTGATCTAAAATTAGTTGTAGCAAAATTATAAAGGCGCGAATGTTGATTTTTGTTAAGAAAACTGCCTGGCAGTTTTGCATAATGAGCTGCATGAGTGTACTATCTCATATCATGCACATTACTGAATTGCAGTGCTGCTCTGGTTGCCCATCCATTCATTGTGTCAATGTTGCTTTCGTATTACCTTACCTGGCTGATGATAGCTGTGCCATATTGTGTTAATTTGGTGTAGGCTAGTTTCCCAAATGTTTGTTGTGTCAATGTTGCTTTCCTATTATCAGACTTTGCCAATGATAGCAATGCTAGTGTGTTAATTTGGTGCAGGTTGCTGAAGATAAGAAGACAAACTCTGAAAACAGTAAGGCAACACCGTTGTTTCTTTCCAATAAATCTAGGCCAGGTAATATGCCAATAACTCATGATTAATCTATTTGGTTCCCCTCCTAATTTATGTTATGATGTAGTGGTCAAGACACTCTCCACTATCAATAATACAAGCCTGCCAAAATCGCCATCTGAATCTGTTCAGTATCCTCTGTCTCGAATGCAACAGAAAAAATGTATTTTTGTGAACCAATTAATGGCCAAAGCAATGATGGAATGGTGGAGGAATCAGAGGTGCAGAGTCGTGCGACACAGCAACTGGTCAATGTTTTCAGAGACAGTGTAGCAAAGCAGCAAGAACTTGCCCACATGCTTATGGGCGTCATCCGTGCTGAGGTTGCAGATTGTGACGTTGTAGATCGTTAGGTTCTGTTTATTTATTTGCACTGACATCAATCTTTGATTTCCCAGTGGATGTAATTTCCTGTAATATATGCTGGATGTGCAACGTTTTCCCTTGTATGCCGTACCTTTGCTTGATCGGTTTTGTTCCTGTGCGTAATTGCTCGTCGTAATGGGCTCAAATTATCTAATTTGGCCTAAAGACATGTACGAACTTTAGTGGGCCCATTAAGTTAATGGCCCATTACTAGGCCGAAAGTTAATGGCCGACCCTCTTACCTCCCAGGTTGTTAATAGGCCGACATCAAAGCGGGCAATAGGTGGGCCCAATTGATTTCACAAGCCGTTAACAGGCCATTACTAAGTTCGGGCGACATATGGCCCAACTATACTATGGGCCTTTAGCAAGCCGAAAGAGACAGCGGGCTTTTACTGGACCATGAAGAGCATGGGTCGCTAAGAGGCCGAAAGTCAGGTCGTATTGTAAATGGCCCAACTGTGTCGTGGGCCTTTAGCAGGCCGAAAGAGAAACCGGGCTGGTATTGGACCATGAAGGGCATGGGCCGTTAAAAGGCCAAAACTCAGGTCTGACTACAAATGGCCCAACTCATTTATGGTCCGTTAACAGGCTGAAAGGCACACAGGGCCGGGAATTGGCCCAACACTTAAATGGGTCGCAAAAGGCCAAAACTCAGGTCTAACTACAAATGGCCCAACTGATTTATGGGCCGTCAACAGGCTGAAAGACACACCGGGCCGGAAATTGGCCCAACACTTAAATGGGTCGCTAAAAGGCCAAAACTCATGTCCGACTACAAATGGCCCAACTGATTTATGGGCCGTCAACAGGCTAAAAGACACACCGGGCCGGAAATTAGCCCAACATTTAAATGGGTCGCTAAAAGGCCGAAAGATGTACATCCTGAAAATTGGCCCATCCGTTGAATGGGCCGTTAACAGGCCAAAATCTCATCAGGCCGATATTGAGCCGAAATATATAGTGGGCAGTCAACAGGCTCGAACTGATGATGGGCTGCAATGGTGTCAAATCTTTAATGGGCCATTGACGAGCCGAATTGGCACATCTCGTATGGGCCGTGGGTTTAATGGACCTGACACAAGTAGGCCTTACATGGGTCGGCCTGCTAATTTTTACTGGGCTGGCCTTTTTCACCGAAATGGGCCACTGTTGGGCTGTGCCACATGTCGACCTATCATAGGTGCCTCCTGTCCAATGAGTGGATGACATCTGTCCCAACCGTGAGGCAACACGTGTTTCCTCCGGCCAATGATGATTTTACACGTGGAAAATCCCCATTGGTCCAGGCTGTTAATGGGTTATCGGATCCAAAACTGGACCCGATAGGTTAACAGCGTTCCGTTACAGTGGATGCCACATGTCGGTCACCCTTGACGAAAGCACTTCTGTGACGCGGTATTTATCGTCATGGAAGCGGACACTTCCATGATGATAATTTTGGTAATGTCATGGAACACTTCTACGACAGCACATGTATGACTATCTTGATTCTGTCATAAAATCGTCATGGATATACATGCATGACAAAAAATGCGACCTACTGTGACAAACACATATAATCACGGAAGTGTATTTTTTTGTAGTGATGGTGCACTAAAATATCAAGTAGTCATCATATTGAGCTAGCCAAACGTTCATAATGTCTGCATCTACTCCTGTAATAGGTCTGTCACCTAGCGGTGCATCAAGGACATAATTCTTCTGTGCAATAATTAGGATAAACCTTAGATCACGGACCCAGTTCACATCATTGCTACTATCATCTTTCAACTTAGTTTTCTCTAAGAACATATAAAAAGCATAGGGAAGCTACAACGCGAGCTATTAATCTACAACATAATTTGCAAATACTATCAAGACTAAGTTCATGATAATTAAAGCTCAATTAATCATATTAGTTAAGAACTCCCACTTAGATAGACATCCCTCTAGTCATCTAAATGATCACGTGATCCAAATCAACTAAACCATGTCCGATCATCATGTGAGATGGAGTAGTTTTCAATGGTGAACATCACTATGTTGATCGTATGTAATATATGATTCACGTTCGACCTTTCGGTCTCAGTGTTCCGAGGCCATATCTTCATATGCTAGGCTCGTCAAGTTTTACCCGAGTATTCTGCACATGCAAAACTGGTTGCACCCGTTGTATGTGAACGTAGAGCTTATCACACCCGATCATCACCTAGTGTCTCAGCACGACAAACTGTAGCAATGGTGTATACTGAGGGAGAACACATATACCTTAAAATTTAGTAAGGGATCATCTTATAATGCTACCGTCGTACTAATCAAAATAAGATGCAAAAAAGATAAACATCAAATGCAATCAAAATATGTGACATGATATGGCCATCATCATCTTGTGCTCATGATCTCCATCACTGAAGCATCATCATGATCTCCATTGTCACCGGCTTGACACCTTGATCTCCATCGTCACCGGCTTGACACATTGATCTCCATCGTAGCATCATTGTCATCACGCCAACTATTGCTACTAAGACTATCGCTAGCGCTTAGTAATAAAGTAAAGCAATTACATGGCGATTGCATTTCATACAATAAAGCGACAACCATATGGCTCCTGGCAGTTGCCGATAACTCTGTTACAAAACATGATCATCTCATACAAAAATTTATATCTCATCGTGTCTTGACCATATCACATCACAACAAGCCCTGCAAAAACAAGTTACACGTCCTCTACTTTGTTGTTGCAAGTTTTACGTGGTTGCTATGGGCTTGTAGCAAGAACCGTTCTTACTTACGCATCAAAGCCACAACGATTTTTCATCAAGTGTGCTTTTTTAACCTTCAACAAGGACCGACCGTAGTCAAACTCAATTCAACTAAAGTTGGAGAAACAAACACCAGCCAGCCACCTATGCGCAAAAGCACATCGGTAGAACCAGTCTCGTGAACACGATCATGTAATGTCGGTCTGGGCCGCTTCATCCAACAATACCACCGAATCAAAGTAAGACGTTGGTGGTAAGCAGTATGACTATTATCACCCACAACTCTTTGTCTTCTACTCGTGCATATCACATCTACGCATAGACCTGGATCGGATGCCACTATTGGGGAATGCAGTAATTTCAAAAAAATTCCTACGATCACGCAAGATCTACATCTAGCTGATGCATAGCAACGAGCTGGGAGAGTGTGTCCACGTACCCTCAATGTTCAGCACACGTTCAGTATGATGACATCCCTGGAGCTCTTGATCCAGTTGAGGACGAGGGAGATTTACACCAGCACGACGGTGTGGCAATGGTGTTGATGATATTGCCGGCGCAGGGCTTCGCCTAAGCACTATGACGATATGACCGAGGTGTTAAACTGTGGAGGGGGCACCTCACATGGCTAAGAGATTGTCTGTTGTGCCTTGGGGTGCCCCCTGCCCCCATATATAAAGGAGGAGAGGGGGAGGCCGGCCGGCCCTGTAGGGCACGCCAAGAGGAGGGAGTCCTAATAGGACTCCAAGTCCTAGCAGGAGTCCACTTGGTGGAAGGGGGAAGGAAGTAAGGGAGAGGGGGGGTCACACCCCCTCCCCTAGTCCTATTCAGAATCCCCATGGTGGGGCGCGCACCTCCCCTATGTGGGCTGTCCTCTCTCTTCCCTATGGCCCTTGATGGCTCATTGCTTCCCCGGTGGGTATCCGTAACCCCTCCGGCACTCCGTTTTTATCTGGTACCACTCAGAACTCTTCCGGTGTCCGAATAACACAGTCCAGTATATCGATCTTTATGTCTCATCCATTTCGAGACTCCTCATCATGTCCGTGATCTCATCCGGGACTCCAAACAAACTTCGGTCATCAAAAACACATAACTCTTAATACAAATCGTCATCGAAAGTTAAGCGTGCGGACCCTGCGGGTTCGAGAACTATGTAGACACGATCGAGACACATCTCCGATCAATAACCAATAGCGGAACCTGGATGCTTATATTGGCTCCTACATATTCTACGCAGATCTTTATCGGTCAAACCGCACAACAACATACGTTGTTCCCTTTGTCATCGGTATGTTACTTACCCGAGATTCGATCATCGGTATCATCATACCTAGTTCAATCTCGTTACCCGAAAGTCTCTTTACTCTTTGCGTAATGCTTCATCCTGCAACTAACTCATTAGTCACATTGCTTGCAAGGCTTATAGTGATGAGCATTACCGAGAGGGCCCAGAGATACCTCTTCGAAACACAGAGTGACAAATCCTAATCTTGATCTATGCCAAACCAACAAACACCTCCGGAGACACCTGTAGAGCATCTTTACAATCACCCAGTTATGTTGTGGCATTTGATAGCACACAAGGTGTTCCTCCGGTATTCGGGAGTTGCATAATCTCATAGTCTGAGGAACATGTACAAGTCATGAAGAAAATAGTAGCAATAAAACTGAAACAATCATAATGCTAAGCTAACGAATGGGTCTTGTCCATCACATCATTCTCCTAATGATGTGATCCCGTTCATCAAATGACAACACCTGCTTATGGTCAGGAAACATAAACATCTTTGATTAAGGAGCTAGTCAAGTAGAGGCATACTAGGGACACTTTCTTTTGTCTATGTATTCACACCTGTACTAAGTTTCCGGTTAATACAATTCTAGCATGAATAATAAACATTTATCATGATATAAGGAAATATAAATAACAACTTTATTATTGCCTCTAGGGCATATTTCCTTCTAGTATTTCTTGGACCTAATTTGATATCTTGGTGTGCTAGAAGACAAGCTACTATTTCCAGGTCCAGCATAGAGGCAGAGTACAAGGCATTGGCCAATGCTACGGCAGAAATTATATGGGTACAATCCATTCTTAAGGAACTTGGTGTGAAAAATACTCAATCACAAAGTTTGTGGTGTGAAAATTTGGGTGCAACTTATCTCTCAGCAAATCTAGTCGTTCATGCAAGGACCAAACATATTGAGATAGATTTTGATTTTGTCACAGAAAGAGTTGCTAATAAGATACTAGACATTCGGTTCATACATTCCAAGGACCAGATTGCAGATGGGTTTACAGAAGCCTTGCCTATACGAAGCTTTGAGAACTTCAAGCATAATCTCAACTTGATGAAGTTGTGATTAAGGGAGGGTGTCAAACAATGTGATATGTACGTGACATGGGTTGCACCACACCATAGCATATCTTAGATAGTTTGTTCAGGTTGTTAGCTAGAGTTTATCTTCTCTCATTGTAATCTTATCTCTATCTAGCTTCCTCTCCAAGATGTAAACATATATCAAATGTATGCGCTATCAGGGAGGTGCCCCCTGCCTATAAACACGTACGGCGTCCCCTCGAGTCAAGGTACAGTGCTTTCCGCCATCACACACCAAGCACAGCTGAAGGTAGAGCCACCCCAGAGCAGCAGCTCCCCCCCAACTGTACCGTCTGGCTTTTTCCTAGCTTTTCAGTAGTGGGAGCCATATCCAGGGAGCGGTGCCACCTGAACCGTCAGGGAATAGGAATGTCCCAAATACATACATGACGTAACCCCTGGTGTACTGATCAAGAATTCCGTCTTCAGCTTCTGGACCTGGTGGCTCGCCAAACTGATCTTTCAGCCATGACAATGGAAAGCCGAAGGACTTCCTTCTCTTTGGAAGCTTTGTTTTCTGGCTGACTGAACAAGTTACATTGTCGCAGTAAGCAGCAACATTTTGAGCCCCATCGTTAGCCTGCTAGCCGTCGTTGCGGGGTAGCGCCTCCTCCTCGACATTGTGGCATGCAGCTTTAAGCTCCACCCATCCCGGGGGCCAAGCGCCTAACAACAACTTGGTCTGCCAGATACATGTGGTTGTATTAGTGTTGCCCGTAACTGCGTTCCTGGCGATCGGTAGTGCAAGGATCATTTGGACGTCACGCAGGGTGACTGTCATCTCGTCGGACGGGAAGTGTAACGTATGCGTCTCTGGCCTCTAGCGGTCGACCAAGGCTGATAGTAGAGCTGAGTTTGATCGAAGGTAGTTTACCCTGAACCATAGTTACAAATGGCAGGAGATTTTCTTGATGAATGTGCTCCGTGTAACGATCGTCGTACTTCATCAGCTTCTTGTTGTACTCGGATATTGTATGTCCGCGGGTTCGCAGAGGATATAGCCTCGACGTCGAAATTACACGTGTCAACAATCTATTATAAACAGCAACATCGGACGGTCATTCAGCTTGGAGCCACTACAAGAAATATGTCAACTAGTGACCTTTTGTTAGTGACCCTGGAAGAATTGGTCATAGATCTATGACCATTTCAGACCAATTGGTCAAAAGCTGTTCGGGGGGCTCCAAACCCTAAACTATAATGACCATGTTTTGCCCAAAAGGTCGTAATTTCCTTACACGAAATGGTCATAAAGCAGATAGAACAGGTCCACTCCCTTATTTCTAGCTGATCATGACCAATATAGATGGTCATAACCTTGTAAATTGTGGTGGGTTGCTATGACTAGGCGCCACCTCATCAGTTTTGCCTATGTGTCATGTCCATGTGGCAGTTTTTGCCCTAGGTTGTGAAGTAACCTATATTTCTGTCATTCCCAAAATTCCCAAAAAAATCATAAATTCTTTGGGTCATATCTTCGTCAAATATGTAAAAAACCTTCCTTGCCTAGTTCAAAAATATTCATTTTCCTATCCTTTTCAGAAAAACACATTGTGAAGGAAGTACCACTTTGGCATGTCCAAATAGTATCCATTTTCTACAGTGCTTTCCTATGCCCAAATAACCATCCTCCACCAAATGCCAGCTCAATCCATTCATTATTTTGAGCCCAGCTTCAACATTCGTATTTATGTCCAGTGTGGTACTTTGCAAAGCAAGTACCACCTAGGCTCATCCTTTTGAGCTGAAAATTTGTGAAGACGGTCTTCTTAGTAATTGATCATCCTCAGCCAAAACTCACGCCCATTAGCCATGTGCATTTCCCGTACCACTAATCAAACACTTGGCTGCTTATTCATGTTTGAGCATCGATCGGTCTCCTCGTGAGAATCTTATGTTGTTATTTTCTTCCTAGCACCTACCTGGGGAGTTCCCAACCCACTAGACATGCCTAGGATGCCCAGAACACATGGCAACGCCACGGTCACGTGATGACCTCGCGGCGGGCATGCGAGTTTACGTGCTCTCGAGTTGGGGCCCTCGGCCACCGTCCAAACCTCAACGTATCGCCACCAAACCATATATTTATGATTAAGTAGGTACTTATGTAACTAGAAATGATTTTTGGAAAAAATAAATAGCAAAGTATGAGGCGACTGCAGTTCAAATTTGACCCGCTTCCTACTGAATCGGCGGGAATTTGTCTTTTTCACCAGAGGTGGATCGAAACTTTTGACACCAAACCATTTTGTCAATTGTGCATTAAATATGGCCTAGTATTTTAGAAAATTGATTTGGTCCAATTTTGCAACAAATATATGGTAGGTCCTTCACAAAAAAAACTCATTTCAGGCACTCGGAAATTGAAAATGAATTTTCTGTGCAAAGAAAATGAAAACTCCCTTGATCATTTGAACATTTAATCAACATTGTTTTAAATTCCAAGATGCACCCTTGTGCACAATATGAGATCATTTGAACAAACTATGCCATGAATGTGGACATAAGATTGATCATTTGGTCTGAAAGCCATGAATCTTCTCGCATGATAGCTCACTTTTGAGAACATTTTTTAAAATAATTTCAGTATTACAAGTTTATTATTTTTCCTCGAAACTTGGTCACATATAATGACACAATGCGAAGGTTTTCCAATTTTTTGATTTTTTTTTAATTTTTTATGCCCATTTCCAAATGCGGTCAAAACGGCGGGCTTGACCGATCCTAGCTAGTGGTTGAATCTTGAAAACTTTTGATGTTTCTATGCTTAAATAGATACTTATGTACCTAGAAATGATTTTTGTAAAAAAGATCAAACTATGAGGTAGCTACAGTTCAAATTTGACCCACTTCCTACTGAATCAGTGGGAATTTTTCTTTTTCACCAGAGGTGGATAAAAACTTTTTACACCCAACCATTTTGTCAATTGTTCATCAAATATGGCCTAGTATTTTATAAAATTGATTTGGTCCAATTTTGCAACAAATATATGGTAGGGCCTTCACAAAAAAACCTCGTTTCGGGCACTCGAAAAATGGAAAATGAAATTTTTGTCAAAAGAAAATGAAAACTCCCTTAGGCAACATTATTTGGAATTCCAAGACGCACCATTGTGCACAATATGAGATCATTTGAACAAACTATGCCATGAATGTGGCCATAAGATTGATCATTTGACTTGAAAGCCATGAATCTTCACACTTGATAGCTCATTTCTAAGAACACTTTTTTAAAATAATTGCCATATTACAAGTTTATAATTTTTTCTGGTACCTTGGTCACATATAATGAAAAAATGCGAAGGTTTTACAATTTTTTCAAATTTTTTTGAATTTTTTATGCCCGTTTCGAAATGCGGTCAAAATGGCAGGAATAACCGTTCCAAGCTAGTGGTTGAATCTTGAAATTTTTTGGTGTTTCTCTGATTAAATAGATACTTATGTACCTAGAAATGATTTTTGGAAAAAATAAAGAGCAAACTATGAGCTAGCTACAGTTCAAATTTGACCCGCTTCCAACTGAATCGACGGGAATTTGTCTTTTTCACGAGAGGTGGATCAAAACTTTTTACACCCAACCATTTGGTCAATTGTGCATTAAATATGTCCTAGTATTTTAGAAAATTGATTTGGTCCAATTTTGCAACAAATATATGGTAGGTAATTCACAAAAAAACCTCATTTCGGTCACTCGAAAAATAGAAAATGATTTTTTCGTCCAAAGAAAATGAAAACTCCCTTAGGAAACATTGTTTGGAATTCCAAGATGCACCATTGTGCACAATATGAGATCATTTGAACAAACTATGCCTTGAATGTGGCCATAAGATTGATCATTTGGCTTGAAAGCCATGAATATTCACAAATGATAGCTCGTTTCTGAGAACACTTTTTAAAAAAAAATTCTGTATTACAAGTTTATAATTTTTGATAGTAACTTGGCCACATATTATAAAACAATGCGAAGGTTTTCCAATTTTTTGATTTTTTTTTGAATTTTTTATGCCCATTTCAAAATGTGGTCAAAATGGCGGGAATAACCGTTCCTAGCTAGTGGTTGAATCTTGAATTTTTTTGGTGTTTCTCTGATTAAATAGATACTTATGTTCCTAGAAATGATTTTTGGAAAAAATAAAGAGCAAACTGCAAGGTAGCTACAGTTCAAATTTGACCCGCTTCCAGCTGAATCGGCGGGAATTTGTCTTTTTCACGAGAGGTGGATCAAAACTTTTTATACCCAACCATTTGGTCAATTGTGCATTAAATATGTCCTAGTATTTTAGAAAATTGATTTGGTAGAATTTTGCAACAAATATATGATAGATCCTTCACAAAAAAATTTCATTTTGGGCACTCAGAAAATGATTTAAAATAGCTAGAAAGATCAGAAATGCATACAAATTGGTCCTTATCTATAAAATGTGGTCTAAGTCTAGTGAAAATTTATGTGGTGCCATTTTGCAAAATATATTTGATAGCCGCTTCACAAAATCCCTCTATTCTTAATACTTGAATACTATTTTAAATCCCTGATTTTTGGAACCAATGAGATCTCTTCCCACGGATCGATGACATGGCGCCCATCCATCCATCCATCCATCTCGCCATCCCACATCCATCCATCCATCTATCTATAGAAAAAAGAAAAGAAGAAGATCCCCACCCGCAGAACAAACCCTAGCTCAGATCCCCCATCACACCCCTCCTCCCTCGTCCCCATCTCCTCGCTGTTGCCGCCACCTCCTCCCCGTCCCCTGCACCACTCCTCGTCGCCAACCTAAGGCGCCTGATGCCGCCCGATTCGGCACTGTCCGACGGTGCCCGATACCCTCCCCTCTAGGGATGGCAATTTTATCCATGGATTTGGATATCCATGGATACCTGACCCGGTCGGGTAAGGGTATGGAGCGCATTTCTGCCCATGGGTCCATGGATATGGATACCCACGAACAGCCGGGTTGGGCACGGTTGTAGTTTGTGATCCATGGATATCCAATAGATACCCGTATGACATGTGGGGCCATATGCCAGTGATAATAGAAAGAATGAATCAATGGGAAATGGCATGCAATATGCAACTGGTGCCATAATCTATATGCTACAGAATCAACCTCTGGTATGTCACACTTAAGGACTCATCGTATTACTTGTTGCGTACTTATGCATGTACCTTATGTTGACATTTTTGAGTGAATGCTGATGAGTTAATTTTATCTTTGGGAAGGCTTCATGCTGACATTTCTATGCCCATGGAGCTCCATGGGTATGTGGGTATCCAGCGGGTATGGGCATGGGCACAAGTTGTGCCCATGGATAACTTGGTGGATGGGCAGAGGTTAGGAAGATGGGTCATGGGTTAGTTTTGGACAAGCTCCACCCGCCCCAAACCCGACCCATTGCCATCCCTACTCCCCTCCGCTCCATCCTCCCCATCGACCAGATCGACCGTGCCCTCCCAGCCACACATCGCCGATGCCACCCACCGTCCCGTCTGACCTCGCCGCCGCCACCCACCGTCCCGTCTGACCTCGCCGCCGCCACCCACCGCCCAGTCTGACCTCATCGCCGGCCGCCCCTCCCACTCTATTCCCCCGACAGCCGCCGCCCCCTCTGTCGGCATTCTGGAAACGGGGGTCCCCAGACTTGCCTGCCTGCGGCCTGCGGCATGGCTCAAGGGGCAGCCCAGCATGGCCCATCTTCATCAACACAAGCTCAAGACCCTCGCGAGGGGCCAAGCCTCGCGGGGCGGACGACGGGAGGCTTCCTCAGGCATGGCCTCGTCAGGTTGGCTCGCGAGGAGGCGGAGAGATCAAGGCGGGGTTCCTCACGAGGTGCCCATGACGCAAGCCATGACGACCAAGGGTGCCAGGCGGGCGCCAGCCCGCGCAGTGTCCTTCTTTCCTCTTTGGTGCAAAGGGAGCAAGTGCGGGTGAGAGCATCAAGCAAAGGCATCCATTTCGGTGCAACAAGACGAACACCAGCAGAACGGCAGGATGGAGGTTATCGTGGAGCCCAAGCCGGCGTCACCACCAGAGCCTTTAGCAGGCGAGGACCAACTTTAGTCAGGATAAGTGTACTAGATGTTCCCCTTCAAAATGGCCAATTGTTGGCGCCCTTTCCGCTCAATATTTGGGAGGAGGCCCAGGGGCTTTGCCTATAAATAGGACTAACCACCACAAGATAGAGGCAGATGGGATCCTCACAAGGAAACCAGTAGAGAGAGCGACTGAACTCCCCCTAGTAGTTCATCGCACCAGCCAAGGACAGACCGTCGCGAGGCTATTCTTCCTTGTATTGTTCATCATCGTCCCAAGAGGCAATCCACCACACCACACACTGGAGTAGGGTATTACACCACAATGGTGGCCCGAACCAGTATAAACTCTGTGTCTCTTGTGTTGTTCCTTTGATTTCTTAGTTCATAGCGAGGCGGTGAGGTGTAGGTAGGTAGAAGGCTAGATCTCCGCGCGCACCCCAAAGTTCGAACCTAGAGGGTCTGCCGGAACCCAAAATCCGACATTTGGCACGCCAGGTAGGGGTGCGCCGGAGCTCCTCCTTCCGCCGACCCGCTCTCCGCCGACATTATGACTCGCCCTGCGACAAGCGGCGCGCCGTCCGCTCCGGTCGTTAGCACTAGCGCGGGGGCCAGGGGGCTCCAAGCCTTGGCTCCAGCCTTGCGACAAGCGCGGTGGCTGGACAAGTTACCGGTGGCTTCCGTGGCCCTTGGGAAGAGCTTCGCAACCTCTTCCTCGCCAGGCACGATGCGCCGGCACCCCCGGTCATTGCGGACCTCCTGGGCGGCTCGCAGGCGCCACCTTCGGGCCGCCACGTCAAGCCGTTCGTCCGCCAAGTTGGCGCCGCCTCCACGCGGCAGGGGGCTCCCTCAGGTCAATCGGCGCCCAAGGCCGATCCGGCCTTTAGCTCGAAGGACCACCCCTCCAACTCGGTCTGCTCGGGCGCACTCCCGATGCTGTGTACTCTCACCATATGCCAGGTGGCCGTTACCAGGACTCTCATCAACGGCGGCTCGGGCCTCAGCGTGCTCCTGATTGAAGCCTTCAGCCTCCTCCACATACCGCCGGAACGGCTTCGGCCCAGCCGGCCCTTCGTGGGCGTCGGGGGCGGGTCCTCCAGCTCCCTTGGGCAGATCCGTCTCCCGGTAACCTTTGGCACCTATGACAACTCCCGCACGGAGCTAATCGACTTTGACATCGGCCCCATCGGCCTCCCATACAACGCCATCCTCGGCTATCCGGCGCTGGCATGGTTCATTGCTGCGAATCACCCAGCGTACAACCTCATGAAAATGCCAGGGAGCAGCGGCGTCCTCACCGTGTGCGGAGACACTGGGGATGCGTTGCAGGTGCTCAAGCTCGCCTTCAAGGCAGCGGTGGCAGTGCAACCTGCCGACTCGGACGCCCCTAAGTCCAAGGGGGTTGCGCCGGCCAAGAAGAAGCAGTTGTTCACCCAAGACAAGGCAGAAACCAAGCAGATGCTGGTTGACGAAGACGGATCCACCGATGCCACCTTCACCATAGGCGCCAACCTCGAGCCCGAGCAGGAGGAGGCCCTGGTCAGGTTCTTGTGCGCGAACAAAAAGGTATTCACATGGGAGCCCGATCAGCTGGCGGGGATCGCTAGAGGCGTAATCGAGCACCACCTCAATGTGTGCCCCAATGTCCGACACGTGAAGAAAAAAGCAAGGCGGCAGTCCATGGAAAAGCAGGCTTTCATCATCCAAGAGACCCGCAAGTTGGAAGCTGCAAGGGTCATTCGCGAGGTCCGATACCCGGATTGGTTGGCCAACCTAGTCGTTGTGCCGAAGAAAGGGGGAAAGGAACGCATGTGTATCGACTTCACCAACCTCAAGAAAGCTTGCCCGCAGGATCCTTTTCCGCTCCCCCGCATTGATCAGATCGTCGACTCCACCGCTGACTGCGACCTGTCATGTTTCTTGGATGCCTTCTCTGGGTATCACTAGATCAAGATGGTGGTAGAAGATGTGGAAAAAACGGCCTTTCTAACCCCGTGTGGGGTGTACTGCTATACATGCATGCCGTTTGGGTTGCGCAATGCGGGGGCGACCTTTCAGCGGTTGATGCACATCGCCTTGGGCCCGCAGCTCGGGAGGAACGCTAAGGCTTACGTTGATGATATTGTGGTGAAGTCACGAGGCCAAGACCTTGATACAAGATCTGGAGGAAACCTTCGCGAGCCTCAACGCCGTGAGCATGCGGCTCAATCCAGAGAAGTGTGTGTTTGGGGTCCCCTCCGGCAAGCTCTTGGGCTTCCTCGTGTCCCACCGAGGCATCGAGGCTAACCTAGAAAAGGTCAAGGTGGTCGAGGACATGAGCCCTCCAAAGACCCTCAGAGAAATGCAGAAGCTCACTGGGCGCGTGACAGCACTGGGACGCTTCATCTCTAAGTTGGGGGAGCGAGCGCTGCCTTTCTTCCAGCTGATGAAGAAAAAGGGACCCTTTGAATGGACTGAAGAGGCCGACAAGGCATTCCAAGACCTCAAGAACTACCTAACCAGCCCTCCAGTAATGGTGACCCCGCGCCCTCAGGAACCCCTGGTGCTCTACCTTGCAGCCACTCCCTACTCCGCCAACGCAGCCCTGGTGGCGGTTATGGAGGAGCGCCGGAGCAAGGCCATGGCATCTGCCCGAGTCGAGACGAAGCGTGAACAAGAAGACCCACAGAGACCACTGCCGCAGCCGAGAAGGATCAGCCGCCGCTGGGGAACACACTCGAGATAGCGGAAGCCCCTTCCCCTAGCGATTGGCCACTGGGGGCTCCCCTGTCTTAGGAGGCGCCACGGTCTCCGGAGGGCGCCATCGACACCAGCGTTCCCAACCTCGTTGAACATCCTATGTACTTCATCAGCACAGTGTTGCGAGATGCAAGGGCGCGGTACCCCATGCCTCAGAAACTTCTCCTCGCGCTATTGGTGGCCTCGCGCAAGCTGCGGCATTATTTTCAGGGCCACCCCATCAAGGTTGTCTCAGCGTACCCTTTGGAAAGGGTGCTGAGGAGCCCTAACTCAGCTGGAAGAGTCGCCTAGTGGAGCATTGAACGGCAAGCTTTTCAGCTCGAATTTAGCACAACCAGAGCCATCAAGGGGGCCGCCTTGGCAAATTTCATAGTAGAGTGGGCGGAGGCGCCGGGCCTCAAGGCTGATGAGGATCGATCCCTCTCCCCGGGAAGCGAGGCACCGGACGGTTGGGTCATGTACTTCGATGGGGCGTTCTCCAGGCACGGCGCGGGGGCTGTTGCGGTGCTTATATCTCCTACCCAAGACAAGCTTTACTACGCCGTGCAGCTCTGCTTCCAGCATGGAGAAAAGGTCTCCAACAACATAGCAGAATATGAAGGCTTGATAGTAGGCCTGAAGGTCGCGGCTGCCCTTGGAGTAAAGCGTCTTACCATCAAAGGTGACTCACAACTCCTCGTCAACTTCTCCAACAAAGTATACGAGCCGAGGGATGAGCACATGGAAGCCTACCTTGCGGAGGTTCGAAGGATGGAGAAGCAGTTCTGGGGGCTGGAGTTACAGCACGTGCCCCATGGCACCAATCAGGAGGCCGACGGCATCGCCAAACGAGCATCCAAGCGACTACCCCAGGAGCCTGGCGTCTTTGAAGAGCGGCTCTTCAAGCCCTCGGCCACGCCGTCACTATCAAGCGCGGTGCAGCCTCGGGAGGAGCTCCCGCAGCCGCCAGCCTCAGGAGCCCCGGTCTGTGGCCCGGCCTCAGGGGCGCGTCTGCTCTTGACAATGGAGCCTCAGGAGGGGTGCTGGATCACGGAGCTCTGAAGCTATCTGACACAAGGGATCTTGCCAGAGGAGGAGGAGGAAGCGGAGCGCGTGGCATGGCAGGCCACAACATACTGCATCAGAGATGGAGAGCTCTACCGAAGGCGACCGAATGATGTGTCCCTGCGCTGTATCTCCAGGGAGCAAGGGAAGGAACTGCTGGCGGATATACACGGTGGAGACTGTGGGCATCATTCATCGTCGCAGACCCTCGTTGGCAAGGCGTTCCGCAGTGGGTTCTATTGGCCCACTGCGCTCGATGATGCCGTCGAGCTGGTGAAGGCTTGCGAGGCCTGCCAGTTCCATGCCAAGCAGATCCATCAGCCGGCTAGAGGCCTTCAAACTATACCCCTCTCGTGGCCATTCGCAGTCTGGGGTCTGGACATCCTGGGCCCATTTCCTCGGGCGCCAGGGGGCTATCGCTACCTCTACGTCGCCGTGGACAAGTTCAATAAGTGGGCTGAAGTGGAAGCCGTCCGCACCATCCCCGCAGGGTCTGCGGTCAAGTTCATCAAGGGCATCGTGAGCCGGTTCGGGGTGCCGAACCGCATCATCACCGACAACGATTCGCAGTTCACCATTAACCTCTTCAAAACATACTGTGCTAACCTTGGAACGCAGATATGCTACACTTTGGTGGCGCACCCCCGGAGAAAGGGTCAGGCCGAGCAGGCCAACGCGGAGGTCTTAAGAGGCCTCAAGACCAGGACAATCAAGAAGAAGTTGGAGGCTTGCGGCCGGGGCTGGTACGACGAGCTTCAGGCGGTGCTGTGGTCCATCCGCACAACCGCGACCAAGCCAACTGGCAAGACCCCATTCTTCCTGGTCTACGGAGCTGAAGCGGTCCTCCCTCACGAGGTCAGACGTCGCTCTGCACGGGTCCTGGCGTTCGACGAGGCGCCGTAGGACGCCATGCGGGGGATGGACCTCGTGCCGGGGGAGGAGCGTCGACGGGAGGCCGCGCTCCGAGCGGCAAGATACCAGCAAGCGCTGCGGCGATACCATTGCCGCAACATCCGCCCCAGGACTCTCGAGGTAGGCGACCTCGTGCTCAGGCGGGTTCTCTCCAGGGAGGGGCTGCATAAGCTCTCTCCCATGTGGGAGGGCCCGTTCAAGGTTGTTCATGTTTCCAGGCCTGGCTCCGCGCGCTTGGAGACTCAGGAGGGGGTACCCGTCCAGAACGCGTGGAACATTCAGCACCTCTGGAGGTTTTACCCTTAAAAGGCCCAGAGCCTGTGAAGATGCTGCGTTTTGGAAAAGGCCCAGAGCCTGTGAAGAAGGCGAACGCCTGTGAAGAAGCTACATTTTGGAAAAGGCCCAGAGCCTATGAAGAAGGCGAACGCCTGTGAAGATGCTGTGTTTTGGAAAAGGCCCAGAGCCTGTGAAGAAGGCGAACACCTGTGAAGATGTTGCGTTTTGGAAAAGGCCCGGAGCTTGTGAAGAAGGTGAACGCCTGTGAAGATGTTGCATTTTGGAAAAGGCCCAGAGCCTGTGAAGAAGGCAAATGCCTGTGAGGTTTATCCTTCCGAGAAAGGCCCGGAGCCTGTGAAGAAGGCCAATGCCTGTGAAGCTCACCGCCCGTGACACTCTCACGTAATAATGAGTGGGGCTGTACATGCCCCGAAGTCTCAGGAGCGCTGGCCTCAGGCCCTGGGGCTCCCTCCCACGCCCAGTGGCAGCACTTAGCTCCGCGCTGGTGAGAAGACATCGTAGACTAGATTGGGTGCCGACGCGGCTTTTCTCATTTGCTTTCTGCAGTTGGCTTGTTCGTCCCCATTCGAGGTTTTGCTGAAGTTTTTGTCGTCTTTGGTTTGTGACTCTTTGCCTTTCTCGCTCTCCTGCCCTGATTTCTCTCGCGCAAGTCTCGCGAGGGAGCACCGCGGGCACCCTCGCGAGTGTTTCTGCCCTTGTCATTCGAGGCTTCCCTACCCGTGTCCACCACAGGAGCACCCCTCCAGTCCGTGCCCCACGGGCACCGCGACATGAACATAGGACCTGGGTCGATCGCCTCCACGGCTGAGGCCGGAAACTACCTCTCCAGACTAACCCTCGCAGGACGTGGAACGTTTGACGGAGCCTCAGCCTCGGGAAGCAAGGGCCACGACAAGCCCTCCCCCCGAGCTAAGTAATTTCTGCGCGCAGGCGCGCGGCACAAAGGCATAATACCAGGATAGCGGAAGCAGTACGATAATTAAATAGCAATAGTCCAAGCACACCCTCGCGAGGCCCTACACTACTGTGTTTTTGCGCAGGGAAAGGGAAAAAGAACAAAACAGGTGCGACTCGCCCGACACCAGCTCGCGGGAGAGACTCAAACTGCCTCTGGAGCTCAGGAGGACTCTGTCTCGCACTTCACCAGGGCGCGACGACAGGCGGACCTGCTACCTCCCTCCAGGCGGGCGCGGCGGCACGGAGGCTGATCGCGGCCACCACTGGAGGATCCGCTGCCTGAAGAAGAGCCGTCATAGCTCGATGAACCTCGATCGCCACCAGCCGCTCGCGCGCTGTCGTCTTCATCATCGCCGGGGCTGGACCCACGGAAACGGTCGTCGTTCCCAGGGAAACGCCCGGCGCGGCGACCATCTTCCCCAAACACCCTCACGTAGAGGGTGGCATCGCCGTCGAACTTGAAGTGCAGGGCGCACCACCGGATCAGGCCACGCGCGCGGGCAAACGTTTGCCAGCCGCGGGTCAGGGCCAAGCTCCCGGCTGCAGAAACCTCCAGCGAAGCCCAAGAGGCTCGGCCATAGCAACTGTCCACCTGAAGCCAGAGGCCGCCCGGGGCGCCAGCCGAAAGCTCACCTAGGAGGAAGTGAGGAAGTTGGAGCCGGGTGCGGGCCGGTTACGCCGCCCACACAACGAACTCCGGCAGTACCTCTGTCGAGTGGTAGCGCGGCCTAGGGGGTCGTACGGCCGCAGCGCGTCCCCCAGCAGTGGCCGGCCGCCCTTCACCACGTGGAAGATCGCCTCCGCGACCGTGGGGAGCCACCATGGGAGTCGCAGGGTGTTTGCGGGGATGGCCTCGACCACGCTTGGGTGGAGGAGAGTCAAGCTCTACCCGGCGGTCCTTCCCTTTCTCCGCGGCCGAGAACCTCTTTGGTGGAGCCATGAAGAAGGAAGAGAAGCGAGAGGGGATGGACCGGAAGGGCAGGCGCCTTCCTGTACTTATAGCCAGAGGAGGCCAATCGTCAGCCTCCATGATCATAGGTAATCATGACCCGCTTTGTATGCAGGGACTTGTCAGCTCACGTAGTTGCCAAGGCATCGTGGGGGAGCGAAGCCGCCCACGTCCAATCAGCCGCCATGCGGTGCCCAAGGCCGCAGGCTGTTAGGGCCTGCGACGCTTCGCACTTGCCCCTTCGCCTCTTTGCTCAGCCAAGTCCTGGCGCGCCTTGGGCCCGGGGGCTACTGTCAGCGTTCTGGGAACGGGGGTCCCCAGACATGCTTGCCTGCGGCCTGCGGCGTGGCTCAAGGGGTGGCTCAGCATGGCCCATCTTCATTAGCACAAGCTCAAGACCCTCGCGAGGGGCCAAGCCTCGCGGGGCGGATGACGGGAGGCTTCCTCAAGCACGGCCTCGTCAGGTTGGCTCGCGAGGAGGTGGAGAGATCAAGGTGGGGTACCTCACGAGGTGCCCATGACGCAAGCCATGACGACCAAGGGCGCCAGGCGGGCGCCAGCCCGCGCAGTGTCCTTCTTTCCTCTTTGGTGCAAAGGGAGCAAGCGCGGGCGAGAGCATCAAGCAAATGCATCCATTTCGGTGCAACAAGACCAAGACCAGTAGAACGACAGGATGGAGGTCATCGTGGAGCCCAAGCCGGCGTCACCACCAGAGCCTTTAGCAGGCGAGGACCAACTTTTGTCAGGATAAGTGTACTAGATGTTCCCCTTCAAAATGGCCAATTGTTGGCGCCCTTCCCGCTCAATATTTGGGAGGAGGCCCAGGGTCTTTGCCTATAAATAGGACTAGCCACCACAAGATAGAGGCAGATGGGATCCTCACTAGGAAACCAGTAGATAGAGCGACTGAACTCTCCCTAGTAGTTCATCGCACCAGCCAAGGACAGACCCTCGCGAGGCTGTTCTTCTTTGTATTGTTCATCATCGGACCAAGAGGCAATCCACCACACCACACACTGGAGTAGGGTATTACACCACAATGGTGGCCCGAACCAGTATAAACTCTGTGTCTCTTGTGTTGTTCCTTTGATTGCTTAGTTCATAGCGAGGCAGTGAGGTGTAGGTAGGTAGAAGGCTAGATCTCCGCGCGCACCCCAGAGTTCGAACCTAGAGGGTCTGCCGGAACCCAAAATCCGACACCCTCCCTCTCCTCCTCCCATCAGAAGAGAAGAGGGACCTTCGTTTATACGAGGGGATGGTTCCGTCTCGTCCTCGCGCGGATCGAGCCGGACATGCATCGTCGCCAAGAGCCATCGTCAAGGCGCGTCGTCGTCAAGAGCTAGAGATGCCATGGGAGTGCAGATCGAGGCGGGGTCCAGATCGAGGCGGGGTCCTTCTTCCTTCGCCTGCTTCTGCTCTCTCGCCCATCTTCTCCCCATCCGTTCCATTCCCTCCTGCTGCTGCTGGATTTGGGGGGTGGGGGGGAGAGAGCCATGATAGTGTCAATGTCGGTTGGCTGATTTAGTTCTTTGCTCCCCAGGTGGCCTCCACGCATCTCCTTCGCCCGCTTGAGCAGTAGAAGCATGGGCGCGAATGGCCCCGCTAGCAACACCGCCACCTCATCATCCTCTTCGCCACAACGTAAGAGTCCGGTGCTCCAGATTTCTGGATCACGCTTTGCTTGTCTTGTAAGGAGCTGTCATTTTTAGCTGGTAGCCCTGTCGACTGTCCAAGTTAATCATGATGCAATTAATAAATCCTACTAGTAGTTGCTAGAAATTACCACAATTTTCTGAAGCCGTTTTAACTATGTCTTCAAACACTGATGTTGCGTGGCTGGAAAGGCTAATTAGGCTTGATGCTAAGCTCTTCGCCAGGGTAAAGGTGTTATCTTTTTGGTTGCTTGATACTACAAACTCTTGGCTTTCAGTTAAGTGCGTACTGTCCCGATTAATGTGATGAGTTGAACTATACTCTGGATTACAGTATGTCACTATTATATCCTATTGGTAATCATTCTGTTGTTGCATACAGGTTGACGAGATGGGGTTCAGACGCCCCAGCAAGATCCAGGCTGTCATGATTCCCATGATCCTCACGCCGCCCTACAAGAACCTCGTAGCCCAGGCGCACAACGGCTTCGTCAAGACCACCTGCTTCGTCCTCGGCATGCTCAGCCGGGTCGATCCCAGCCGTAGGACTCCCCAGGCCATCTGCATCTGCCCTACCAGGGAGCTTGCACAACAGGTCCCTCTCTCAGCTCATCTAGTTACTGAATACTCCTCTGACTGCTATTTTTCACCTGTAATATGATTATTAATGTACCCAAATGTAAATTGGACCTCCTGTCTAGTATAGGACAAGTCAGTGAATGCTAGTATGTGTTTTACTAAATTCATCAGGTACTTAACTCACTGTGAAATGTCCACTCTTGTTTTGTTAATTCATCAGATAACGGGAAATCCTGCCCTGCTTTGTCGAACTGTTGCTGACCATGTTTGCCCGCATTGCGTGTTCTGTGCAGGTGTGCAAGAGGAGCACGGAGAAGGGCTCTATGTGGGTCACCATGAAGCGATGTGAGAGATCCCCCTACCCTTACAGCTGGTTCGTGTGGTGTGGGTTGTAGATTTGATGGGTTCAGCAACTCTGATGTGACGAGTTGTTCGATGTGCGCAGCATCGATGAAGTGTCAGGCTAGGTTGAAGAAGATGGTGAGTAAGGGGGAGCCTGTTGAGTACCGGTGCCTGATCTGCGCCATCAATGGCAAGAGGAACATCTCCACCTTGGTATTATTCAGTTTCTCTCTGCTGCTGGTTCGGCATTATGTCTGCTGGATGTGTTTTGCCTTGATTCTGTGCCTGGTGGTAATCAGGTTGCCGTTATTTAGCCCCCTTGTGTGCTATGATTGTGAATTATAGATCAGACATTTGCATATTTCCTTCGTGTATCTGTTGTATGAACGAAAACAACTCCAGTTTGCACACATGCTAAATAGAATTTTTGTTGGTTGTTACTTCCAATTGAGGACTGTTAGTTGGTGTTGAGAAATTGATAGGTAGGTCGTTAAATATAATGGAAGAACTTATATTAGTTTTTCGTTGGTTTCAGAATGTCTGTTTCATGGTCTTTTCTGATAATGGAAGAACTTATATTAATCTGCTAGTTGTTGGTTTCTATGTACTCCCTCCTTAATTCAAAGCTGAGACACTTAGTTTTATCGGAGGGAGTACATGCTTGTAACAGCCTTGAACTAGTCTTTTCATAATTTAGATAGAAACTACCTTTTGGGGAGCCTTCTATTCAGTCATAGCCTTGACATGGTCGACCCTTGACCCTCCGTGTTTTTCAGGTACAAAATTGGCCATAGTTCTGTCCATGACGTGTTTGGTGCATCTCTTTTCAGGTACGAGATGGCTCTGACCAGAATTGGTCTTGCTGGCATCGCTGTCATGGGGCAGAACCTTGCCATCAACCTTCTCTCGCTCCCTTTTTGCTCAGGCGGTGGTGCACATCCCACGCCAGTTCAAGGTGTTGGATTGGTTCCTGAATAGGAAGAAGGACTACAAGTTCGTGAGGTTCTCCCAGGTCGTCTCCAATGCCGTCGACATGAAGCTCAGGGATGACCTTGAGAGGCTCAAGAAGATCAGGTATAACCTCGCTGTTCCCTGTTCTTTTCCCCCCTTACTATTGGTTGATATATGACTATGTGTTAGGTTCAACTACTGAAGATGCTTGCACTTCATATCAGGACTAGCAGTTCTTGTCTTGCCTGATAGTATACAGTTTAATTTGCTATTATTAGCTAGGGTTGTTGATAGACTTAATTTTCTGCTAGAAGTCAAATCTCCTAAACACTAGAATGCCTGAAATGTCAGGGTAGCAAAGTACTAGCCCTGTGCTTCATTCCATGTACCATTCTAGTGTCTGTGCATGTATGGGGTAGCTTTTTGTGTAGAATAGTGAGTTGATGCTTCTTTCTACAAAAATACAGCATGTTAGCTCTATGGATGTTTATTTACCTACAACTTGTGCCAGCTCTAACTTGGTTATATAACAGTTCAATTCAGTCAAATCTTTAGGGTGTTGATACACTACCGCGCAAGTTCTATGGTATGTGAGTTCCTTCTATTGCTGCAAGCATTGACACAATATGTCATGTGCAGGGAGATCCACATCTGAGTCTCGTCCATCCTCGGCAGCAAGGAGCCGGGCCAAGGGAGCAAGCAGCGCTGCTGGTCACTTGGGGCCATATCGAGTAAGATGGCGCACCATGGCGTGTGGCGGCCTATTTTGCTTCCAAGAGCACTACTGTTTATTTGAAATGAGATGTACTAGTCTACTTCCTAGTAAACAGTATTGCCTAGTACTGTTTATTTTGCTTCCAAGAGCAGTACTATTTATTTTGCTTCCATGGCATGTGGCGGCCTATTTTGAATGATTTTCATGTATTGTGATGTAGTGAGCTGTAGGAGTGAAATGAAATTTTATCTGCTGTTGTATGTGTTATTTTCGTGTAATGTGTTGTGTACATTTTACTTGAACATTAAATTCTCCAGAAAATGATCTTACTGGACCTCATAGTGGCCACGACCCAAATATGCTTGTACTATTAAGATGCCATGGCCCAAAATAACTTGGGCTGAAAAGCTATTCAGAAGTACTATAAGCAGGCCTTGACTCCAATAGAAAATAGAAACAAAAAGGAAACGAACTATGTGGAAAGGTAAGGGCCCATGATAGAAAAGGCCGAAAAACATCAAGGAAAAAATCATAAATTGGCTGAATTGTTGGGCCTGGCCCATGTAAAACACCCAATCGGACCGGGCTGAATCTTGTCAGTGACCTTTTCAATTGGTCGCAATTTAGCCACATCAGATTGCCATGTGGGATCCGACGTGGCCTGGGCAGACAGCCAGTGACCAAAACTAAAGGTCATGGGTTCAAAGACCTTCTGTTTTGGTCGTAAACGTCTATGACCTTCTCATAGAGAAGGTCGTTAATTTCAGTTTACGACTGCCAGGTTTTGACCTTCTGTTTTTGGTCACATAAAGGTCGCAAATGAAAAAGAATGACCTTTCAGTGACCAATATTCAAGGTCACAAGTTGACATATTTCTTGTAGTGAGCGTACCATTCCATGCGACATAAGTTGTCCACGATGATCATAGTCAGAGAGGCCAGGGAAGTGAAATTCTCCCCCGATTTAGGGACCTCCTCCCCCCGTGCGGTGGCGCCGCACCTCACTGGGGCCAACCCGCTGGGCCTCCCTCTCCTCCCCTAGGAAATGACACTCCCGCTGCCGCCGAGGGAATCGCAGGCTAAGCCTGCGGGCCGCAGCGATGGTGGCGACATCCTTCCTTGGCCGGTGATCAGATATGGGTTGCGGCGACCCACTTCGGCCGTTTCAAGGGCGATGGTGCAGGCCGGCAGCGACCAGGGTTGTTGTGCTGGCAGCAACGACGAAGAGATCACGTCGGCAGCTAGGGTGCTCGATCTAGAGATCCCATTTGGATCTGAGTGGTGGCTCCTCAAGCCGTCATGCACATCCTTTGTTCTGGCACGGCATGCGGCCTCTAGACTAGGCCCGCGACATGAGGACATCGGGGGCTCCGGCCCTGGGCGTGGAGGTGGTGGCCATCTTTGCCAGAGGTGGTCGGCTAGATGGTTGTGGATTCTTGCATCCAGTCCCGGCGTCGAGTGGGTAGACGAGGCTGCCGGTGAAAACCGTGCTATGACTCGGGTCATGGCGGGCAATGGCGGCATTTCCGCGTCGTTATCTTTTTGAAGACATTGCCACTTCAGCTTCTAACGACTTGCTTGCGTTGGCTCCGGGGGAAACCCTAGATCAGTTGATTGGATGACGGCGGCATTCATGTGTTGTTACCGCCTTGGGGGCGGCATTCTTGGAGGTGCACTTGAGCTCGAGGGACCAGCGAATGGCTTCTTCAATGGAGCGGTGTTTCTCTCTACATATTCATGGTGGCGGTTCTTAGCGGCATGGAGCTGCAGAGGCTTGGCGTCAGATGTGTGGCGATGGACACGCATAGGAGGTCAACACTGTCTGGCATCATGGTGGCGTCAGTAGCAGCTAGACCGAGCAAGGTTGATACAGCAGTACAGCTCTGAAGATGGATTGGTGGCAGGTGACTGCGGCGGCCTCATACTCAGCAGGCGTCCTGGTTGAGGAGCATGCCGGACTGGTTGGTGCCCATACCCGGCAGGCGTCTTGGTTGGGACCTCAGGTCTTAGATGGTAGGTTTGGCTGTGAGGTCTATTTGGTATTAGGCCTAGACTATCAGCGCCCCTTCATCAACTAGATAGGAGTAGTGACAGATGTTGCTTAGACGGCGGCTTTAGTCTTACTGTTGTATGACTTTGTAAGGTCTTATGTTAATATTTAATAAAATGGCCATATGCATCGTCTAGATGCAGAGGCCGAGGGTCTTCCTCCTTTTCTGAAAAATCAATGATCATAGTTGTACTCTGGGTCCAGCAAAGTAAGACTGTCAGGGTGGACATCATAGTTGTCGCTCCTGCCGACTACCTGCATGTTTGTCTGGTGAACAAAGGGATGGGGAAACTGTCTTCATAAGAGTAACCAGCATAAACACACCCTCCTCTCTCCCGCGACCGCGCCGCCCTCGCGGGCGGCCGGCCGCGCCCATCCTCCTCCCCTGTGCGCCTCCCCCTCCCTCTTCCTCCCTACCACTATCGCCGCCACCCGCTGCGGGCCTGGCCCGGGCGACGCTGGTTGCAGCGGCCCCCTGGCCTTTCCCCTCCCGGGGTTTGCTGGCGCGGGACGGGGCGACCCCGGGTGGTGTCTCTAGGCAGGGGCGGTCCAGCACGGCGGCGGGGATCCCTGGAGAGAGCGGGGGAGGACTTCTGGACGGCGGCATCGCCTTTGGCAGCGGGGCGACGCGGCAGGGTGGGTCTGTTTCATGGCTTTCGGGAGGTAGGGGAGAGGCGATGTGCGGCAGGATGCTGGCGGCGCCATCGCCGGCTTGCTGCAGCGTGGCGGCGGGGCTTAGCAGGCCCGTTTCAAGCCTAGCCGAGCCAGGGGTGGCCTGGCATGCCCTGCTGTCGCGTCCGGACGGCTACCACGACGGTGCCGGAGGTTCTGGCCTCCCACATGAAGGCGGTGGAGGTGGTTCCCTCCCGTTCGGCTTCGGTGCTGCTTCTCCCTCCACGGGGTGCTTCTCTCCGGTCCACTTGGCCTCGTTTTGGTGTTCGCAGTGAGGCGGCGTGGGTGGCAGTGCAACCGTGTTGGCGCATGGTGGTGGGCAGCGGTCTGGCTGGTCGGCTCCGGTCCATTGGGCGGTGGGCTTGGAGTTCGGGAGAAATCTCCGATGCGGTGACACCTGCGGGTGCCACCACTGCTTCCTGGAGGGTGTCGGTGATATCCATCCCCCACCTCCCTCTGCGTGTCAGGGTAAATCGTAAGACAAGTCCGGGCAGCAGCATAGTCGGCATCACATTTCTTCTTGGAGGTGCTGCTTGGTGCACGGCGGTTTGGAGCCTTGGGCTGTGGTGGTTTGTTTCTGGAGGACGTAACGGTGGCGGGTCATCCGCACTTTGTCGAGCTGCCGTTGTTGGCATTTGTTTCTTCTTCTTTTTCTTTGGGCTTGATGTGTTGTTCGCCCGGTGTTCCTTGTATCGGTGTTGGTTGCTCTACAAAATGGGGTGACATGTCTCATACTTATCTACTTTTTCTCACGCTTTTCCTATTGTTTTGGACTATAGTTTGCATGATTTGAATGAAACTAACCCTGGACTGATGATGTTTTCAGGAGAACTACCATGGTGTTTTTTTGTGAAGAAATAAAAGTTCTCGGAATGGAACAAAACTTTGTGAGGATTTTTATATCAATAATAAGAATTTCTGGAACCAAGACCTTCCGGCAGTGAGTAATTCCTTTGTAGGCTCGCTGGTCGGTGAGGAGTTGGATGAGATTCATCATGTAATCGAGTTAGTTTTGTTAGGGTCCGATCCCTAGTATCCACTATGTTCTTAGATTGATGTTGCTATGACTTTGCTATGCATAATTCTTGTCACTTTGGGCCCGGGTGCCATGAACTCAGATCTGAACCGTTATTAATTCATCATTATATCCATGTTTTAGATCCAATCTTGCAAGTCATAGTCACCTACTACGGTTATGATCCAAAAACCCCTGGGTGACAACAACCGGGCCCACTCTCGGTGATGACCGTAGTTTGAGGAGTTCATGTATTCACCTACTACGGTAATGCTTTGTTCTGGTTCTCTATTAAAAGGAGGCGTTAATATCCCTTATGTTCCAATATGGACCCCGCTGCCACGGGAGGGTAGGACAAAATATGGCATGCAAGTTCTTTTAATAAAGCACGTATGACTATTTATGGAATGCATGCTTACATTATATCGATGAACTGGAGCTAGTGCCATATCGCCCTAGGTTATAACTGTCACATGATGAATATCATCTAGCAAGACACCGATCCAATGCCTACGAATTTATCTTATATTGTTTCTGCTAAGTTACTACTGCTGCTGTTATTGTCACACTTTCTACAAAATACTACTATCACTATTACTGTTACTATTGCTGTTGTTGCTACTATCAAAAGTATCATATTACTGTGCTACTGATCACTTTGTTGTAGATAATTTATTTCCAGGTGTGGTTGAATTGACAACTCAGCTGCTAATACCTTCAAATATTGTTTGGCTCCCCTTGTGTCGAATCTATAAATTTGGGTTGAATACTCTACCCTCGAAAATTGTTGCGATCCCCTATACTTGTGTGTTATCAAGACCTTTTTCTGGTGCCGTTGCCGGGGAGCATAGCTATATTTATTGAGTCACTTGGGATTATTATCAATTTATCACTATGAAGAATCTCAAGGATCCAAATACTAAGATATTTCCCTCAAGTACGAGGGGAGGTAATAAACATCCATCCAGTTCTACTTTAGATTCACCTTCTGTTATGAGTAAACCTGCAATACCACCATCACATGCTATTAATTCTAATATGTCGCAAGTTATTGATGATGCTACTTCTACTATGAATGATGCTTATGATGATGCTAGTACCATGCTCGATAATTATGATGTGCCACTTGGTGAATTTCTCAATGAACAAATTGCTAGAGTAATACAACATGATGTTGTTGAATCTGATGATGAGCTTGA
Source organism: Triticum dicoccoides (assembly GCF_002162155.2). Taxonomy (NCBI): domain Eukaryota; kingdom Viridiplantae; phylum Streptophyta; class Magnoliopsida; order Poales; family Poaceae; genus Triticum; species Triticum dicoccoides. Next base: position 710,493,033 of record NC_041383.1, read on the forward strand.
AACTGAAACTCCTGAAACACTTGCTAGAGCTAGCCCTCCTAGATATGAATTTCCTAAGGTATCAGAAGGCTATGTTATGAGTGAAGAGGCAACTAGAGATATTCTTGCTTGTAAGGATAGAAAAGATCTAGAGCTAGCCCTCCTAGATAAAGAAAAATCTCTTAAAGCTAGAATGAAATGTGATCCTAAGTTGGCTACTTCGCCTATCTTTATTGATGATAAGATATGTCGACCCAGAGTTAATTACTTTGGTTGAATCTGATCCTTTCCATGGTTATGAAACTGAAACTGTTGTGGTACATCATACTAAGTTGAATGATATAGCCACCCTTTTTACTCATGATGAGAAAACTCGATACTACTTTATTCTCAAATTATTTCCTTTCTCATTAAAAGGTGATGCTAAAGCTTGGTACAATACTCTTGCTCCTAGTTGTGTGCGTAGTCCCCAGGATGTGATTTATTACTTGTCTGAAAAATATTTTCCTGCTCATAAGAAACAAGCTGCCTTACAGGAAATATTTAACTTTGTTCAAACTAAAGAAGAGAGTCTCCCACAAGCTTGGGGGAGGCTTTGCTAGTTACTTAATGCTTTTCCTGATCATCCTCTTAAGAAAAATGAAATACTTGATATCTTCTATAATGGACTAACCGATGCTTCTAGGGACTTCCTAGATAGTTGTTGTGGTTATGTTTTCAGGGAACGAACTATTGCTCAAGCTGAAGAATTATTGAATAACATATTGAAAAATTATGATGATTGGACAATTCCTGAACCACTGCCTAAACCCATTCCAAAGAAGAGGAGTATATTATATCTCAGTCCTGAAGATATGCAAGAGGCAAAGAAATCTATGAAGGAAAAAGGTATTAAAGCCGAGGATGTTAAAGATTTACCTCCTACAGAAGAAATACATGGGCTTGATACACCACCACTGCCTAAGGTGGTAGAGGTAAATTATCTTATGAAGTTCAGTGAAAATGATAATCCTCACAATATGCATCCTAGCCAATGCCTTTATGAGTTTGAAAACTACATTAGAAAACAAGACCACTTCAATGCAAATGTTATGAAACAATTGAAATGTAATTCTGATATGATTGCTCACTTGAGTGACTTGTTATTTAGAATCTCAAATGATGTTAGAGGTGTTGGAAAACATGCTTCTATGGTACAAACCCAGCTAGAACAAGTTGCTAAATCACAAAGAGAATTACTTGATGAAATGAATCATAATATACATGACTTTGCTGTTAGACTTGCAACTAGAGGAGGTAAAATGACTCAGGAACCACTTTATCCTGAGTGACACCCAAAAAGAATTGAGCAATATTCGCAAAGAAATAATACTAGTGCACCTAGTCCTTGTAAAAAGAAAAAGAAAAAGAAAAATGATAGGACTTTGCATGCAGTGATCCTGAAATAGACAAACCCTATTGATAATGAAAATAAAACTTCTATCTCTAATGTTGAAACTCAATATGGTAATGAACATCCACCTAGTGATAATGAAAAAGACAATGATGAGGTTCATGAAGACACTCAAACAAATAATGATAAGGAACCAGATAATAATGTTGAGATAGAACCACATGTTGATCTTGATAACCCACAACCTAAGAATAAAAGATATGATAAAAGAGACTTCATTGCTAGAAAACACGGTAAAGAAAGAGAACCGTGGGTTCAAAAACCTATGCCTTTCCACCCAAGTCAACTAAGAAGAAAGAAGATGAAGAATTTGAACGCTTTGCTGAAATGCTGAGGCTAGTATTTTTGCATACTCGCTTGACTGACATCTTAAAAATGCCTCCTTATGCAAAGTATATGAAAGATATCATCAGAAATAAGAGAAAAATACCGGAAGCTGAAATCTCCACTATGCTTGCTAACTATACTTTCAAATATGGAGTACCTAAAAACTTGGAGATCCGGGAATACCAACTATACCTTGCTCTATCAAAAAGAATTATGTGAAAACTGCTTTGTGTGATTTAGGAGCTGGTGTTAGTGTTATGCCTTTCTCTTTATACAAACGACTTGATCTGAATAAGCTCACACCTGCTGAAATATCTTTGCAAATGGCTGATAAATCAACCGCCATACCTATCGGTATCTTTGAGGATGTGCCCGTTGTTGTTGCTAATGTTACTATTTTGACTGACTTTGTTATACTTGATATGCCCGAGGATGACAACATGTCGATAATCCTTGGTAGACCCTTCTTGAATACTGCAGGGGCTGTTCTTGATTGCAATAAAAGCAAGCTCACTTTTCGTATTAATGGTAATGAGCATACAGTGGACTTTCCGAAGAAACAATTCCAAGTGAATGGTATTAATGTTATTGAAAAATTTCCGACAATCACTATTGGAAGTTTTCAAATACCTCTACCTACTATCAAAAGAAATATGAAACGCTTATTGTTAGGGAAATGCATATCCCCATTGAGGTAACTTAGTTATTTACAAAAGTTCTTCGGTTTCATGCTAATCGAAAGTGGTTGTTAATAAGACCTGATCAACCTTATTAATGAATCATTTTTGAACGGTATGAAGTTGATGAATTTAGTAAGCACTACCTTCTGTCCTTAGTTTTTGTTTCCTGTTTTTACTAGTTAAATAAAATAAAATGCCATGTTTGTCTGTTTTCTGAATTTCCCGTGCAATAAAAAAATGACCCAAAAATAAAAGTTCTCAGAATGCCCTGAAAATTGAACATGAATTTTTTCTGAATATTTCTGAATTTCTGGTGCAAATAATACCAGAGGGAGGTGCACCAGGTGGGCACAACCCAGCTGGGCACGCCAGGACCCCCAGGCGCGCCCTGGTGGGTTGTGGTCCCCACGTGGGCCCCATCACTTATCTCTTTAGCCCACATCATAACATACCTCGAGAAAAAAATCTCCATTGCTCTCTCTCTCGTGTTCTTGAGATCAAACCTGCGAATTTCGATCTCTTTGCCCAAAGCTCCGTTTCCGAAACTGTTTCGGGGAATTGTTGCTTGGTATGTGACTCCACTGTTTGTCCAATTAGTTTTTGTTTTAGTGGTTTATACTTTGAATAATTAGCTACTCTTGGTGTTGCTATAGATGAGCTTGCATGTTGAATTCTTGGTGAGTTTGAATGCTTGCTATGGCCTCTATGTATCCCTATGAGTAGTTGCTATCAATTTTGTGAAGTTTTGTTGGGAAAATTTTGTGAACTAAAAATTCAGATTTTTGTTCATAGGAAAAATTGTACGCGCACATGAATATCTTTAAGAAGTTTGGCTCTAAAAAGAAACCCAAGGGTGTTATTGGGGAGTCTTCTGACAGTGATCTCCACCCTCGGAGGTTGACGGAAGTACGGCCGTGCGAATGGCCACACACTTCGTTCCTACAAGAGGCTGGAATTCTTGAGGAGTTCATGCAATATATTGCTAATGCCAGCCTCACCAACTTCATCACAGATGAGTGTGACCAGCACCAAATCCTCACAAACATCTTTGTTCAAAGTTTTACTTTCCTGCCTAGGAATAATCCTCCTGAAGTGAGGTTTTATTTATATGCTGAAAACCATCAGATACCACTTACTGAATTTTGTAACATATGCATGATACCTTCTGATGGGAGCTTGGCTGATCCTAGGCCGACCGAGTTTGAGGCCTTTTATCGCACTTTGACGGTGGGTGATCAGAGTGGAGTGTCAGCCATCACTGCCATTGGCTTACATTTTCCTGCTGTTTGTTACTTTGCACTTTTCATTACTAAATGCTTGCTTGCTAGGGAGAAAGTGGGTGCACTTAGTTCACCAGACCTTGTTGTTTTACGTCGTGCACTTGAGGGTGACAACACGCATAGCTTGGGAGCTATCGTGGCTCGTCGCCTGCATCTTAATAAATCCCAGAGTAAACTATATGGTTGGATTTTTGCTACTCGTTTGGCGGCTCACTTCAATGTTGGGATACACCCTCATGATTACCTTCTGACTAAGGTTTACCTAGACCATGTAGCCATGGAACGCCATCACTTTCTTGCACATGATCGTCCTGACGTCGCCATTCCTTACAACCTGGTCTATAGCATTGAAACTCGTGATGTTATTCCATTGCCTGCGCCTGCTTTGTTTGATTCTGCTGCCAGGGGCGATACTGGATTATGCATGCGGACATCATCGCCTACTGGAATGCTCACACTGCTGGAGAGGCTGCGGAGGAGCCTCAGCAGTGACATGAGTGGATGCCTGCTCCTCAGGATCCCTACTACCCTCCAGGCTACTGATCTACTACCAAGTTAGGCCAAAAGCCTAAGCTTGGGGGAGTACGTGTTCTCACCAACATTACATTCATGTTTACATATCATTCCACTTGTTGGTGTTCACACTTTTTCATTATATCATCCATGCTTAGATTTATTTTCTTGCTTTCTTCTTCTGTGTTTTGAAAACCTTTAGAAAAACCACAAAAAATTAGTTGTAGTGATTTACTTTCTTCGCATGCTTAGTAGTATTAAAAAGAAAACCCAAAAAGATTTCATTGTTCTTCTTTTGTTTGTTGGGAGCTTTCCCATGTAAATAGTTTTTCTCGTTTTTGCTTTTCCCTTTTATTTGCTTGTTCAAGAAAACCAAAAACTCCAAAAATATTTCAGTATGTTTCTCTGAATTTCTTTTCCTTTTATTCGAGTTGTACCGAGGAGAATACCATGATGAAAATGATGAGTGCTCTCATATGAATAATTGTTGAACTAATAAAGAGCACATTTTACCATGTCTTCTCCTATTGAATAAAATGTTTGCAAATTCCAGCTTAGTCCACGGCATTCTTGCACTATTATTATTTTCATATCGTTCGGTCGTGCAGGTGAAAAGCAATAATGGTGACATCCGATGAACTGGTCGTGGCAGGGAGAAACTGGTATGAACTCGACTTATTATGTTTGTGTAAATATGTTTAACCTAGTATCCGTGATTCGGCCCATTATGATTAAACATGTTTGCAATGACAATTAGAGATTATAGATTCTCATGCCATGCATAAGCAGCTGGGAGTTGATAATGATTTATCTTGGATATCAACATAGCGTTAAAATGATTGTCATGTAGTATGATGATATGTTATCCTCCTCTGAATGTTCGAGTGGCTTGACTTGGCACATGCTCATGCATGTAGTTGAATCAAAACCAACATAGCCTCTATGATATTTATGTTCATGGTGTCCATACACTACAAAAAAATACACTTCCGTGATGATACGTGTTTGTCACAGTAGGTCGCGTTTTTTGTCATGCATGTACATCCATGACGATTTTAAGACAGAATCAAGATAGTCATACCCGTGCTGTCGTAGAAGTGTTCCATGACATTACCAAAATTATCATCACGGAAGTGTCCACTTCCATGATGATAAATCGCGCGTCACACAAGTGCTTTCGTTAAGGGTGACCGACACGTGGCATCCCCCGTAACGGAACGCTGTTAAGCTATCGGGTCGGGTTTTGGATCCGATAACCCGTTAACAGCCCCGACCAATGGGGATTTTCCACGTGTAAATTCATCATTTGCTGGAGGAAACACGTGTCGGCTCATCGTTGGGACAGATGTCATCCACTCATTGGACGGATGGCGCCTATGATACGTCGACACGTGGCACGGCCCAACAGAGGCCCATTCCTGTGAATAGGCCGGCCTAGTAAAAATTAGCAGGCCATCCCATATAAGGCCTACTTGTGCCAGGTCCATTTAAGCCCACGGCCCATACGAGATGTGCCAATTTGTCACGTCAACGGCCCATTAAAGATTTGACACCATTGCAACCCATCGTCAGTTCGAGCCCGTTAACAGCCCGCTATATATTTGGGCTCAATATCGGCCCGATGAGATTTCTGCCTGTTAATGGCCCATTTAATGGCTGGGCCAATTTTCAGGATGTACATCTTTCGGCCTTTTAGCGACCCATTTAAATGTTGGGCTAATTTCTGGCCCGATGTGTCTTTCAGCCTATTGACGGCCCATAAATCTGATGGGCCATTTGTTGTCGGACCAGAGTTTCAGCCTTTTAGCGGCCCATTTAAGTGTTCGGCCAATTTCTGGCCCGGTGTCACTTTCAGCCTGTTGACGGCCCATAAATCAGTTGGGCCATTTGTAGTCGGACCTGAGTTTTGGCCTTTTAGCGACCCATTTAAGTGTTGGGCCAATTCCTGGCCCTGCGTGCCTTTCGGCCTGTTAACGGACCATAAATGAGTTGGGCCATTTGTAGTCGGGCCTTAGTTTTGGCCTTTTAACGACCCATGCCCTTCATGGTCCAGTACCAGCCCGGTTTCTCTTTCGGCCTGCTAAAGGCCCACAACACAGTTGGGCCATTTACAATACGACTTGACTTTCGGCCTCTGAGCGGCCCATGGTCTTCATGGTCCAGTACAAGCCCGCTGTCTCTTTCGGCCTGCTAAAGGCCTATAGTATAGTTGGGCCATATGTAGCCCAAACTTAGTAACGGCCTGTTAACGGCCCTTGAAATAAATTGGGGCCACCTATTGCCCGCTTCGATGTCGGCCAATTAACGACCCGGGAGGTAAGAGGGCCGACCATTAACTTTCGGCCTAGTAACGGCCCACTAACTTAATGGGCCCACTAACGTTCGTACATGTCTTTAGGCTAAATTAGATAATTTGAGCCCATTACGACGAGCAATTATGCAGAGGAACAAAACCGATCAAGCAAAGGTACGGCATACAGGGAATAACATTGCACATCCAGCATATATTACAGGAAATTACATCCACTGGGCAATCAAAGATTGATGCCAGTGCAAATAAATGAGCAGAACCTAACCATCTACAATGTCACAATCTGCAACCTCAGCACAGATGACGCCCATAAGCATGTGGGCAAGTTCTTTCTGCTTTGCTACACTGTCTCTGAAAACATTGATCAGTTGTTGTATCGCACGACTCTACACCTCTGATTCATCTACCATTTCCATCATTGCTTTAGCCATTAATTGGTTAACAAACATATATTTATTCCGTTGCATTCGAGACAGAGGATATTGAACACATTCAGATGGCAATTTTGGCAGGCTTGTATTATTGATAGTGGAGAGTGTCTCGACCACTGCATCATAACATAAATTAGGATGGGAACCAAACAGATTAATCATGAGTTATTTCCAGATTACCTGGCCTAGATTTAGTGGAAAGAAACAATGGGGTTGCCTTGCTGTTTTCAGAGTTTGCCTTCTTATCTTCAGCAGCCTGCACAAAATTAACACACTAGCATTGCTATCATTGGCCAAGTCAGATAATAGGAAAGCAACATTAACACAATGAACGTTTGGGCAACTAGCCTACACCAAATTAACACAATATGGCACAGCTATCATCAGCCAGGTAAGGTGGTATGAAAGCAACATTAACACAATGAATGAATGGGCAACCAGAGAAGCACTACAATTCAGTAATGTGCGTGATATGAGATAGTACATTCATGCAGCTCAGTATGCAAAACTACCAGGCAGTTTTCCTTACAAAAATCAACATTGGAGCCTTTAACATTTTGCTACAACTAATTATAGATCAGATAAAGGTTAGATTCACGCCGATTAACAAAATACATGTTGATGTAAAAATATAGTGATATACAACAGGTACTTACATCAGCATTATAGCACAGAGAATTCCCGCAAGATATTTTCCTCGAATACGATCCCAATGGAGGAAGTCTTCTATCGTTTAAATTATTTTCTAAAAGAGAGATGGGTAAGAAACATGTAGAGAATATGATCAGAATGCTATAAAATTTCATGATGCAAGGATACGCACATGCTTCTTAGAATGGGGTTGACATTCTTTTGCTGGACTGGAGCGGACTAGTTCTTTGGCCACTAGTGTCGGATTTCGGGTTCCGGTAGACCCTCAAGGTTCGAACTCTGGGGTGCACGCGTAGATCACACCTCCCGCCTACCCACGTCTCGTCACCTCGCAAGGATCTAAAACTACACGAAGAACAACACAAGGGACACGAGGTTTATACTGGTTCAGGCCACCATTGTGGTGTAATACCCTACTCCTGTTTGTGGTGTGGTGGATTGCCTCAGGGGCTGATAGTGAACAGTACAAAGGGAGAACAGCCTCGCGAGGGGCTGTTCTTGAGCTGGTGCGATGAACTGCTAGGGGGAGTTCACTTGCCTCTCTGTCTCTCTCTTTTGTTGGTCTCTAGATGCCTCTACCCTGTGGGTGGCTAGTCCTATTTATAGATGGAGGCCCTGGGCCTCTTCCCAAATATTGAGCGCGAAGGGCGCCAACAATTGGCCATTTTGAAGGGGAACATCTAGTACACTTATCCTGACTAAAGTGGGTCCTCGCCTGCCAAAGACCCTGACGGTGACGCCGGCTTGGGCTCCACGATGACCTCCATCCTGTCATCCTGCTGGTCTTGGTCTTGTTGCACCGAAATGGTTGCCTTTGCTTGATACTCTTGCCTGCGCTTGTCCCCTTTGCACCAAAGAGGAAACAAGGACTCTGCGCAGGCCAGCGCCCGTCTAGCCTCGGTCGTCATGCACTACAAAAAAAGACACATCCGTGACATTTTGGGCCGAACGAATTTTTTTTCTGTCATACATATGACACTTCTATGACGATAACTGTGACAAAACCCGGTATCATCATAGATGTGGTGGGCTCCTATTTCTATGACAAAAAATCATGACAGAAAATGGGCTTTTCGTCCTAGGCGGGCCGGAGACGCAGCTGCATGACATTCTTTGGGCCGTCCATGGCGGAAAAAACTATGGTAGAAGCGAGGGGGAGGACAATTTCAGGGAATTGCCGGTTACGGTGGGAGGTAAGGGGCGGAGCGAAGCGCTTTTCTCTCGTACATACGCACGTGTGTGCGAGGCGTTGGCTCTAACTAAACCCGAGCAAGGTGTTGGGCTCTAACTGAACCAGAGCGATCGCATTGCAGGCTACGTGTTACTGAACCTGAGGGATCGATCAGTGGCTGTTAACTGAACCCGATGGAGCGATTCCTTCGCTACTGCTGCTAACTGAAGCCGATCGATTGGATGAACAGTGAGCGTTGTGGGGGAGGGTGGATGAACAGTGAGCGGTGGCGTTGCCTCTGTATGAATAGGAACCCGTGGTGTGGAGGGCTGGATGAACAGTAGACGGTGGAGGGGTGGTTGAACAGGACCCTGTGGTGTGGAGGGTTGGATGAACAGTAGACGGTGGAGGGGTGCCCGTGGATGGGTGGTTGAACAGTAGCCGGTGGAGTAGCGCGCGGTGGAGGCTGGATGAACAGGAGCCCGTGGAGGCTGGAGGAGGTCGACGGTAGCCCGTGGAGGTGGAGGAGGTCGACGGTGGAGATGAACAGTATCACGTGGAGTCCCGTTTTGCAGTACGCCACACCCCCTCCACCCCCCCGTTTCGACCGTAGCGCTCCAACACAAGTCCGTTTCGTCCGTTTTGCGGTACGCCACACCACCTCCCGATGAACAGGAATCCCGTTTCGACCGTAGGAGGTCCGTTTCGTCCGTTTTGCGGTACACCACACCCCTCTCGATGAACAGGACCCCCGTTTCGACCGTAGGAGCTCCGTTTCCTCCGTTTTGCGGTACGCCAGGCCCCTCCCGATCAACAGGACCCCCGTTTCGACCTTAGGAGGTCCGTTTCCTCCGTTTTGCGGTATGCGCGACTAGGCGTCCGAGACCCCGCCCGTATGTACACATATGTGACCGTATTTTCTTTCTTGCACCCTGGCCGCTGTACGTACATGTACATGCTACGTGTGCACCTCTACTACGACACGTGCGCGCCTCTACATCGACCAGTATGTACGTACACGTTCGCAACCAGGATGACAACGCTAGTACGCTTCGACCAGGTGGGTCCCGACTGTCAGGCACTTCCTTGCCTGCGAAGATGTAGCTGGTAGGTCCCAACAGTCAGGGGGGCGAATTGGTTTTTTTGCCCGGACGCACTTCCTTGCGTGCGAAGGTGTAGCTGCTGGTTCCCAGCAGTCAGGGGGGCGAATCGTTTTTTTTGCCCAGACGCACTTCCTTGCGTGCGAAGGTGTAGCTGCTGGGTCCCAGCAGTCAGGGGGGCGAATCGTTTTTTTTGCCTGGATGCACTTCCTTGCGTGCGAAGGTGTAGCTGCTGGGTCCCAG